>NC_085137.1:301524226-301861278 GCF_035046485.1 Aedes albopictus | reverse complement strand
GATGGATACACGCACAGTGACCATCTGGAGATTCGATACAGGGTGGAACACGGAGGAAGACGGCCACAGCCTAAGGTCACCGACCGTCATCGGGGATGGCTGACCTCGCGCTTCGTAAGCCGGCATTTGTGGAGCAATTGCTTCTGGAGAGTAAAGTAACAACGTCGATCTATCCAGTGATCATCTAGTTGGGAACCTAAGTCGTGAATGTGACGCCGCAATGCCAAGGCGATCCTTACCCAAAACTGGACACCAAACGAAAACCGAAAAGGAGAAATCGCAGGATTCCATGCATCCTGCCTAACAGCTAAAGGGAGAATGCAAAGAGCTCGTACCGATGAGGATAGAGCGAAGTGAGGCCTACAGGGTGGCTAAGACGGATGAGTCTATGAATTTGATAACTTCGTAATCGTACGGCACATCGTGCTGAGGAGCGCGGGTTCGATTCCCGCCGCAGTTGCCAGGAAAAGTTTTCGGCTGTGCCACTGGGGGTTGCATGCTACTCCGTTGTCTAGTGTCGCGTTTCTTTCAAAGAGCGTTAAGCTCACTGGAAGCATTGAACGTGTCCTTGTCTAAAACAAAAAAAAAACATGAACGATATCAAGGTCGCGGAACGTGGAGCCGGCGTACAAAAGTGGGCTGGTCGATATGTTTGCTGGGTGTACATGACCCAAGTAACACACTTGTCACCGAAGAGTCACGGCGGCGCAGGTTTTTGTTGCGTAGAAGTCACCGTGACTTACTTCTAGCAAGGAAGTATTTATTTATTAGAACTAAGTCACAGTGACTGCTGCGCAACAAAAACCTGCGCCGCCGTGACTCTTCGGTGACAAGTGTGTTACTTGGGGAGCCTTCGTAGGTTTGCTTCAGGCGACATGAACCAGGATACAATTCGTGGGACTGCTAAGGCCCTAACAAGAGAAAACTTTATAGGCGATGTGGATGGGAAAGTTTCAACGCACAAGGCTGCACAAACCCTCCCAAGTGCTTGACTTGTTCCGGAAAATCCGCGAACAGCAAGCACCCGACAGGATGCCCAAGATGCCCGGCCTTCAAGAGAACCTCGCAGTTAACGCAACTAAACACTGAAGCACTGTGACACAGCCCAACAACTGGTGTGCCAAGCAGTCGCAGGGTGGGGGACGGATGTCATCACCATCCATACTGAGAACCACCGGGTACGACTAATGAGCCCAAAATGGCGGTGAGATGAACAACAGATACCCAGTACAGGAATCCCTACGATGATGGCTTTGTAGTCGCCAAGGTTAACAAGGTCATTTTTGTAGTTGCTATGCGCCAGAGTGGTCGATCGAGCAATTCATACTGATGCTGGCATGTATGACGACCGTGCTGACAGGGCGAAGGCCGGTAGTAATAGCGGGTTACTTCTTTGCCTGAACCGTGGAATGAGGAAGCCGTTCCATGAACCAGTGCAGTGGGGTCAGATCCTGCCAAAGGCACTGGCCTTGCTCGATGTCGACCTGGTTTATGTCGGTTTTGATGGAACGCTACACTTATAGCGACAACTTCAAAGTTCGCTACATTATCGACTACAATAAATGTAGGCAGCGAGCAGAGGAATACTTCAATGACGAGGTATTCAGGGAGCTGCTCCGCCCATGGTGCTCTTTAATGTATGCCATGCAACAGTGTCTAGGAAAGTATATCTTAGGAATGGAAGTCCACCTGCGTATGGTGAACTCAAGATATTGCGAATCAGCGCCGCGCCTGATGCCCACGGGTAATGTGTCATATGCAGCGAGCACATACTGATGAGGAGTCAATGTCGCGCTAAAGACCGCGAGCCTGCGTCAGAGTGTCAATGCGAATCCTGGTGGTGACGCCTACAGGGTCAATGGCTCCTATTGAGTAGTCCCAGAGATGCTGGAGAAGACCATTGAAGGGCGCTTCGCTCATCATGGCCCGAGTCCTTGGCCTTTTTCTTGTAGAACCACTGGGGACTTGGACAGGCAATGAGGGGAGTCTCGCCGACGATAAGTTTGCGGGGATTGCAAAATCTTTTAAGGTACATAAAGCCCCATGTCCGACAATTATTCCGAACCTTGCATTAAAAGTGCAAAGGCTTCCAAGATGTGCGGATCCCGGTTACAAGCAGTAGAGCCTGGTCTTACTACTAGTGAAAGCTGGTGTGTATCAGTAGAGATCTTCAACACGGAGCTCCATCGTCAGTGCCATTGAAAACCTATATCGACAGAAATTTAAGAACGAAAGTTATAATGGGGAGCCACACGATCAGGGAGCGATTCCAAGCAACAGCATCAAAATTAAGGAAATTTTTTAATTCATGATTTTCTATTGAACTGAAACTTTGCACAGTTTTTCAGTTCCATCTAAATCGCCATTTTTCGATATCAAATTTTTATTTTGAATCACGACTAACTTTTCAAAAGGGTGTATGTGAAAATGGTTCAAAAATATTCAAAAATCTGCGCAGCCAAAATGATTCGTTCGATTGCTATGAATTTTTCAGCAAAGTTAGATAACTAAATGGTGATTCCTAAGAAAATATACACTGTGAAAAAACATCGTCTTTAACATTAAAAAATATCATTTTTGTCACAAAAACTCAAATATCTCAAAACCCTATCTTTTTACCAACGTAATTTTTTTAGGAAAGACGGTCCATTGTATAAGCAATCTAACATAAAAATTTGGTGATGGTAAACTAATAAACAAAAAAGTTATAACATATCAAACATTTCACAATTTTCACATTTGGTAAATATTTTTTTCTGTGTAAATTATTTGGTCAGAAATCGCAGTTTGATGCTGATTTTATTGTTCAGCAAAGTTAGATAACTAAATGATGATTTCTAAGAAAATATACACTGTGAAAAAAAATCTTTTTTTAACATTAAAAAATAACATTTTTGTCATAAAAACTCAAATATCTCAAAACCCAATCTTTTTACCATTGTAATTTTTTAGGGAAAACGGTCCATTGTATTAGCAATCTACTATAAAAATTTGGTGATGATAAACTAATAAACAAAAAAGTTATGACAATTCAAACATTTCACAATTTTCACATTTAGTAATAATTTTTTTTTCTGTGTAAATTATTTCGGCCGGAAATCGCAGTTTGATGCTGATTTTATTGTTAATGGCCTTGCGTGAGTAAAACAAGCTGTTTTTATTATGTATTATGTATATTATATGTACAGTAATGTTCCGATTTTATCACGCCCTCCGCGCATTAGTCGTTTATTCATTAATTTGCTGTTACATTTGAGGACAAGTGTTTTCCCTCTTCTTCAAGATGAATGTTGAAAGCGTGTTTTGCAACCTTTAAAAATATTGAAATGGGTATAGATGTTGAAGTATATTTCAAAGCATTTTTGAAAAGGGGCATGATTAAATTGTTTAAACAGATGTCGCTGATGGTATGGTGGCATTGAAGGAAATGAAATGGCAGACGAGCTTGCTAAAAGTGGTTCCAATTTACAGTTTGCAGGCCCAGAACCATTCTGTGGTATATCAAACTGTACAATTAAAATGGACCTGAAACGCTGGGCTCAGCAGAGGGTGATATCCAATTGGATGGATGTCAAAAATTGCAATCAGTCAAAACGATTTATAACACCAAATGCTTATAAAACCAAAAAGCTCTTAGAGCTCAACAAGAGAGCTCTATGTACATACACTGGCCCGAGCAGGTATCACTTGAAAAATATTGGCCATATTCAGAGTGATATCTGTCGTTTCTGTAATACGGAACGTGAAACCTCGGAACATCTGCTTTGCAGTTGTGGTGCTTTATACACGCGCAGGCAAAGATTTCTAAATAGTGGTTGCTTGCAACCCAGTGAGATCTGGTCTGCAAAACCTGGAAAGATCTTGGAGTTTATCAATTCCATTGCACCTGACTGGGAGACGACGCGTCGTGGCAGTAGCTGATTACTTGACACATGGTAATTAGCTGGCTAGATGCGAATATCAAAACGGGACATGCCACAAAAGTTCAGCCTATTGGACGCGGTGGCTTAATTTCCTTAACAGGGGAGGAAAAAAAATGGTGGCATGACTCTCTGCACTTAGCACTTCTGGCAGTTTCTCAGTTGTTATCGTTTTCGAACTTCCTGCGCCCTGCTTTACCGATGATGGCTCGTTTGTCAAAGTCTAGACGGCAGGACATGCAAATGCGTAAATTTGTATTCAATTTGGGCATAACCAGTCTCTTTCAGTTTATCTATGGTGCTTTCGGTGAGATTTCGTAACTCTTTTGAACATTTTTTTTTTCTTCAAACGGTCTCAAATCAAATATCCATAGCGGTAGTATTTTTTTGCATTTTCGTGAGCATTGTCATGGTATGTATACAGACAAACAAACGTAACACTGACGAAATTTTCATTGACCACGCCTTTAACGATCATTTTGAATCTTGGTTGTGGCTTTCATAACCAGAAGAGTGCCCATCGTTTTTCTTTGCGTTTGACGTTTCACACTAGCGCCTTCTGATGAAGATATTGCACAACGCAGTGTTTCGTGAAACATTTCCACCAGGTGGTGGTAGTGTAAAATGGGCGATGGATTTTCACGAAAATTGTTCTAGGCATTTCGTCTGTTTGTCTGTGGTATGTACCTCTCATGCATTTGTTGTTGTTGAAGTTACTCGCATTCTTCCGATCATAAAGTCTGTTCTCTAAGAGGTATTTTTTTTTGCAGATCAACTAGACGTATACGCGTATATATAAAACTTTTATTATGCAGCTTTCGTCTTAAAAATAAGTTTAATTCCATTTTTTTTATGATCAACAGCTTTTCAACACTATCAAGGGATTTTTCCACCAGTCACGCACAATAAAAAGTATGACACTCTCAATATTTTTGATCACAACACTGGATCGCGTCTAAGTTTCAAATATATACTATAGTAATTATGAATAATCAAACAAAAATATCATGAAAACAACTTGTTTAATTCAGACGGTAGCCTTTACAATAAAATCAGCATCAAAATATAATTCTCGAAATAATTTACACAGAAAAAAAATTTTTTTGTTACTAAATGTAAAAATTGTAAAATGTTTGAAATGTCATAACTTTTTTGTTTATCAGTTTACCATCACCAAAATTTTATGGTAGATAGCTGATATAATGGGCCATTTTCCCTAAAAAATTGACGTTGGTAAAAAGATAGGGTTTTGAGATATTTGAGTTTTTGTGACAAAGATCATATTTTTTTAAGGTAAAAAAAGATTTTTTTTGCAGTGTATATTTTCTAAGGAATCATCATTTAGTTATCTAACTTTGCTGAAAAATTCATAACAATCGAACAATCCGTTTTTGCTGTACAGCTTTTAGAATATTTTTGAACTATTTTCGCATGCACCCTTTTGAAAAGTTAGTCGTGAGTGAATATGAAGGTTTGATATCGAAAAATGGCGATTTAGATGAAATTGAAAAACTGTGCAAAGTTTCAGATATTTTTGAAATGGTCGCTCAGGATCGACTGACATGACTCCATGGAATTCCTCCAGGATAAAATAGTGCAGATATTCAAAGTATCCATGGATTGCTGCACAGGTTTGCTTATGCTTTGACAGTTCTGATAGTGATGATGAATGGTACACCTGGAGGACAAACAATGCGTAAACAATATGTTTTGTGTCCTCAAACTATACTCGGAATACTCTTCCGCAATGAAGAGTCCGAAAATCCGTGCCTAAAACTGGTCGCAAAGTTTGTTTTTAATTCAACGTATGTCTGTACATACCTAATTCGAAACGGAGAAGAAAGAAGCAAGTACCACGGATTATAAAGTGATTAAATTCAGAATATTTCCAGCAAATGTGCCTCTATTTCCGTCCAGCAGCTACCCAGCTGGTTCAATTCCAACTATTCCAAAAATGCTACCAAATCCACATTTAATGTAAAATCAGCCAGTTCCGCCCAAGCCTTCAGCCCGCTTCAAATCGCATAAAACTCAAATCCTTTCCGATTTCAAACATCTAAATTCCAACGGAAACGCTTTTCCCACTCGGGAAAAACTTGTAACGTATTTGATTGTCAATGTCCCTGTCCCTGTTCGTGGCTCCAACAACGCAACCAACGGACGGAGCCCCGGAGGAGATTTCCCCTTTCGAAATTAACTTGACCTTTCGCTTTGCTTCTCGTTGTTTTCCACCAGTATCCAGTGCCTTCGTGCCAACTAATTTAATCGCCCCAAAATGCCAGCGTCGCCGATGGGGCGGGAGGGGGAAAATGGCAAAGGGTTAAACTCTTTCCCGATAACGGTGGCCCGCTGGCGTGCGGGGAGGGGCGGAAAGGAACCGAGAGATATTAGAAAGTCAAGATATGTTCTACACGACGGACCAGACGCTAAGGCTAAATGGGATGATAAAATTTGTCGCTGGCAGCCCTTTTACTGAAGTGGGTGCCATTATGGTGCCCATATCGGGCCGGGCGGGGACCAGCAGTAGGTGATTCTGAAAGGGGGTGAGACGATTTGGTCGGAAAACATGCTTCAAACTACCCTAAATTAGGGCGGGATATTAGAAAGATAGTTTTATGGAGCAAATATCATGTTCCGTCGGTAGATTTTAGAGGCAAGATTAAAAACTTTTGCGCTTTCGGCGTGTTTCATCCGAGAGATTGGTTGCCTTCGGTTTTCTATAGAGACAGGGTTCTCTCCTCGACTGCAACTTTATCGGTGAGGTTCGGCTCATATGGGGCTTAAGCTCTCGCTCCGAAAGGGATCATTCGACGAAAGAAAAACACTTTAATTATAAGATATCCTATGTGATGTGCATTCATTATTTTGGGAGCTTAATCGAATTAGAGAAAGTTTTTCCTGCCTCGGAGCGTTCGACGTCGTCGTCGTCGTGTGAAGAGAGCTTTGGTTCATTGGAGCTCCCTGTAGTATCATCATCGTACAGGAAAGGGACCATATGGGTTTCCCAGACACAAAACGATAAAGTATAGATAACTTCATTTGGGTGTGATTCTCCGGATACTAGAACCACAGAGACATTCTTGTCGTTCGGCTAATGGCAGCTAAAGGGAGTTCTTCATTCAACCGCTTGTGATATCAGTTTCGGTTTTGCGAAATGTTTTATGCAGTGGTATTTGATTCAGAAAATCAATCAAAAATTGCGGTAATTATCCATACGTCGACATAGTTACTTTTTCTTTGAAAGGATTATCCTGCTCATGCTCGATTGTGAATCTGAAAAGCATCTCAGTCCCAGAATGTAGCAGCTTGCAGAGTATTTGAGAAAAATCAAACTGCAAACTGTTGAAAGTTCTATCAGCACATAAAACGAGCAGAAAGATCCTCCTAATCCTGGATTTAAGTGCTCTATTCGAAACCGAAACAGACAGATAGTAGAGAAAATTCTTCACCAAAAGTAGCAGTGAGATAGTTTCCCGGGATTTGGGAGTGAAAACAACATAATCTCCTCCCGTTTGACTGCGCCCGGGCATTTCCTTCGTATCTTGCCACCCTCTTAAAACATTCCGGGCATGAAACGAACGCTATAAAATAATCAACAAATTATAAGCGAAAATCCAGATTGTTTCTCTCGAGATTAGAAGTGCAACGGTGCCAAAATTCAGAGAACACTCCTCTTCACACCCTACTCGTCCTTTTCGCCTAGATCAGTTGAATTTCGCCCGGTACGATTATGTAAATTAGAAAATGAAAATGCATCTCATTTGCGTCGCTACCTGCCTGTCTGCCATTGAGTCAAACTCTGTTGGTACCCAGGTTGCCGTCGTTGTTTGCACGTTTGCAAGGATGCACCAGCTCAGCTTACCCGAGCGGATACATCAAATCCAGACGTGACACCAACCAGAAAGGGAATGATGCTGTGTATCGAAAAATATAATGTCGACACAAAGCGACGGGAAACGGGAGGATCGCAGATTCCGGTGAACGTCACTCCACCGCTGGTTGGTTGTTACACACTGATCTTGGATCATGGGTGGTTTCAGGGATGGGATGAAAGGGGTTTACGAGTTGGTTTATGGGTTTTGAACAAATATTCTTGAATTGTCAACCTATTGGGAAACTCATCTAATGTAATGGAGCTGATGAACAATATTAGTGTAAATCATATTCACTTTCATATTTTATTGCATTGCAGTTGAGATCACCAGTTAGTCACATTTTGAAAATAACAGACGTAGCAGGTAACAGAAGGCCAACTCCAGAGGCTTTTTAAAATTAACTTGGAAAAGAACCTTACCACCCCCCCCCCCCCCCCCCCCCTCCACCAGTATGGACTTAATCGGGTGGCCACCAAGTTCCTGGTGGCGTGGTGTGAGCAACTCTGTACAAGCGACCTAGAACCTCTTCCAAAAGAGCCTTAGCCCAGCTATGTAGGAGTCCCTTAACTGAGTGGTACACTCTTAAATACCGAAAAAGGTATTCTACCTTCTAAATATTTAGTGTTGACACTGACCTAAAACGGCGAATGGGCTAATGTCGGCGCCGTCTTTCACACCAAGTGCGTTCCCATCATGTACTCGGCTTAGACAACTAACAGGATAGAATGAACACTCCTGAACCCTCTCTGGTTGGCAACCCTCTAGATGGCCTTCCTTCTTATATAAATAATCACTAGGATCACTGCACGGGAAACTACTTCATTGGCAGAGGCCGATAGCGGTTTTAAGGGGGACCAAACAGACCAAAAAGCGAACAATAGCGGTGAGGTAGAGAGCGCAACGATGAATTTGCTGGCGAATGCAGGCCTGGGGAGATCGCGAGATCACGAGCGAAAAGGGTAGAAGCTGAAGTACACCCCAGCGATCAGCACCACTAGAGGAAGCGTAGATGTGTGGTGTAGGAGTGGGTGGTAGTGATAGTTGTGGAGCAACTCGATGATCTAATCGGATACACAAGTGAGTGGAATAACATCAGCAAGGACCTTTACTTCAACAGAGTCTGCTAGAGCTCCGCAAGTCAATGGCTCTGGCTAAGAAAGAGTACGACTTTCAAACCGAGGACTCAAGTGCGGTCGATGTGCGCCAGGTTCACCCAAAACAGCAGTCTCGAGGGGGTCTCGAGTAGCCAGTAAGGCGTCCGGAAGGGGAGATCGACCGTAGACGCTATCATGTCGGTTACAAAAACCGCCGGGAAAGTATTCAAGCGTAAGAGAAGGAGGATTCGCTGCTGTGTAATAGTGACTCTGGATGTAAGAAACGCGTTCAATAGCGCCAGTTGGCTGGCTATTGCCGATACGCTTCTGCGTCTGGGGATACTCGGGTACCTGTACAAGATTCTCGGAAGTTACTTCCAGAATCGAGTACATATTATCTCCCTACCCACGATAACTACCCACTTGATCAAGGTTGTGGAAGTGTGGATGCGGTCCGGGAATCTGAAGTCGCGTATCACAACACAAAAACTGAGGTGTTGGTTGTGAACAATCGGAACTCGGAGCAGCAAGCGGCGATCAGTGTAGGCAATTGCACTATCAAAGCGCTCCGTCAAACACTTTGGCGATGATAAGCTAGCCTTCGGTAGCCACGTTGATTACACCGATAAAAGAGCCTCCACAGCTATAGTGGCACTGTCCCTGATGATGTCCGATAGCTCTGTGGTGTACGCCAGTAAGCGCAAGCTTTTGGCTAGTGTCGCTACGTCCATACCAAGGTATGGCAGCCCGGCGTGGGGCACGGAGCTAAATACCGAAAGCTACCGTGGTAAACTGGAAAGTACTTATAGGCTGATGTACCTGTCGCACGACGCACACTCTGCGTCATCACTGGCATGGTGATTATCGGCATGCTTATCAGGGAGGGTATAGAGTGCTTCGAAATGCGCGGCCCAAGAAGCATACGCAGGACTGCCAGGATGGACTCCGTGGTAAGGGGGCAGCGCGCGTGGGACCAAAGGAAGGTGGATCCATAGGTTGATACCGAGGGTTGATAGTTGGATTAATAGGCGCCATGGGGAGGTATCATTCCGCCTGACACAGGTCCTTTCAGGCCATGGTTGTTTCCGATAGTAACTACACCGTTTCGGTCATGCGAGTTCTCTCGAATGCCCGGTTTGTGCTGGTTTAGAGGAAACGGCGGAACATGTTTTGTTCGTGTGCCTCATGCGGGGAGGACAATCTCCAGACAATATTGTCCAGAGGATGTGTTGGGATGAGTTCGGCTGAAATGCCGTTTCAATGGCTATCACCCATATCGTCTTAGAGATACAGAGGTGGTGGCGCGTGGACTCGAAGAATAGCTAGTTCAGATGCGGTTCAGAGCTAGCTCAGAGGTGATCCAGGGGTTCGAAGTTGGCTTCGTAGGTCATGCCGGTGCTGTGTGGTCGAAATCGACTGTTACAGCGATTAAGTGGCCGCGGAAAGAACATCCTGGTAGCGTTGCTGTCGTGGCAACAGTCTACTGTGTTTGATCCGAGCCCGCGATTGGACAGGGGTCCCCGATAAGGGCCTGGGCAGGTGGAGACCCTATTGTCAGCCACCTTCTGGTGCAGCTGATAGGGCCTGAAGGGTAGCGATACCCTTGCCTTCAGCAGGTCAGATCTGGTTGCACGTAGGCATCAGTTCTTGATGCTTTGATGCAGTTGGGCACGGGCGTGGGATTGACCCTGCCTACCTTCCGAGAATAAAGTCAGTGGTGAGGTTCACTTGGGAAATTGGCTAAGCGCCAGCATCTATCGTCATGGACTCTCCAAAGCGAGTTATCGATGTTCGTTGCTGCAGGCTACGCAGATAACCTTGAGAGTGTGCTGTGCACTAGCTCTTCTCTGAAGCAATGCCTTCTTGGTGGTTTTGGAGAGACGAAGGGTTTATCGACCTTTGGAATGTAAATAGTGGGTTTGATGGGTTTTCACTTTTGTTGTAGAAGACGGCATTAACCCCACACTACCCGGACCTTCCTGTTCGGGTGTCTGTTGAGCAAAGTTTCCCCTATGGTTTAGAAGAAAAAAAAATGGTCCTAGTGGGGGAGGTTGACAAAGCCACCGCAGTCGAGAAGGTTGGTCGAGGTTGGTTGACTAGTGAGACCGCTCAGCATCTACGAGTCACCAAAGGCGTGCTATAAGTACTTCGAGGTCACAAGTGATGGGGGAGTGTAAAGGCCCCGGTAGCAGCGAACGCTGCAGGAAGTGCAAAACAAAGGTCATGCCTAACAGGGACCATGTTACAAGTGGCCGTTAATTCCCAGGGTAAGACCCAACAGCCGACAATAGTGCAGATCACATACCTGAATCTTAATCACTGTAAGGCCGCATAACAGATGCTGTGGCAGTCAGTTTCGTGATCAATCACACAGCTTGATTTACTGGTGGACGCGTACCGTATCCCTCCCGACAACGGGGTGGCGGATAAGGCTCAGCTAGCGGATGGCGAAGATCAACAGGGTGACTACTGCAGATGCTATGTCCCAGTTCTCGTCCATACTACATTCGCTGTCCAGTTCACTGTAGGGACTGAGTCCCGGTTGAGTCCTCATCGGTTGAGGACAGCCGCTTGACCAGTACAAAAGGTTGGACTCTGCTCGAATCTATGGTCAGGCTTATCGTGGATGACGTGAACGTAGGCAAAAATACATGCGGTAGGAACGGTGCAGAGTTTTCGATCTTTATGACATTTAGGAGTTCAGGTCTAAACCCTAATTTAGACTGAAGGGTCGACAAAAGGTATACAGACAGTGACTAGCTGGCGATTCAGAACAGGGTTGAATACAGAGGAAGATGGCCACAGCTGATAGCTGACATTGTTACGCGACTAATCGATACTTGTAGACTTCACACTATCACCAGGCGTATAGCAGATTGGCATTTCCAACGACTCTCGAGGTACGTAGCGTGTCTAAAGAGGAAGTGGAGCTGATAGCGGCGCATTCGATCGGCATAGTGGAGGATTAAATGAGCTCGAGACAGCTGTCACTTGCACACCGCAAAACGGATGTGGTGGGGATGAAGACCCACAAGAAACATGCAGTGGTCACCAGAGGGAAAATGGTGGGCTAGCCAAAAGCAAGTTAGTTCGACCTACCTCCCTGCAAGAGCTTGAGCCCAACGGAGAGTCTATTGTACTGAACCAAGGACTCAGTTCTCTGGAGGCATGATTAGTGGAATGCTTTTTGTAGTGCAGTTTGCGATGACATGCTTGAGAGCATCTGTAAGTGATGGACCATCATGCGGTAAATAAACCGAACAATGGATGTATTTTCTCTTGTAGTCGCAACAATTACGATGTTGACAAGCACACATGATCGAGGTATGACATGTGAGTTTGTCGTTTCATTTTTTAATGAGAGTTGCAGCAAAAGGGGTTCACAAGGTTACCTATATTGAAAGTTTCCTTATGATAGTGAGGATCTTATACTAAAGCCACTTAGACCAAGCCCACTCATGGGCTCAAACAAGCGTTTTAACGTTAAGTAGAGCCCCGAACAAAGAAGCGAACCGCACCGGTCGCTGCTAAGTAGGGCTCGAAAGCGAAAAGTTTACGTACGGTTCGTAGCGGGGCTTAGAATATAGAGACACGCAAAGTACGGTTTCTATCCGTAGGCTCGTGCGCTCTCTCGCGTTTAACTCTCTGGGTAGCGTAAAGAGGAGACGAAAGAACATGAGTATGAATTTGTTGCCAGGTATGTATATAGTTTCTAGAGAATTATTTTCTTGTTTTCTATAGGTAGGACTTTATTTTAGTTTGCATCAAATACTTAAAAAAAATATTTTTACTTGCTTTGAAATTTTCAACCAAAACATAGATCGTTACACGAATAACACAACAAATTGTCTGACATACAATTGTGATAGAGTGACAATACAAACGCAGAAAAATAATAGGTTTAAATTGACAAGCTTTGCTTAAGTATGTTATGAATAAAGTTTTCCCTTCTTCGCCAATTTTAGGATCATGCATAACGAAAATGTATTAATTTTCTTATAAAAAAAAATAGCGATTGTTCATAATCACACCTTTAGGTTTTGATTCGGCCGATCGTTTCGAAACTAATATTTGAAGAAATGTATAGTGATTCAGCGAGTTTTGCTATTTTAACACGTACATGTTTGAGCCGGGGTTGCTACGCAGCAAGTAAAGTTTGGTTTCGCACATTTAGAAAAATGTCCAAATAAATAACTCGCGAAGTTTGTTCCGACAAGTTCCAAAATTATCGTCATCCGTCGCAGATTCCGGTGAGAAGATGTGCGTATTTTCTAACCCGGAAAGATACCATTTGACGGTAATAAGTGATCACAAGGTTTTCTTTCTTCACTTTCCGGGCTGAGAACCCCCGCTTTGAACAGCCTTTCGTTTTGTGGTGAATATTTCGAAAAAGGCAAAGGTGTTTCGGTTTGATTGCTGTTTTTGAAAATGGTGGTCGTCAATGGGTGGTTTATTAAATATAAATTTAAAAATATAAATTAAACAAACGAGACATTAGAAAGAAAGTGTGCGAAATGAGTAACTTCACCCTTGTAGAAACAATAAGGCAAAGCAGAAAAAAATCTGCGAAGACCCCATGCGAATAACACCGATTATACAAAATAGGAAGTTCGACATTAGATCTATAAAAACAACCCAACAATTGGGGAGATCTTTCCAATATTACACATTTATTCACAGCTCTTTTATCCACATTTTCATATATTTAAAACATATTCATCAACATGTTATCTGGATCGTTTGGTACAATATGTCCACGCATCCTTCCTCCCCTGTAAATTCGAGAAGTACCTTGCCGAAAGAAAATATTCTGTACTGCAAGTATTTCGAAGAAACATCTTTGCGCGTAAATACAACGCAGTAGACCTGGCAGCTTTGATGCATGTGTCATATCTATGATATGCTGCAAGCATCAATATTGACAAGAAAAGTAACACGATTGCTTTCCAGGGTGATTCCGTACTGGCTGCGTATGTATAAGATTAGATAAGGGTAGTTACGATTTTTCAAAGATGCTTTGACTGTACCTAACTCAATTCAGATATCATAGAAACACATCAGTAATTTTTTTTTTGTAAAAACAAACTTTAATCATACCGATAATAATCTAAAAAAATGCAGTCGAGCTGCCAAGTTTCATCAATTAAAATAGGCGGTGTGCAGGACTGCCATATTGTAGGTTCCTCGTTATAGAAAAAGCAAGGTGTTGGATGTTAAAATACAACAATTGTTGTATGAAGTGCCGAAAATGAGAGTGGGCTAATTATGTACTTTGACAAATACGCAATCTACTTCAAGCGCATAGAATCTGCTTCCAACAAAAGATTCATATACCAGCATCCAAAGGATCGCAATATATATTAAGATTTCCGATTGATGCTTTGTAACTAAAAGGTTGTGACTGAGTATAGAATAAGCTGAAGTTAAAATACACGTTAATGAAAAAAGGTTGCGCAAACTTATCGCAGACTGTTAGACGACAGCTTCTACTATGACCAGGATTCAAAAATCTTGACCTACGTGAAGTTGCAAAGGAGACAACTACGTTATAAATGTGTTGGAAATGCAAGGGATTATAATTATCCAATAAACCTAATTATTAAAAAGATGCTCAAAATCTGAAATTCAGATACATTTCTTGCGAGAAAGGCTACATGGATATCGAAGAGATGGATATTATTTTAGATCAAAATTCAACGTACAAGTCATACAGTAAGCAACAAACACATAATTTAAAAAAAGATTGCTTGAATTCCGAGATTAAATACAATCATTCATTATTGAGAAAATAATATCTTTAAACGCACCAAAACTGGTACAAATCTCCAAGGGAATTATTTATTTGAGTTCAATTTTTACTAACTGTTTTCAGTCTTATCCAAAACCCCTTCTTTCAAAATATGAGCAGAGATTATTATACTGAATAAGATTTGCAATAACACCATAGAAATACACAAAATATTGCGATGATTTACAGAAGTGCAAAAAACCGATGGTACGGATAGAATAGAGACCACCGGTGCGCAAAGGCGACCGATCATTATTTTACTCACATGGAAACGAACGACCGGTGCGAAAATGGGTGGGTAACGAAATTAAAAATCGTTAACGACGTGCTGTTGCGTGTGTAGTATTAAGCCCACGAGTGGGCTTGGTCTTAGGGGCTGTCCATAAACCATGTGGTCATGAGGGGGGGGGTTCGGCCAATGACCATTTTGTATGGACTAATAAAAAAATTTGTATGGACTAATGACCAAGCGGGGGGGGGCGGTTGATAAGTCCCAAAAAACGACCACGTGGTTTATGGACGGCCCCTTAGGCTGCACCATAGTATGTTTAGGTTGATCGTAGCTTATTTTTTACACTGAAGTTCGATCTGGGCTATGCAAATCGTAGCCATGACCCAAACTAGGATGCATTCGTGACAATAACTTTTCCTGTGAAGTGACAACGCGTAACGTATTTCTATACCTCTTATCTGCACGCACCGTTGCCAAACTATTCTGGAACGTACCTGGAATCGATTCCAGATGTTTTAACCGTAGTAGGATGTTGGGGTCAATATGACCCATACAGGCACGCTGATTGTGCATTACTCCATCCTGGTGCGGAAATTCTAACATCTTAGGAGGGTTAAACATATTCTATTGATTGATTGATTTGTCTTTATTCAAGAGACGAAAAATATTCTAGTTGCGTGTTTATCATGGCGGCTGTATAGGTGCATGCTTTAAAAAATTAAAAACAACTGAGGAACTCGTATTTTCTTTTAATTAGAAGAATTGTGCTTATATTTGCACCTTCTCGGAAACTTTCAAGAGACATCGCACCCCCTTTACAAGCTGCCAATGTTCTTACACTTTCGTCCACCCACAGAATCCCAAACGGAGTGACAGCCAGGATCTAGGTAGCATCAACAGCAGCAGCAGCAGCATTTCATGCTGTTTACAAATTGAATCATGAATATTCTATTTTTTCCTCCATAGTGAGTCAGGTGGTGGACGAGCGGTCGGTGGCAACGGGCGAGACACATTCCATCCCATCCGCTGTTGCATTTTGACAAGTTTCTCATGACGCATAGCTCCCACCAGGATATGGGGGCGTCTTTCCCAGGAATAAAATAAACAAAATCACTTTTTTTTCCTCATCACGAAGGATATCAAAGCGTATGGCATGTGTAGATATTTATTCCTGTTTTCCTACTGAGCGGAACAGCGAGGGCTCGGTCGTTGGTGTGGTGTCATGCAGCAGCAGCACATAAAGTAGGTAGCGAATGAAATGCCATTACAGGGCTGGTAGTTTCGACAAAAAAAAAGAAGGTTATGAAGGTTTATTTTTCTGGTGTCGTTGTCGAGATGATGGTTGCAATATTCCAATGTGCAATGGCAGGTGCCTCGTCACCTCGTGAATAACGGAAGCGAAAATAAGCACGTTGGGTGCGGCGGAATGCACTCCGGGTGGGAATGGAATTTGATTAATATTTAAATTTTCATATTTTTCTAGCACTTTGAACCGTAGGAGAGAAATGATCGTTTCTTGTGAAAGAGATGAAATGGGGTTACCGTACATCGGATTCATGTTTATTCATTATGAAATCAGTAAAAAGTTGCAGTGAAGCCTTACCACTTGATTTCAGACGAATTTTATTGCTCGAATCATTGAATGCTTACCTGAAAAAAAAAAGAAAAAAAATCATTAGCAAATAAGTCTATTAACAGTAAGTAACAGTAGTTTCACAAAACAAACAATGTATACCGATAAAACTGAAATATAGAGAAAATGTTCCAAGCCCCTCATCGTTCTTGCATTTTAACCCACGCCAGCCAAAGCTAGTAAAAAATTGCACCACTCAATCCCTGCGGAAAGCCCACTCGATTGCGAAATCCTAGAAACCTTCCACGAGTGCCATTAATTCCATGATAAAGTACCCACCGGGCCCTGCTATTTCCACATCGAGACTAAAGTGCCCACCAGAGTCATCCCACAAACACAGTAGTAGTACCGTACCGTAGGTACCGCACCATCGCATCGCTAAGCTTCTCGCGATTGTTCGCGCAAACCCCCTCCCGGCGCAAAGCAACGGAGAAGAGAGGCTTTTAAAAAGCTTCAGATTCAGACCACCTCGCCGACCGCCACAGCATTACCCTTACCAAACACCAACATACAGGAAAACGGCTAAAGCGGGCGCGTTATAAATGAGCAATGGTAAGGAGTTAGGGAGGAGGCGAAAAAAATGAAAAATGCAAACATTCGGAATCATTCATTCAGGCTCTCGAGTTGGGTCTATCTGTCGGTGCAAAGTGGGTCAGATTTTTAAAGTCGAGGTAAAACAATGAATTTTAGTGCAGAAATAAGAATAATGTTCCAGATTTTTTTAATCATTCATTTTCGAAAAAAAAATCGGCTATTTAATTTGAAATTCCTGCTAAAATTTATATTTAGCCTGTGTATAAAATGCTTCTTGTAAAATCGAATAAATACAATTCCGACAATCCTTCATTTCTTGCAGAATATAATGGATGTCATTTATCTTCCTCCCCGGAATTCATAATCAAATCTGAAAATTTCTTTTAAACTTAAAATAAAATTGAAGTCTTTTTCCCATTTTTATACAAACTCTTTTGAAAATTTAGGAATTTTCTCCAACGTTTGTGAACGTTCTTGTGAACGTCTTGCAGGAATTATAACCGAGAGTGGCTTCACGGCCTTCTCGTACTGTTCTAGACTTCAATCACATAAAATGGAAAGCTTCGAGTTTGAACCAAACATTTTGAGATTCAGAAGTAAAAATAAGTTCAACCCTAGTCCAAAAATCGTTTTATTTTTTTTTTCAGAAGTCCTCATAGTTTTCTTAACTTTCTTTTAAAAAGTGAGTTTCTTGAAAAATTTATAATTCCAAAACGATTTTCAAAATTTGTTTTCTTGAGTCTTGCTAAAAGTTTTTACAAAACCAATCGTTCGTGCAAATTTTTCCTCAAATCTTATTTTGAACGATTTTGTATTATTGCCCGAGCAGGAACGAATAACTGACCCATAACTATAGTATACCTTAGTCAGGTATTATACCAAGACAAGATATAAGTCGGTTACCCCCCCCCCCCCCCCCCTTTTTCATACCTGAGTTTGGTATTTTTCAGATATTTTCAACAGCTCGGTTGTGGAACGGCTGTTTATTTCACATGCAAAAAGCAGTTATTTTTTGGAAAATTTCGGGAAAAATTAAAAATAGTTTAAACAACCGTCCAGAGATATTTACAGAATGCATCCATTAAATACATCACGCAGATTTTTTTTGAGAATTCTTTCAAGTAAGAAAAAAATACCAAAATTATCGTAATAACATAATAAAACTGGAACACTCAAACCTCCATTTAGATCGAATCCATTTAGGTAAAATCTATTTAGGTCCCTCCATTTAGGTAACGTTACCTAAATGGAATCTGATTGTGTTCAGAGCAGTTGGAGTGTTTTAGATTAGGGGCTGTTCATAAACCACGTAGACCAAATTTTGGCCATTTCAGACCCCCCTCCCCCCTCGTAGACTTTCGTCCATAAAATATTTTTGAAATTAGTATGGGGCGTAGACTTTGGCCGGACCCCCCTCCACCCAAAAAGTCTACGTGGTTTATGAATGGTCCCTTAGGGATAAGGTTGGTTTAAGGGAATTAAGCCAAGTTGCAAGTGCAAGTGGAGTTAATGGGAATTCAGGGCATGCTCAGGGGGGATGGGTTTGGTTTAAAACTGTTTTAGGTTTCCTAAGAACTTTCTTGAGCAACCTGGATCGTTTAAGAAACGCTTTGAAGCGCCGCTGAAATCCCTCTGAAGCTTACTTAAGAGCTGTGATTCAAAATGCATTTTCAGAAACTGTAGGCCCCCTTAAGTCCCCTCAAAATTTCTTGTAACATTCTTGAGACCCTCCGAAACCACCTAAAACGCCTCTAAACCCCGTCAAAAATCGTGTGAAGCTTCCTCAGAAACCCCCAAAACGCCTACGTAACGCCTGAGTAACATCTCTGAAACTTGCCAAAAATCATCTGAAGCTGTCTGAAATTCCTTCGAAAATATTTTCAAAATAGAGGGCCAAACTCTATTATTTTTCTTTTTTTGTTCCGCGGGCCGCACATTGGACATACGTTGGACAGCCCTGTTCTGGAAGTTTCCCAACAGATTGCTTTAAAATATTCCAGTAATTGCTCTATATTGGTTCCGTTAGAAAATACTTCAAGGATTTCTTTAGTATTTTTTCGATAGCGATTCCTTTAAAAATTTCTCTAAGAAATGGTTTCAAAATTCTAAGAATTTTTTATGGCTTGTTTAATAAATTCTTCCACAGACTTTTTCTAGAGAACTTCCTTTGGCTTTGATTTAGAAATTCTACAGATATTCTTTTATAAAATCTTCCATTCAGGCTAGGAAAAATCTTTCAAATAATGTGTCCTTGACGCAGTACTCAACTAATTGAAGGCGAGAAAACCTGCTGAAAAAATAATTCTTACAAGCTTCTTCAAAAACCCGAACCACCGTGCAGCATGGGAGTGTGTTGTGGTTCCGCTCAATCCGTGCGCCCCGGCATGGGTAATACAAGTGCAGATTTCTCTCCCCCAGACACCAGGCCGGAGTCTGATTCATGGATTGCAGCAGCAGCGGCAGCCAGTGTAGAGAACGATCCGCCGTCGTCGGTGACCCGGCGGCGGCGGCGGCACTTGCTCCCTAGCTAGAGGTTGTTGCAAATTGTTCCAGTCAGTTGTTGCAACCTAACCTATCATTTCTTCTTTCTTTTTTTTTTTGTGCCGCTAACCGACACCGTCCGTCCGTCCGTCCGTCGTTCTGCGTGCACTTTCCATCGCCGTCCATTGTCGTCCAACCGAATAGTAGAATGGTATTTTTGTAAGAACATGAGAATTCCCTCCAGTGATATATGTTCGCTTTCACCTCGACTGTCATTGCGTGAGCCACTGGGAACCCCGGCGCGGTGGTGGGGAGACGGTCGGATGGTATTTTTTCATGCAGCCGCTTGCCCTAGTGAAGAGGCCTCGACTCGGTCGGTGTACAGGGCAGTACAAGGCCTCTCGTCAGACTCAACCGGCGACCGAGAAGGATGCTGCGCTTTGGAACCGTGTCGTACCAGCAAGCAACAGAGGCAATAATGATAGTGTGTACGACAATGCCAGGGCGGGCGGTTTGCTGCACTCTCGTCCTTGTCGTTGTTGTTGGTTGGAAAATTGCGAATAATAGCAATCACTCTGTGAGAGTGAAGCCAGGCTCCGGCAGCAATGACAACGACGACGACGACATGGCGCCCAGCAATGGACGAAGAATGGATGATAGAAGAGGCTTTGGATTAAACACAAGGGCATACAAAAAATAAGTATATGTAAAGTAACAACAAAGCCGAAGCACTTAATATTTATATGTAGATTTGTTTTTAAGCCATAAAATTCCATTTTCATCCATTGCACGTCGGCTTTGCGGTGCAGTGAAGAGGGAGGTTGTACGAGCGTCTGGCTGCAATCAGTCCGGCACAGTTCTCTTCTGCTGAAAAGCCATCCATTCTGGTCCTGTCCATTATTACATAATACTCATTGGGCATTCAGGTTGTCCCTCTTCATCAGTTTTTCATGCCGATGATCAGGGCTAGCTCTACCCTTGGGCATGTAAAGTACACGTTCGGAAGGAGCATTATCTGGAGCTGAGCATGGAGGAGAACTAATCTGATAAGCTGTGGTTGTATTGGAAGATATTAAACTTGAAACGCTTGGATGGTGGATAAGTAGAGATAGTTCAGAAAGCTTCAACCTTTGATCAAGAATCGCTATCTGGAAACATATTCATTATGCTATTTTCTGAACCCTGTGCAACTGTTGGCAAGCAACCAGTGGACCGTTGGCAAAAGATGTATATCAAAGTAGAACATTGTATTCTATTAAAACAGGTTGTAATAGTTTGAGGAACAGTTACATGAGCATGAGTAGCGAGGATGACAGTACTATTCGTAGCTGTTACTCCATTATTGACTTGAACAATCAATATTGATGATGATGATGATTATGTACCCACCACCAGCGCAAGGATTACCTTTGGCTTCAGAGTCACACCGAAACGGAATGATCTACCTGATGGTTTGTTGTAGCAGAGTAAGCTAAATTCACTGGAGACCTTCGGAATTCAACATGATGATTGTTTTTTTGTGACAAAGTCTGACCACCCCACGAACATTTGCCCGGAAACCAGTTCATTTAGCTTCCTTAAGCAGTTGAAATCTAATAGGAAATAGGTTATATTACCGATCTCATCTTAAAATTTGGTCGACCCAATTTCCAGCGACACTGCCGTAAGTTTATATTTATTTCTTTAGAAAATTTGGCAGCTTTGGGTTGAGTCTACATGCAAATATTTTTGTAAAAGTTTTATCCAAATCATTTTCAAAGTTACTTTGACTCATCTTTTGAATGAAACCTAGGATTTTGAAATCGGACGCAAATTGGCGGAGATATGGACCTGTTTTTGAGGGGATGACTCCAAATTTTTGATCGGGAGTGTAGAAAGTCACCGATCTCGTCTTTACGGTCACATAGGCAGGAAAAGAGTAACGTCCGCTGCTGTTAGACACCTAGAATACCTCTGCATCCCTACAGTTGTCACCGGCGGGTGTTTTTGTTTGTGGGTATTAATGAAAACTTACTTGATCTGGATTTATCTTGGTAAGTAATGTAACTTGTTTCCAGTAATGCGATATTCTGTCGGAAATGCTAATGAAGAAAACGCACCCACAATGGCAAGTCTTTGAAATATTTTTTCAGCCAGAAAGTACAATTGTATCGTTAAAATGTCTCATTCTTGTTGCTAACACTCTATAATCAAACGCCCAACACGCATTGTTTTAGAAAAAATATATTCCTGGAATTTAAACAGTTAAACAATAGCAAACCAAGCCCCTGTCAAGAGAGGGGTTTTGGGAGTTAAACTCTTCCTATTGCCGATGTGCAGCAGTTTATCACAGATGATACCTGGAGGAAGATAGAGGAGCGAAGGAACGCCAGAGCCGCGATAGAGCGAGCGAAAACACGAGGAGCCAAAGCCGTAGCCCGTCAGCGCTATTCGGCTCTCGAGAAGGAAGTGAAACGCTCATGTAGACGGGACAAAAGAGCGTGTGCGGACTTCCTAGCCGACAAAGGCGAGAAAATCGCAAACACCGGCGACATCCGTCTCCTCTACAATGTTTCACGTCGGCTTAGTGGGACCAAGATGAATGCTACGATTCCCGTGAAAGACACGTCTGGATAGTTACTGACCGACCCGGCTGACCAGTTGAAACGCTGGTTCGAGCACTTTGGAAACATTTCACAGCGCAACATTTTTTTGTCTCAAGAGCAAACTTACGTGTCTCAGAAGGATTTTGGGCCGCTGATTCCGAATCCGGGCTCAGATTTGCTCTAACACGTCACAATTTTGAGCTATACCTCAATTTATAGGGCAAAATATGCGATTTTGGGCTTTTTTGACTGCAAGCCATTAAGCAAGGAAATATTTTTTTTAAGCAATCAAAAGGTTAATTGGTCAATTAACATCTAAATTAACGACTCATGCAAATATTTCGTTTTACCTTATCAAATTTGATAGATTTAAGCATTTTTTATTAGTATGAAAACTTGCATGCAACTTTTGGAGGATGACTTGTATGGGAAATATCGTACCTATCATAAATCGCTTAAAACTATCAAATTCGATTTGGTAAAACGAAATATTTTGCATGAGTCGTTAATATAGATGTTAATTGACCAATTAACCTTTTGATGGCTTAAAAATATATTTCCTTGCTTAATGGCTTGCAGTCAAAAAAGACCAAAAACGCATATTTTGCCCTATAAATTGAGGTATAGCTCAAAATTGTGACGTGTTAGAGCAAATCTGAGCCCGGATTCGGATTCAGCGGCCCAAAATCCTTCGGAGACACATAAGTTTGCTCTTGAGACAGACAAAAAGTTATTTTTTGTTACGCTGTGTTTTTCAAGTGTCGGCCACGCCATCAACATCTCAGCATGATCCGCCAAGGGTTCGACGCATTACCCGTGTCAACACAGAAGCTCCATCAGTGCAGGAGATAGAAACAGCCATCCGTAGCATGAAATCGAACAGGGCTTCAGGGGTCGATGGCATATCAGCTGAGATGCTCAAAGCTGACCCCGTAGTACAACTACTGCATCAATAATTCTGCAACATAGGGAAGCCACGATATTTCCGGCCGACTGGATGCAAGGCATCTTTGTCCTGACTGTATGCGATAATTGGCGGGGCATCATGTTACTGTGTATCGTTCTCAAACTCCTCTGCAAAGTGATCCTTGACCGGATACAGGAGAAGATTGACGCAACTCTCCGACGGCAGCAAGCAGGATTCCGTGCCGGACGATCCTGTGTGGGCCATATTGTCTCGCTCCGTATCATCCTGGAGCAAATCAATACATTCCAAGAGTCTCTCTACCTGATGTTCATTGATTACGGAAAAACTTTCGACCGTCTCAATCACGGAAACATATGGGAAGCCCTCAGGCGCAAGGGTCTCCCTGAGAAAATCATCGGCCTCATTGAAGCACAGTACAGGGCATTTTTGTGCAGAGTACTGCACAACGGAGTTTTATCCGATCCCATCCGGGTCGTTGCTGGAGTGAGGCAAGGATCTATACTACCGTGACCGTGAACCGAATCGTGGATTGCTGTGGCAGCCCATTACCATGGATCAGCTAAATCACTTCAAATTGGCTGACGACCTTGCTCTCCCAGCTCAACGGCGCTCTCATATGCAGAGCAAGCTCGATGATCTTGCCAATCGCTCCTCAGCGGCAGGTCTTACCATCAACGTCAACAAGACCAATCCAACACGGTCAACCCTTCCAGCTTTACGGTAGCGGGGCAATCAGTGTAGAATTTTGGAAGCTTCCGATATCTGGGTAGCCAAATAGCGGCCAAGATCGATATAGGTGCACGGATCAAAAAGGCGAGGGCTGCTTTTGCGAGTTTAAAAAATGTATGGAAAAACAACCAGATTAGTCGACGTACCAAAATCCGAATTTTTAACTCGAACGTGAAATCTGTGCTGCTATACGCCAGTGAAACCTGGTGTGTATCAGTGGAGAACACGGCTGCAGGTTTTCATCAATAGATGCCTGCGGTATATAATTCGTGCATTTTGGCCTCACAATTGGATCTCCAACGTGGATGGATCATGTCATCAAAAACCGATAGCGACAGAAATTCGGGAGCGAAGTGGGTTGGCAACACTATACGCAGGGGCGGAAACGAAATCTGCAAACGAGTGTTAGACTGGGACCCAGCAGGACATCGCAGCAGAGGCAGACCCAGAGGCTCATAGCGGCGCAGCCTCAACAACGAAATCAAGCAAGTCGACAGAAATTTGACCTGACCACAGGTCAAGGCGATGGCAGGCAATCACCCAGGATGGAGATCTTTCAATTCGGCCCTCTGCACCACCGTGGGTGCCCAGGACTGAAAGTAAGTAAGTATTGCCGATGTTCCATACACTAGGCGCTTGTGGCAAATAACTGCTTTGCTCCCATATATAAAGGAAAAACCAAGGAAAATGAAGGCTGTTCTAACTCAAGCAATTTTTTAAGGAGTTTATGTGGGATTTTTTTTACAAATACCTGAAAGAACTTCTGAAAAATTAAATGGAATGATATTTGGAAAAATTGTAGATATATTTCTGAAGGAATCACTGGAATTTCAAATGAACTCCTGCATTAATTTAAGCAGTCTTTTCTTGAATTCCGATAGAAATCATTAGTGGAATTGAAAAAATCATTGGAGGAATATCTGAAGGAATCCAGGAAAAATTTCTGAAGAATTTTATTTAAGAAATAACTGAAGAAGCTCTATAGCTTCCCCGTGGAGGAATTCCTCGAGACATTTTTTTAATAGTTCCGGAACATAATGCGTAGGTAATTTCCTGAAGGAATTATTGAATGAATATCTAGAGAAAAAATAAAGAAATATTCATAGAAAAATCTCCTAAAAATGGTGAAAGATTTTCTGTGGAAATTCCTAGGCAACATTTCTTGAGAAATAGCAAATTAATTCCTTGAACAATCCGATATCATATTCAATCCTAAAAGAAAATCTTGTGAGGAATTTCTGAGAAAATACATATTGGAACCTCCGGTGGAATTCTTAAGGAAAATCTGATTATGAATTTGATGGATTTCCTGAAGGGATATCTGCCTAAGCCACTGGAAGAAATCATTGGAAAATCTTTTAAGAAATTCTTTCAGTCATTTCTTTAGGAATTTCGGATTAAATTCCTGATTGATTCCCCGTACAAATACCGGAAGCAATCCTGGGAGGAAACTGCTAAAAATATTCCCGAGAGAATCCTTAGAAGAACATAAAAAACAACCTGAACGAATCTCTAGATAAATTCCTACGATATGAATTCCTGAATTCAGCAACGATTTCCAAAAGAAATCCCATGTACATTGTCTGATCGAATACTGAATTAATAAAGGAATCCATTAAAGACTTTTTAAAGAAAATATTGGAGAAATTTCTGAAGACATTCTTAGTTGAATATAATAAGGAATTCCTAGGGGAATCCATTGATTTGTTTCAAGTATTCGCTAGACGAATTTCGAAATGAATCCTTGAAGGATTGTATGAATTAATGCCTGGTAGTATTTCTTAAGTTTTAAAAAGACACGGACCAGGCTAAACGAAATTTAACACTAGACAACGAATACGACATACTTTACGAACACCAGTATATACGAGGAAAACACATTTCTTGTGAAAAGTTTCGCCACTCGAAGCGGGAATTGAGCCCTCATCCCCATGGCTTGGTACGGCTACACGCTTGGTGACACTGATCGCACAGCTACGAGGTTCCCCTTTTTTTACTTTGCGTTCCAAAATCCAAAGTTTATGGAAAGTTTTTAAAGGATTCCTTGAAGAAATTTCTGTAGAAATTCAAGGAAAAATTAGAGAAGAAACCGTTGGAGGAACGCCTGGAAGAATTTCTGAATCATTATTTGGAAAAAAATATCTGAAGAAAATTTGAACTTGTAATGGAATTTGTGGATTTCCTAAAAGAATTTTCGGAGGTGTTTCTGAAAGAGGGTTTGGAGAAATAAATAGGAATGGAATGTTTTCTAGAGGTATACATATAGAAATATCGAGAGGAATCTCTAAAGGAAATTCAGGAAAACTGTAGAATTTTTCAAAAACTTCCGAGAAGAAATTTTTTTATTGATGTTTTTTTCAGAAAAAAATGAAATTTCTGGAGCAGTCTTTGATGAAATTTCCAAAATAATTTCCAAAAATTTCCAAAGAAATATTTGGAAAATTTCCTGAAAAGAAAAAAAACTTGAACTTCTGAAGAGATTTCTGTAGGATGTTTCACAGGATTCCTGGAGAAATTTCTGCAAAATTCGGTTAAAAAAACTGGAGGAGCTTATTGATCAATCTCTGAACATTATTTCCTAATGAGTCTTATTATCCCATACACATTTTGAGTAAAAAGCCCTCAAAAGTGGATTTTTTTGGAAAAAATGTTCTTATAATCTTTGATCATTTATAATAATATTGTTTTAAAAATCAGTATCGCCCACAAAAGAGAGCTAAGGGTCTTCCCTTTAATTTGGTGCTCAAATCGAAATGTTCTATCAGGGGTTGTTTTGTCATATCTATTTTGGGTAAAAAGTAATAGTTAAAATTGTTCAAATTTATCGGAAACTTGTTCTGTAAATCACGAAGAAAAAAAATGTTCTACGGTCAAGAATTTCATTATTTTATTTATTTTATTTTATTTATTGTTCTTCATCGGGCATTAAGCCTTAATGAAGCCTATTCATGTACATAGGTTATCTGGGTGTACCCTGCAGAATCCGGCCCTGTTCAAACGAAACTTCATCATCAACGTAGCCCATTCCGTACTGACCTCCTCGGTCGATTGTTGCACGCCTGTCTTCTACGGAGTTGCTCCGCACTACAACCAACCCGATACGCTAACGGTCATGCAAACATCCTCAACCACTTCCCACCCATCGATCGACCCTCCGTATCTGTTCCAGTATTCCATTACACCACTACTCGCTCGGACAGGAAGGAGGTTCACCAAGGCCAACACCGGCAGCAGCAGAGAATATTGTATTCATTCTTTGGAGAGTCACTCTGGTGAATATAAAACTATATGGCTCCCTCATCCCCGCCATCATCGCTTGGTCCATTCCCTTGCCGGACACTGCATACTGTTTTGCATTATAAGCTGCACCCATCCAATGACGACGACGACGGTCCTTTTATAGTGGATTCGCTCACCAACATTGTACATAGAGTGCAGTCAGTGTTTTCCCCCGGTTGGTTATGAAGGCTTTAAGCTCATCTGTCTGTAGGAGAGATTTTCCGAACGGATCGAAATCTATTATCCCTCTCCGTCATTTTTTTTTCACCGAGGTCTCATCCGGGTCTCCTTTGTGGAGCAGTGCGGTAGGTGTAGGTTGGGGTCCGGGTGCAGGATGCAACTCGGTCCTTTTTTGCACTGCGTTCGATCCGAAAAGTGTTTTCGGAAGAGGATCTTTCAACAGCGAGAGTACCTACGTCCCAGAACAACTACAGAGAGTACGGTGGCCCTCCGCCGCCCGGGGCGATGAATGGATGGATATAATGCAGTATTAAAATCTTCGACAGATTTGCATGATGGGATGGCTCGGCTCTGGGAAGACGGATTTCAAAGAGAAGAATGGTATGATGGCTTTTTGCTGCATTACATGGGTTTCTATATGGTGGGCGCTCTTTCTCTCTCTGGAGGGGATTTTGAATGGATGTCAGATGCTTTCAATTGAATGGAATTGGCCTATTGCTGGTTTCCCGTTTTGGAACTTTTTTTTGGGACGGATTAAGTAGAAAGCTTCGAGATCGAGAAGGAAAGATGACTTTAAGGGTTATATGCCTTCCATAAATAAAATCCAAGGTTCAATGTGATTAAAATGTTCAACTCTTATGAATGAATTATTTGAGACATTTTGGCGACACAGAGTACACAGTGCAATCTATGTTTTGTCCGAAACATTTCTTAATTACATGCTATAAAAATCTCTGAAAAAAATCTTGGGCATTTTATCCATAGTTTCTCGTGAAGTATTTTACGTAAAAGATTCCTTCAAGAATAACTCTAGAATCTTGAGGATGTCTATGGAAAATTCTTTCATAGATTCATTCGTATCTTGCTCCAGAGATTCATAAAAGTAAACTTCTTCGCAGATTTTAAGTAAATTCCTGCTTAGGCGTAATTGTTAATTTTTCTAATGTTTCATTTAGGAATTTTCAAATTGTTTATTCGGAATTTCACAAAAAAAAATTCTGCCAGGAAAAGGATGTCGAATGTTTCAGAGAGCTGTCAAGGGGTTTCAAGGCGTTTCAGGAGGTTTCAGAGGGTTTTACGGATCTTCTTAGGCTTTCGAATGAGCTCCACGAGGGCTTCAGCGAGGTTTCTGCGGCATTTCAAGGTATTTCAGGAGATTTAAGAGGGATTTTAGACGGCTTCACATGCTCTAAGGTGAATGTCACGGGAGTTTCAGGGGGTTACAGAGCGTTTTATGGCGTTTCAGAGCATTTCAATGCATTACATGGTGTTTTAGAAGGTTTCAGAGGGCTTCATAGGCTCTCTGATGAGCTTCACGGCGGCTTCAAGGGGTTAAAGGTGATTCAAGACATTTCAATGCGTTTCATGGTGTTTCAGGAGGTTTATAGGCTCTCAGGTGAGTTTCACGGGGATTCCAAAGGCGTCTGAAGGCGTTTCAGAGTGGTTAGGGGACTTCAGCAGCGAGGAGGATTGTAGCGGCGTTTCAAGGCATTTCAGGGAGTTTTAGAGGGTTTCTTCACAGGCTCTCAAGTGACCTTTAATGGCTTGCCAAGAGGTTTTAGAGGGCTTCTAGGGGCGCCACATGCTCTCGAGGGGTTCCAGGAGTTTCAGAGCGTTTTATGGCGATTCAAAGCGTTTCACAATGCATTTCATGGTATTTAAGATGGTTTTAGAAGGCTTCTACCGGGCTTCATAGACTCTCAGGTAAGCTTCACGAGGACTGAAGGAGAAATTCAGAGACGTCTCAAGACGTAAAGACGTTTCAAAAGTTTAGGGGAGTTTAGAAGTCTTTAAGGTGAACTCCACGGGAGCTTCATGAGCGTTTTAGAGCATTCCAGAAGATTTCATGAGATATTAGAGGGCTTCACAGGCTCTCAGGGGTTTCATGGCATTTAAGGGCGTTTTATAAGGTTTTAGAGAGGTTTTAAGCGATTTTAGAACTTCAGGAGGATTTCAGAGATGATACACTGAAACTGTATAAGGAATCCCTGGCCGATTCACGGGGTATTTTCTAGACAATTAGACAAAGGAATACGGTTTAAAGTTCACCGAAGTTATTCATTATTCATTTATTTAGTATTACATCAAATTCAAGATAAAACTGAATCAACAATATTTCTCCATAATACACGGTTCGTGGCTGCCGCTCTCCATCCTCGGTCGCGCCCGATGCTCGCCAAGTCACGCTCCACCTGATCCGCCCATCGTGCTCTCTGCGCTCCACGCCTTCTTGTGCCAACCGGATCAGTTGCAAACACCAGCTTTGCAGGGTTGTTGTCCGGCATTCTTGCAACATGTCCTTCCCACCGTATCCTTCCGGATTTGGCCACCTTCTGGATGCTGGGTTCGCCGTAAAGTGCAGCGAGCTCGTGGTTCATCCTTCTCCGCCACACGCCGTTCTCCTGCACACCGCCGAAGATCGTTCTTAGCACGCGTCGCTCGAAAACTCCAAGTGCTTGTAGGTCCTCCTCGAGCATGGTCCATGTCTCGTGCCCGTAGAGGATTACCGGTCTTATTAACGTTTTGTACATGGTGCATTTGGTGCGTGGGTGAACCTTTTTCGACCGCAGTTTCTTCTGGAGCCCGTAGTAGGCCCGACTTCCGCTGATGATGCCGTCAGTAAGGATCCGAGGTAGACGAATTCCTCCACCACCTCGAAAGTATCCCCGTCTATCGTAACATTACTACCCAGACGGATCCGGTCGTTTGCGGTTCCGCCTACCAGCATGTACTTTGTTTTTGAGGCATTCACCACCAGTCCGACCTTTGCTGCTTCGCGTTTCAGGCGGGTGTACAGTTCTGCCATCGTTCCAAATATTCTAGCGATAATGTCCATGTCGTCCGCAAAGCACACAAATTGACCGGATTTTGTGAAAATCGTTCCCCGAAGTTATATCAAAAACAAAAATTTAATGGTTAATATCATTTCGTGTCCGTGGCTTCCCAAGTAACCAAAAGTTCAGATAAAAGGTTACTTTATAAGCTAAGCAGCTTGTTCGAGGTTGCTCATTAGCCTTCTAAGCAGCTTCATTTTTAAGTAATTTTGGAACTTGAAAGTTCACATAAGCACGCTGGATAGCCTTCTAAGCAGCTTCTGACAGAACTTTGACAAAATTCATGCAGAAACAAAAATGTGTTTTCAGAATCACAACCCTGTTGGTGGGTTTGTGATTCACGTCTGGAAATTGCTTCTGACAATTAAATTTTCACAAATGTCGCTCGGTGCTATGTAGATTTGAACTGGATCCTCCTGCGTGATAACCTGCCGACTTACCGCTGCGCTGTGCAAATGTGCAAAACTAGCTGCCGACAGAAAATCGATTCAAGTCAGACTTTTACCTGCTGTCCACTCAATCACAGCTGTAGTACTGTGGTAGAGCAAAGGGTTCTCACGCAGCGACTATCGGTTTGAATCCGATGGGCGGCAATTTTTTTTTACTTAAGCTAGTATTCATTGATTGATTCATATTTGTCTTTTATTCGTGTATGCTTAAAAAGTTGTTTTCAGTAAAAGAAATAAATTTAATCCTCATTGAAACACAATGCTACTGAACTGAACTTCTATGAACTTGAAAGTTCCGACAAAGCTCCGCGTAGCATCTTAAGCAGCTTTAAAGTTCCGCGAAGTTCAGATAAAGTTCCGAATGGAACTTTCTGGCTGCTTAAGAGGCTAACAATGAGCTTTGCCGGAACTTGTGACCGAAGTTCCAGCAAGGCTCATCGTTAGCCTCTTAAGCAGTCAAAAAGTTCCATTTGGAACTTTATCTGAACTTCGCGGAACTTGAAAGTGCATTTTGTCATGGGAAGCGGAACTTTTGGTTACTTGGGTTACCAACGCCAGTCGTCTTGGCGTTTGGTAAGCCTGATAGTGCGGGTTTGATTTGCCCTCCAGTCGGTGAACAGATAACAAGCTTTGAAATGAAAATTTCGTTTATTCAGACACAATATTCTTCAATTCCAAACATCCCAATCGGATGCAAGATAGCTAGAAAATCCCTGTGGACTTGAACTGGATGAAAACGCATAGTAAAGGATTCAGCTGTTTCCAGTATTTCAGTTATGCTATTCTTTTTCCTCCAAACTAAAAAAGTTTCACATTTAGGAACATTCATAGAGTGATCCAACACGTTTCCAATCATCTTTATTTCCACATCGAACCTGAAACTTCCCGTTGAAAGATATTTAAATTTTCAACTCGTTATACGGAAAGTAACTTTTTGTTCTGTTCGCAAACTTTTGCTCCAAGCCAATCTCTCAACGCAAAAATGAAACATGACCGAACAAAAAAAGCTGTATTAAAGAGCATTCGATCAGTTCACGTCCGCAGGCAGCTTCTGGTTCGACGAAGAACAATATTTACCCTTCCTCGAAGCAGCTTCCTCCAGTTTCCTACACGAGAAACAACGAACGCCGCCGAAGCAGACCCTTTGTTTTCGTGGAAGCCCTATCCCCAGCAGCTAGTAAATCCCACCGACAAAAACAAAAAACATCCCGCGCTACCGATAAGGAGAAAAAGTTTCATCATCAAAAATATTGATTTATTTTGCTACCCGTCCAAGGCACGGCCTCATCTATCTTCCTTGGTCTTGGGGTCTTGGACTATCCGAATCTGGATCATGCCGACCGAGGAGGACGCCATTGGACGACCGAAGGAACAGTCTTTAATGGAATATAATTCAATTTCCTCTCTCGATACACTGGCTGCGACGACGTCAACGCCGACGACGACGACAACCCTTAGAGCTCGCCATATCGATAAGGCGTGTTTCGATCCGCTCGCTCGCTCCAGCCACCCACATTAGCCGGAACCGTGCGTTCTTCCTTTGGGCGATTGCCGAAGCTTCCCACCACTTTGGCAAACCAACCGTAACCATCATAACATCCACAACGTGTACACACACAGCTGAGCACACACACCCCCATCTCGTCGCATACGGAGGTGCAGCACACGTGCCCGGGGTGGCTTCCCGGAATCTCGAGGTTGACTGCTGGCTGCTGGCTGGTTTGGTCTGCCGGCCCGGACCTGGTGGTAGGTAAGTGATGACAGGAAAAGTTACTGGAGCGGAAAATTTCCGAACATTTCGAGTAGGTATGTTCGCTCTAGAGCTGGGCTGCTCGATTGCCGCTTGGTGCAGATCGATAATCGAAGGGCTTGGGTTGAAGTTTTAAGTGGTGGGAATGAATACTGGACCGGAATTTTTCTAAGTGGTCAGTCGCTGGAATGGACTCTTTACATCACACAAAAATTGATGTATTTCAACCTTCCGTAACTTGCGCGGTTGTCCACCACCGCCGTCAGCACCTCGGTAATGCTGAGTACAAAGCGAAATCTTTTCAACGTGTTGTACAAAATACAACAGCGCGATCACTCGAGGGTTAAAGCACTTGAAGATTTGAAGGTTTTGTTAATAATATGCATAGGTTAGGATTCATAGCAAATGCATGATTTTTAAGAAAAAGTTTAAGTTATGATTTCATTATCTAAAAATTTGCCGTGATCCCTTGAAACACAAAAATATCGATGGTGCGAACCTTTCGCTGGTGTTCCTGTTATACGAGCGCGAGGCATATCAGTAAGAACAGTAAGAACTCCCAAGCCAATTTTACTATCGACTTTCCAGCACTAGGTAATACTGACCTAAAATGGCAGTAGGGCAGAATCCCATAAAATTTTGGCAGGGCTTTGAAGTACGTTCCTGTATCCAGCTTAGGCAACTAACTAGCAGGAAGTAAGTTCAAATGAACAGCTGTTCAGATATGAGCACAGTCCCCATAAGGGGAAGTACAGATGAGTGATGTACACCTGATGTAGACGCTGAACCACAGGAATGGACTACAAAACATGTTGGTATTAGCTGAGCAATTCGATGAGAGCTGGTCAGAAACACCAGCGGGCGGAACAACATCAGCAAGGATTAAACTCAGGGCCTGATAAAACCCCGCAAGTCGATGGCTCTGGAAAAAAAGAGCACGACCTTCTGGTCGAGAAGCAAAGCATGTTCGATGGGCGTAAAGACAATAGGCGGAGCCATGCAGCTCACCGGAGCATGACTCAAGGATAATTAGAAGTCGCATAAGAACGCACGCATTACATCGTATAAAGTACTATTTTCAATAATATTTACCGCAGACATGTACGGTGGATATGACGTTAATTGTTTTAACTAATTGCAACGTACCCAGTAAGTCACATAAGAATATAATTCTACTTATATAAGGTAGAACTACATCACATTGAACGATATTTTAATGTTTTATTACGATGAACATAACTTATTGGCATAGGCCAGCAGATAAGCTCACTAAATTTCAAATATAATGCACTATTACATACAGCGATGATTATAAGTTTTCATTTGGTACTTTATCTTGTTATGCCAGTTTAACTTGTATGGGTATATGAATAAAGTCGTATAAATACAAACATAATTTGGTTAGGTATACGTACTAGGTACTCGAATCAGCCTGAATCACAAAAAAAAACTCGCACAACCCTGAAGTTCAAACCGTAAATCGCATAAGATATCGCTTCAAGTCATAGAGTGTAATTATTGCCTCGTAAATGCACCTACGCGTAATGCCTTGAATGCCTCTCATACTCATAAGGCACATCTGATGCATCTTATGCGATGTAACTTACCCGTACAAGATTACATGTAACACGGTCATAAACTTCATTGTACGTGCAAATTGGTTGCCTGGGCAGGAGCTAGCTCGACCAGGGAAGAACTCCTGGATCACGGTAGGAAGAAGAAAGGATTGAGAAATACAGCTAATCCAGCCCGCAAGAGCGATGAAGGGGACGCGCTGTTCTTCAAGACCTAGGTACGCCGATGTGCTGAGGGTCATGAGAGGAGAAAGGGCTCTTGTCACTTGTTGTAGATAGTAGAAGCATCCGGCGCACCAGGACACTAAAGATGATTATGATATTGAGGAAGAGCGCAACACAAAAAGGCACGTCCTGCAAGGCAGTTGCCAAAGAATGTGAGAAGACACTCCCGTAGTAACATTTGGGCGAGATATCCGATGGCGAAGAGCTCACAACCGGTCAGCACTTTGTTCTCCTAGAGTTTTTTTACGAGACTCCCACAGAATTTGTTGCCAGAATGCCTTCCATCGGTTTTTTTTTCTTTCAGTATTGCTCCCAAAGTTTTTCGTGGGTTTATTCCTGCGTTTGGCTCAAACAAACTTTCGTGGGATTTCTTCCAGAATTTTCTAAATCTCTACAAGTGTTTCCCTTAGGATATATCACAGGTGTTGTCACGGAATTTCTCCTAGAGTTTCTATCGGGATATCTTTTGAAGATTTTCCGCGATTTTTTTCTATCATTCTCCAGCAAACCTCACCAGGATTTCTCCCAGAGTTGCTACAGGAGTTATTATTGATAATTCTACTAGACCTCTTCCAAAAATTTCTTTAAGATTTTCATGAATTTACTGCAGAAGGTTCTCCCAGGGTTTCTTCTCCTGCATTTTCTTCAAGAAATTTCCATGAGATTTCTGCTACAGTTTTTCCGTGGGAGTTTTAGCCAGGATTTCTGTGGGAGTTTTAGCCAGAAAATTTTCTTAAGGTTATCGTAAGATGTTTCTGAAGTTAAGCAGAGATTTCCCATGGATTTTTTTCCCGGAACATCCTTCTGGTGTTAGTTCTGGGGTGTCTCTCAGAGTTTTTCTGAATTTTTCTCATATTATTCGTTCAGAGCTTTTCCAGGTTTTTTTTCTTGTAGTTACTTACCGCATTTTTTACAGTGATCCACCTAAGATTATTTTTTGCATAATTTTTTTCCGGTATTATACCTTTTAGTATTTAATTATATTTATTATTATAGCTCGAAACCCTTACCGAAAATCGTCCCCAAATTCTGGATCGTCTTATATGAGTTTTTGTCCATGAATTTTTCTTGAAATGTCTTTTAGGATAACTTGTAAGAAATTCCCGGTGAAAAATCGGAAAGAATGCAGGTGAACTCTTCCGAGAAACTCCGCAAAGACCTATAGGAGAAATATCGAGAGGAACTTTGGAAAACGTCCTGAGAAAGATTGGGACATCTCGTGAAAAAGTTCTGGAAGTAATCCCGAGAAGAAATGCCAAGGGAATTCAAGGAGGAATTCTGAAAACCTCAAAGAGAAATCTCAGGAAGAGCAGCAAGCAAATCCCACCAGGAAATCCAAAAGAAATACCGAAAAACTATTTGGAAGAAGTTTTCCAAAAAACCTCGCAGAAATCTCGAGAGAAATTGGTGGAAAACTTTTCCGGAAAAAGTTTTGGATAATTTTTGGTAGGATCTCCGGAGTAAATCCAGAGAGAACATCTGGAAACATATTGCGGAACTCCCGGGAGGTACTCCTGCAGAAAATTCAGGAAGAAACTCTGGAATAAATACTAGGAACAACTCACAGAAATCTCGAAAGAACACCAAAAAATCTCGGAAGAAACTATTAATGTGAGCAAATACGTTAAATCCCTCTGGAAGGAAGCTTGGGAGAAATGGAAGAAGCTGTAGATGTCTCATGGAGCTTAGTTAAGTTAATAAAACAATATGTCCAAAATATTCATGTACACGTGTTTTCCAATTTATGATTGAAAAATAAGCCCTCATTAGGGACGGTAAGGCAAGAAAATTGCCTCATCAACAGCAGAAATCCGAGAATTCCCCTCAAACCGAGATTTCCCCTCACTCGTCACTAGAGAATATAAAAGGAACGGTGCCACCGCACCACAGCTCTCTAAGGGACGAATGACCTTCGGGTTAAAGTCCCTCGAACCCAACAAAAGAAAAGAAAGAAGCACCACAGCTCATTCGTGAGTCGGACGTCAAGGCGAACGGGTCGCCTCCTGAGCAGCAGCAGCAGCAGCAGCCTGAGCCTTCCCCTCACCCTGTGAGTATAACGGGAACGGTGCCAGCGTGCCAAAGCTGGTTCCACATTTGGACAGCTAGGCAACTAATCCACTAAGAGTTCGATACCCAAATTGTTTGAATTCAAAATTTCCTTCGGGATATTTTGAAATCAAACTCCACGAGTTATTCGAAAAATTATATTTCCTACCCCTTAAGAGTTGGATACTGAAACAAAAATCAGTCCACAGTGATGGAGGAGCAACGCCCGGTCTCCATCCCACCGCGGCCACTGAAGGCATCATCCAAAAACCACGACAGAAGCCAAAAAAAAACACTCAGGAAAATCTATAGGAAGAAGTTTTTCATAAATGCAAGGAAGAACTCATGAGAAGAGTTCTGTAGGGGAAACTCAAGGCGGAATCCCAAAAGGAATTTGAGAAAGAATCATACGTAGAATTTTAGGAAAAATTCTTATGCGAGTTTCAGTTAGGTTTCGAATGACATTCTCGAGGAATTTCTTATTTTTTAAAAAGTTCTTTTAAAGTATTTATCGCAACAACCAAGATAATCGGCACCTCCAGTTTTTTTTTATTGAAAATGGTTGATTTGATACCGTCATTTCCAGTTTCCCATTCGATTTTTAACGAAATTTCCACATTACTACATGATCAAAACAGAGAACAGGCATCCAAGTACAGTTTCATAACTGTGTTAGCAATTAAACTGTCATATGGCCTGTGGAATAACGGTTCGAACTCCTACAAGTATTCTTCCTGATTTTAAGAGGTTTTAGATGTAAGGAATGGGTAATTCTCGCTGAGACCGGCCCACTATTTACACCTTGTCTTCAAAAATGTTTTAGGTGCCGATTTTTTGAAAGCCCTCGCTAAAAAAGTAAGAAAAATGCATTTGGTTACTCAAATTGATGGACCCCCTGTTAGTTAGAGCCACAACAATTTTTGCAGACCCCTCGATTTTGGTCAAATGGTGGCTCACTTAAACCGTTATATCTCGAAAGTTTCTCCAAAAACCACCTCAAAACGAATTGTTGTTGAAAAGAGGAAAGATAGAGCTATTATTTACAATAATAAAAAGTTGGGTCGGCCATATTGATTTTGGCCGCCATGTTGGATTTTTATACCAAAACGTTTTTTTCACCATGAGGGCAACCACCGATTTTAAAAATTTTTGCATCAATTGAAAGCTGAGGCATTTATACATAACATGTCAAAAAATTAGAGATGTCTTTTTTTTCTATCAAAAGTTATCTGCCGTTTTGTAAATCATGCCACTTTTGCGCACTGGGCCCGGTGCTGGCTGTTTACATAAATGCAGCGTTATTTCGCAGTGTTTACGAACACGAATTTTAATTCTGAACCCACTTATGAAAAGCTGAAGGTTGAAGCTTTTCAAAACACTAAAAAAGTTATGAAAGCGATGCCTGCATCATTGAGAAACAGTCAAAAACGGAAACGAACCTCCGATTTGGCCAAATTTTGCGACACGCGCCTTTGTGTATACATGCAGGCGTAAACACGTATGCTGTTGCATGTCGTTGCTGGTGCGCATGGAAATTTATGGGAAAAACGTGGCTTAATTTACAAAACGGCAGATAACTTTTGATAGGAAAAAAAGACATCTGAGGGGGTTAGAGGCAGAGGGGTGTAAGTGACCAAAAATTCAAAATTGAGATATATATCCTACGTGGCTCTACGAAATCAACTTTGTTTGTTGCCGAAGACCCGTAATTTAAAAAAAAATGTTTTAGCATGTTTTCACATTGAACGAAAAAATTACGCTTAACCATGGATGAGATTTGTTTGGAGGCAAAGGGGTGTAAGTGCAATATTATATTAATATTATTTCTATAAAATCAACATATTATACTTCATCACGAGTCGATGTCCATATATGATCTCTTTGTATATGCTTTGAATCATGCCTTATGTTATGGGACCACGGCACGTGCCGAAGGTAGTTTGCAAAGTTGATTAATTGACTGATTTGTCTTTATTTAAGAGACTTTGAGCCCAGTTTGCAAAGTAATAACTTTATTTAGTTTCAATTAGTTATTTATACTTCCAAGTACTTGTTGGCAGTAATGGTTTAAATATTTTGGCTTGTAGTTCAATTTCCAGCACACAAGTTCTTCGAAGAAAACAAGATTTCTTCACGGGTGAGTAATGGAAAATTACAATATTTCATAATTTTCGTAAGTATTTAGATTGATGTAATTCACACAAGTATTGTGTTATTTAGTTTTTCTTCATATATTTTTTTGTCAATAGTAATCAAACATCAAAGTAATACAAACAGGAGAAATGGCTCCTGTTATTCTGAAAACATTTGAATGCATACATACAAAAATATTACGCAGGATGTACGCTATGGATTCATGTACGCAGTATACCTCAATGAAAGTGCGTGATTACGTCAGATAAGTCTTGAACGTTCAGTTTAATGCGCGTAAAATCGCCAAATGCGTTGAAGTTTTCAAAGAAGATTTCTTGAAAAAAATTGGTTGGCAGTCTAACAAATTACGTAGATAAATTACTTATTATCGCCCACATTTTGTTCCGGCTATTGGACCACCTGCAGGACTCGATACACAAATCAACACAATTTTGTTTAATTTAAAAACTATCGGGTTTAAAAGGGTAGCACTGTCTGGTAAACTTTTGTGTCATTCGTTATATCTGACATGATTATTTCCAAATGAAATAACGAGCCTTCCAAATAAACGAATAAGTAAAAACAGTTTTAAAAAATTGATACATTTCTTGGCTTAAGGTGAAGATCACCAGCGGTCACTTCCAAAAAAAAAGTATTTTCTCAAGCACAAGTTTATAGATACCAGTGATAGCTTTAGTCTGAAAATGCTACTCAGTGTTCACTAAGTAATCAAGCAGCAAGAAATAATTTCTAATCAACTTGTTCGATAGATTCCCTGATTACTGCTCAAGAAAATCGAGAAGAATGAAAGACGGCCATTGTGGCGGCCAGCTTGATACTCAGGCAGTCTTGTCCATAAAAAATAAAACATGTGTTAGTAGCACACATTTTCCTTAGTTTTACATTTTTTATCAATTCGGTTTGAAATGTATTTTTTAGTTTACATTACAAACAAAAAAAATAAACTTGGTCGAACTAGGTGGCCTTTTTGTCATGTCAGGGTTACATCGAGTTAGACCTTCAATATCAAAGTAGACTTCATAAGCTATTTTGATTTAACCATTTTTTTACCTGTATTTTCAATAAGGGACAAATAATATTGCTTTGAAGTCATCTTGCTTGTTAGTATTTTTAACTTACAACAACATTATATTTTCAATTTTGGGACACTTTTTGCATAGTAATATTTGAGTCTACATATAGAGGTGCAACCTTATTGAGGATTTGTTTGGCGGCAAAGGGGTGTAAGTCAGTAGTTTAGTGGTAAAGGGGTGTAAGTGGCATTAATAAAAAAAACCCTATTTTCATATTCGAAGAAAAACAACGTACAGTATCGGACAATAAAAATGCACCAAAGCCGTTTTTCCATACAAACTAGTCAACTTTAGATTGCCATATCTCAGTTATTTCTCAACCGATTGTTTTCGGCCTTTCTGTGACGAACTACAAAACATTTCAATTTTTGAAAACTATTGAAAAATTTCGGTGATAACTATTGATACAAAAGTTACAGATAGGTTGAATTTTGACAATAAAAATGCACCAAGACAAAATATTTTTTAGCAAAAAATGCTGAAGTCAAATCATGTTGGTCTTTTCAGCAAATTTACTCGTCACCACACAAGAAACATATTTGTCGAAGACACCACAATGATATGACGTGACCATGTTTTGTTATATCATTTTTTGTCTTGGTGCATTTTTATTGTCAAAATTCAACCTATCTGTAACTTTTGTATCAATAGTTGTCACCTAACTTGTTCAATGGTTTTCGAAAATTGAAATGATTTGTAGTTCGTCACAGAAAAACTGAAAACAATCGGTTGAGAAATAACTGAGATATGGCAATCTAAAGTTGACTAGTTTGTATGGAAAACGGCTTTGGTGCATTTTTATTGTCCGATACTGTATATAATGTTTCTGTGCATCTCCAATGGTGGAGTCACTTGATAGTAGCATATTCAAAGCGATTCCAAACTTTTTCGATTGTTGTTGATTTTTTTATAAGATGTCAAAATTTACGTCCATTATCTCAAAATCAGGTTTTGGTCACTTACACCCCTCTGCTTCTGACCCCCTCATCTCTAGTTTTTCGATATGTTATGTATAAATGCCTCAGCTTTCAATTGATTTAAAAATTTTGAAAATCGGTGGTTGCCCTCATGGTGAAAAAATTGTTTTGATATAAAAATCCAAGATGGCGGCCAAAATCAATATGGCTGACCCAACTTTTTATTATTGTAAATAATAGCTCCATCTTTCCTCTTTTCAACAACAATTCGTTTTGAGGTGGTTTTTGGAGAAACTTTCGAGTTATAACGGTTTAAGTGAGCCACCATTTGACCAAAATCGAGGGGACTACAAAATTTGTTGTGGCTCCGATTAACGGGGGGTCCATCAATTTGAGTAACCAAATGCATTTTTCTTACTTTTTTAGCGAGGGCTTTCAGAAAATCGGCACCTAAAACATTTTTGAAGACAAGGTGTAAATAGTGGGCCGGTCTCAGCGAGTTACCCAATGCTAGGTACATTTTTTTACAATTGATCTAACAGAACTCTTTAAAAAATCCCAACTGGCACTAAGGCTGCTTCTCAGCTGTGTTCTATGAGCACTTCCACAGTTACTAACTGAGAGCCAATCACCGTTTTGCATATCGGCATGAAAACGCATGCAAAAAGGAAGTCAAGAAAACTTTCATTACGAAAAGTTCCTGGACCGACCGGAAATAGAACCCGTCACCCTCAGCATGATAATGCTAAATGTCCACGCCTTCACATTCGTACTTTATATTCGTACTGGTAGAGCAAGGGATAAAATGAGTGACCGAACATGTTCCACAGTCGTCGTACTGTTAGTCATCCCGTTCTGCCACATGTTTTGCCTTGGCCCGTTTCGTTCGGGGCAACGATCGGATCCGCAGGTAGCACTCATACATACGATCGCCTCTCGATCGCCGCCGCCGGTCAGCTGTTTACTGTAAATACACAGATTGATTAGATACAAATATACCACCGCGAAGACAAGAGGTCTTTCGTTTCTGTTCGCGTAATAAATCAAGTGTTGTTTTCTAAGTCCGTCGCGAATTTCTGTCAGTGTCCGAAAACCATTTAGTGATACGCGCGAACATTTGGTCCTTCGAGCCGGATTCTATTCCCGGCGAAGGTTCTCGGACACGGGCGCGGTTAAAGTGGGCAATTGCCAAGTGAAAAAAGTGACTTTGGACTGCACCATTGCGGTAACGGTGACAAAGGGACGACAGTGAAAACTGTCACCATTTTCGGTGAAAGTTGCGCCATCGCGAAGAAATTGGGCGCCGTCGGTAGTGCTGAAAGTGCTTTAAAGCAACAATAGGAGACCACCGGAGCAGATAGTGGCCATCTCCTGCGACAGCGGTCAACCCCTTGGAGGAACCAGCACGACGAGGACGGATTGCGCCAACGAGGACGAGTGGATGAAGTAGTCGGTTGCTGCTAGCAAAACAGGGAGTAGAGTGCATGAGTGGTGGCGAATTGCATGAATCGCCGTAAAAATTCTGTGGCTGTTAGGAATAAATCATTGAAATGCATGTGATGTGAGTCAGTTTTATTTCAAGAGCAGTAGCCCTGGTGTCCGCTTAAAAAGGTCTTGTTTGGTCTCGGTTTCGCTGGAATTTGTTGGCTGTTGATTCTACTTCCAAGGTTGGTTCCCCTGCTGCTGTCGTTTTTGGGTTGTAAGTCTGTCAACCGGGTCGCGTGGGTGGTTCGTCGAGTCGATCATAGTGCTAGGTGATTGTGCAAGTGCAGTGCAGTGCAGTGGTGTGAATTTTCAACTGTGCAGTGGAGTAACTTGGTACTTTGTTTGATTGAGCTGCCCATCTCGATCGTTAGTGCGAGTGTAATTAGTGTCCAATTATGCCTGACCTCCGAACGCTCAACAAGCAGGAGCACCAGCTGCGGAAATCGCTGGATGGAATTCAACAGTTTGTCAGTGGTTTCCAAACGAAGCGAGATGCGGGACAAGTGAGCGTTAGACTGGAAGCATTGGACAAGCTGTTTAGTCAGTTCCTCGAAACCCGAATGCAAATCGAGCTGCTTTTGGAGGATGCGGTTGAGGATGGCGACGAAGAAGCGCTCGTTGAGCAGAATGACAAAGTGCGGCAGAACTTCGAAAACAGCTACTACGCGCTGAAGTCCGAACTGCAGGCCTTCCAGTCGATTGGATGCAGTACGTTGAAGAACTCCACGTCGCAAGCACCGGATGCGCAACCAGGAACCCAGTTTGCGAAGGTAAAACTCCCCGAGATTAAGCTGCCGTCGTTCACTGGAAAGATCAACGAATGGGTACCGTACCGTGACAGCTTCCGGAGTCTCATACATGACAGCAATCTCCTCACGGAAGTGGACAAGTTTACGTACTTGAGGTCTTCGTTGTCCGGTGATGCGCTGCAGGAAATAAACTGCATTGATTTGTCTGCAGCCAACTACGCGGTGGCCTGGAAGGCGTTGGAGAGCCGATACGAAAATAAGAAGTTAATCGTCAAGGCGCACCTCGATGCACTTTTCGCCGTGGAGGCACTCAAGAAGGAAAGCTACGAGGAGCTCAACCGGTTGATCAGCGCTTTCGAGAAAAATCTGCAGATGCTGGAGAAGATCGGCGAAAAACCTTCGGACTGGAGCACGATTCTCGCATATATGGTTTGCTCCCGATTGGACATGACTACCCTACGCCACTGGGAAACCCACCACAACAGCAAGGAAGTTGCACAGTATCCCGCTGTGATGGACTTTCTGAAGAGTCACTGCTCCGTTCTACAGTCGATCGCTCCATCAAGGTCTACGGTTCCCATCCAGCAACGACAATCTCGTCCAGCGGTGTGCAACACATCTTTCAAGTCCACTCTGAAGTGTCACTTCTGCAGCGAGCCACGACACTCTGTATTCCAGTGCGCAAGATTCCAGCGGATGAGCGTGCCGGAGAGGATTGAAGCTGCAAACAGGAACAAGCTCTGCCGGAATTGTTTGTATCCTGGACATTGGGCCAGAACCTGCGAGAAGGGAACGTGTCATCAGTGCCATCAGAAGCATCACACACTGCTGCACTCTGAAGCGCCCAGATCCTCCGTTCCACCCACGCAGTCAAGACCGTCGACAGTCAATCAACAACCTAGACAGCCACAATCCAGACCGCCAACACCGAACCAACAGACACGGACTGCTAACACTGCAAACACACCAGACTCACACACTCAGCCAGCCACAGAACACGCCACCACAAGCCAAACACATGTAGCTCTCCCAATTACACCGACACAAACCATCATTCTCTCGACCGCACTAGTCAGCATTCAAGACCGCTACGGCAACCCCGTGGTAGCACGAGCTCTACTCGACTCGTGTTCGCAGCATTGTCTCATGACAAGAGGTTTCGCTAGCAAGCTGAAGCTAGACGAAACGCCAGTCTACCTGTCGATTCAAGGCATTGGATCGTCGCAAGCAGTGTCGACAAAGCTGATTACCGCTGTAGTAGGTCCAAGGTCGCCGAACATATCGTCGTTCGTCGAAGAAATGTCGTTTCACGTCTTGCCGAAGTTGACTGTGTCACTGCCGACAGCAAGCTTCTGCGTCGCAACGTGGAATCTTCCGAATCCCTCGCTGCTAGCGGATCCCAAGTTCTTCGAGATGGGACCGATAGACATCATCATCGGAGCAGAATATTACATGGAGCTGCTCAAACACGAACGGCGGAGGGCAACAGACGACGGCCCGACTCTACAAGACACCGTGTTCGGATGGATTGTTTCCGGTCCTGTTCCCGAGGGTCCGACTGCTGCAACGTACTCCTTAACCCACGTTTGTTCGACGGCGGAGATCCAAGATCAACTTTCCCGGTTCTGGGAAGTAGAGACTTGCCAGTCAACCAGCATGCTGTCGGTCGAAGAATCGGCCTGCGAGGAGTTTTTCGACAGGACGACGTTTCGGGACGAAGAAGGGAGGTACGTAGTCACACTGCCGAAGAAGGAGCGAGTGATCCAGCAGCTAGGCGACTCCAGATCAACAGCAATCAAGCGCTTTTTGGGAGTAGAACGGCGGCTCGCGATGAATCCAGAACTGAAGACGCAGTACGCGGAGTTCATGCGCGAATATCTGGACATGGGCCACATGAGGGAGCTTTCCGACGATGATGATGCGAGCGCAAAGTCGTATTACTTGCCTCACCACGCTGTTCTGAAGCCAGACAGCACGACTACGAAGCTGCGTGTCGTTTTCGATGCTTCCTGCAAGACGTCCAGTGGAATCTCTTTGAACGATGCCCTAATGGTGGGACCCGTTGTGCAGGACATGATCGTGGACATCACACTCCGGTTCCGTACGCACCGATTCGCCCTCGTAGGAGACGTCGCTAAAATGTACCGCATGGTGCTGATGAATGCAGCCGATCAGCAGCTGCAAAGGATCGTTTGGAGAGACAGCGCTTCAGAGCCGATCCGTACTTTCGCTCTCACGACAGTCACCTACGGTACAGCGTCCGCTCCATACCTCGCAACGAAGTGTCTGCAGCGCCTGGCAGATGAAGGGGAAAAGTCGCATCCTGCAGCGGCAAAGGTCCTCAGAAAGGACTTCTACGTCGATGATATGCTGTCCGGCGTAGACGACATCGAAGAAGGGAAGACACTAGTTGGTCAGATGGTAGAACTCCTGCAGTCTGCCGGATTCTCCTTGCGAAAGTGGAATTCTAACAGCAAAGAGTTGCTGTCAGCGGTGCCGGAGGGTTTGAGAGATGAGCGCTCGATTCTGGAGCTAGATTCGTCTACCGCCGCCGTGAAAACGTTAGGCTTGACATGGGAGCCTAGCACGGACTGCTTTCGATTCAGTTCGCCAGCTTGGAATGAGGCCGCGGAGATTACGAAGCGTTGCGTCTTGTCTGATGCGTCTCGACTGTTTGACCCGTTAGGACTGGTAGGTCCGGTAATCATCCAGGCGAAGATCTTCCTTCAAGATCTCTGGAAGCACGACTGCGAGTGGGATGAACCTCTTAGCTCGCAGCTTCAAGAGCAGTGGCGTGAGTACAGGCGAAATCTAGCAGGCCTAGACGGAATTGCAGTTCCCCGATGGGTCGGAACGAGCCGTAGCACCGAAACGATTGAACTGCACGGATTCTGCGACGCGTCGAACAAGGCATACGGCGCATGCGTGTACGTGCGTACCGTGACAGCAGATGGGAACGTGTCAGTTCACCTGCTGACCTCCAAATCTCGGGTGGCTCCGCTCGAGAATTTGAAGAAAAACAAGAAGTCGCTGTCAACACCCCGCCTAGAGTTGTCCTCGGCACTTCTCCTTGCTCACCTGTATGAGAAGGTCGCCAAGAATATCAATGTCGTCACCAAGTGCCACTTCTGGACAGACTCGACGATCGTCGTCTGCTGGCTTTCATCGTCACCTGAAAGATGGAAGCAATTTGTGGCGAATCGTGTCTCCGAAATCCAGCACATAACGAAGGGAAGTGTGTGGCAGCACGTTGCCGGTGAGGATAACCCGGCGGACATTATTTCTCGAGGAATGAGTCCAGCGCAGCTTCAGTACGAGTCTCGATGGTTCCACGGACCGAAATGGTTGATGTTGGACAACCAGTACTGGCCCAATTCGGCACAGATCGACGAAAGCAGTCTCGACCAGGCAGACTTAGAGGAGAAAGCGATTGTCGCGGCCCTCCCCGCCGTTTCCCCTAGTGAGATCTTCGGACTTCGTTCGTCGCTGGTGGATCTAGTTCGGCTGACTGTTCACATTCGACGGTTCAAGTGGAATTCATCGCCGGCGAATCGGTCCTGTCGGAAAGTAGGCTGCATCACGTCCCAGGAGTACGACGACGCAGTCAAGGAGCTGGTGAAGCTTTCGCAGCGGGAATGCTTTCCACAGGAATTCGCGGACATTGCTCGACACGGACAGGTGCAGGATTCCTCTAGAATATCGAACCTCAATCCCCAATTAGTTGAAGGCGTATTGTGCGTTGGCGGCCGGCTGAAGAACGCGACTGTTCCGGATGACAGGAAGCATCCGTACATACTCGACCATCGGCATCCTTTCACGAGAATCGTCGTAGTCTATTACCACCGCAAATACTTCCACGCTGGTCAACAGCACATAGTCACGGCAGTTCGAGAGCGATTCTGGCCAACGAGCGCCAGGAATCTCGCAAGGCAGGTTATCCACGAATGCGTGCAGTGCTTTCGTGCGAAACCAAAAATCCAGGAGCAACTGATGGCCGATCTACCCCCCGAGCGAGTCAGGCCTTGTTTCCCGTTCCAGAAAGTCGGCGTTGATTACTGCGGTCCGTTCCACGTGGTGTACCCGCAGCGTCGAGCCCGACCGATCAACTGCTTCGTAGCAGTCTACGTGTGCCTAGTTACCAAAGCGGTGCATTTGGAGCTAGCGGCCGATCTGTCGACGCAGGCATTCCTCGCAACGTTGCATCGATTCACTGCGCGTCGTGGCAAACCATCGCTGATAATGTGCGACAACGGGACGAACTTCGTCGGCGCTCGACGGAAGCTGGATGAGCTAGCCCAGCTGTTCGCGAGTCAGCAGTTTACCGATGCAGTGCTTCGGCAGACGATAGAGGACAGGATCGAGTTCCGGTTCATTCCAGCCCGGTCACCGAACTTTGGAGGACTGTGGGAATCAGCGGTGAAGTCATTCAAGACCCTGTTCAAGCGAACAATTGGCACCCGTAGCCTGGAGTACGACAGGATGCAAACGGTGCTGGCGCAGACAGAGGCAATCTTGAATTCAAGACCGCTGACGCCGATCAGCAACGATCCGGACGACTTCGAGGCCCTCACCCCTGGACACTTCTTGATCCAGCGGCCGCTGACGGCCATTCCGGGACCCGATCTTGGTGGAGTTCCGGAGAACAGACTTTCGGCTTGGGAAAGAATGACGGAGTTCACCCAGAGATTGTGGAAGAAATGGTCGGAGCAGTATTTGTCCAACCTCCACAATCGGACGAAATGGACGAGGCAGAGGAACAACATAGCTGTTGGCACTATGGTTGTTTTGAAGGAGGAGAATTTGCCACCCTTGAAATGGCAGTTGGCACGGGTGACCGAGGTCCACCCTGGGTCTGACGGGAACATTAGAGTTGTGACCGTGCGGACCAAAGACGGCAGTTATCAGCGAGCGATCTCCAAGATCTGCGTGCTGCCAATCCGAGACAATTTTTCATCTGGCGAAGGGGAGAACTAGGACTCCTCCAACGGCGGAGGTCGAAAAGACCTCCGCAACCCCAGTTAAGTTATGTATTTGTTAAACTTTCGAAAAAGTAACCTCCTCATTTTTCCTCAGACATGCCTCCCTGCCGTTTGGTGCAGCCAAACAAACGACACTCAAGCTAATTTTGAGTTGTCCTCCGTCCGTTGTCATGAAATTGAGGTAATATGTGTCGTGTACGTTGGTGGTTGTTGCATGTGCATCGTTGCATCCTGTTCAGATTGTCTCGTCAGTCTAGCAAACGGCTAGAAGTCTGGTAGTATTTCGTCATGTCCTGAAACTAAAGTCAGAAAAACGTTTGATGTTTCGAGGTAAATTCTACCGTTGCGTTTGGAGGAAGAAGTGCGCAATTCGACCTCCCGGATTCCCGCCACGATTTCCCACGGGTATGGCCAACCTGTGAAGATCATTTGGCATCGAGGATCCGTCGCAACCGCTACGGATAGCAGCGAAACCGACAAACATCATCGTCATCGAGAACAGGACCGTTCGTAACTACCATCGTTGTCGTCAGAGGGACCGTCGGCGCCACACGGGCGCCCAACGGAGGCCTGAGGGCCTCCGTCCAGGCAAGTCATTCTTGTTTTCAGCATTACATGTGAAAAAGCACCCTTTCATATTATTCAGAGTCCACCAACGTCACCCGCGGCACAGATTGCCTCAACATCCGTCTAAGCCATCGGTAGTCAGAAGTCCGAAGTCAAGGGTCGTCAATCGTCAGCTCGAAGACGGCGTCCAAGCCATCCACCAAGTCATCACGTCTAGTAATCGTCAAGTTTCTACGTCAACGGGTTTAAGGAAGCAATGGTCTGTCATCGTCGATGCCGCTCGGGCGTCCACCGGAGGCCAAAGGGCCTCCATCCAGGGAAGTCTTTTTCGTATTCAAAATTTCGTTTATAAAAGCACCCTCTCATTTTATTCAGCGATCACCATCGTCACCAGAGGCACAGATTGCCTCAACATCCGAGATCAAGTCGTCCAAATTTTCCAAGCCACCCATCGAGTCAAGCACGTCGTACCGTCATCGTTCGGAATACAGTCGCCCGTCGTAGTTCCTTCGAAGGCGGCGCTCAAGTCATCTACACATCCAAACTCGAAGTATCATCATCCGTTCAGGATTAAGTCGTCGGAAGTCCAGGAAGTCATCGTTGTCGTAGCCAGAGTCATCGTCACGTCACCAATCATCCAAGGTCGAAGTCGCTGCAATGAATGCATCGAGGCCTGTAATGCAAACCATCATTGTCAAGAAATCTACAGTCCACACACCGAGATTATCCAACGTTTACTGAAGCCACCTACCCACCCTACGAATCGCATCGGTAGTCAACAAATCCTGGCAGACGGAACGGTCTCCAGTGCAGAAATTTGTCTGCCAGGTAAGTTGTTCCGGTTTTACAAAATTTTACTCCACGATACTATATCCACCTTTCCATCCAACCGAGGAACAACAACAACAACGTCGTCGAATACTCCAACTCAATGAAGAACAATTGGCAGCCGACAGCCCGTCGGTGCACAGTATATAGGCCAAGGTCATCCCGTTGGTTCATCGTCGTCGTCAGCAGTAGCAGCAGCAGTGTATATAGTATATAAGCAAAATTGAATTTGTTCACGTTGTAATTACTACCTAAGCTAGTTTTGAACACAAACGTTAGTTAGAGTAGGAGGTATTGAAATTGTTTGTATTTCAAGGCGGCCGGCTTATGGTAGAGCAAGGGATAAAATGAGTGACCGAACATGTTCCACAGTCGTCGTACTGTTAGTCATCCCGTTCTGCCACATGTTTTGCCTTGGCCCGTTTCGTTCGGGGCAACGATCGGATCCGCAGGTAGCACTCATACATACGATCGCCTCTCGATCGCCGCCGCCGGTCAGCTGTTTACTGTAAATACACAGATTGATTAGATACAAATATACCACCGCGAAGACAAGAGGTCTTTCGTTTCTGTTCGCGTAATAAATCAAGTGTTGTTTTCTAAGTCCGTCGCGAATTTCTGTCAGTGTCCGAAAACCATTTAGTGATACGCGCGAACACGTACCTTGTGATTTTTTTTATCATATTTTGGATTTGCATTGGAAACCAAAACACCAAGGAAACACCAAACAATTCCTCTACACAGTGTCTTTCAATGCTAAACGTCTATAATGTGGGACTACCCCAGAATAGGGTGTCTGTGTATTAAATCTCAGTTTCGCAATTCATTAGACATCTCCATCGCTGGATTAGCATGGCCTATGGCACACGGTCAAAGGATTATCACTTACCATAATGCGCTTTCAATTAAAAAGCCACCGTCGTTACGCTACTGCCAATAATTGATAACGCTATCTTAATCCAATTAAAGCATAATTATAATTTAAATTTAATTAAAACATAACAAAAGATGTGCTCTCACCAGCATTTCCTTCGCTCACCTCCCCAATCGCATCCGCCCTCTTCCCCAAAATACACCCTGGGCCATGTGGGTTAAATCCACAGCAGCACAAAAGCAGCTGTATACCTTATACAGGCAACCACTCCGCATAATAGGCCTCGAAGGCGACAAGCGGCTCTGTCTATCTGTGTATCTCCCTCACTCTCGTCGTCTGGCTACCGGAGCTGTACGGTTAAGCATTGTGTATTCAAAACTCACTTATTGGATATGGGCGATGCGAATTATAATCCTCGGTCGGGTCGTCACCGGCCGCCGGCCTGCATCATCGTTCCACCGTTCGTCCGACCCGTCGTCGTCGGCCACTCTGCTGTGTGGAGTGTGTCTGTACTCACTGATCTATTAATTCTGCTGATGCTTCCGATTCCGGCGCAGAATGGGTTGAGCCGAGGGTGTGCCACAAGCCCATAATCATCTCTCCGGGGCTACTCGAGAACAACATCATCACCGTAGTCGTCGTCGTAGCCGTCGCCAACCAACAACATTGTCGTCATCATCCTTGGCAAAGCCGCGTGGTAAATCCACTTGTGTGACTACTAATACTGACACCACACACTACTGGGTACACTTCAGCTGTTGGACATCCACCGGAGTGTGCCGATGTTGACCAGTTGTGAAGTTCACGCGGCGTTCGCTTCTTGGAACCGCACCAGGACAAACCTTCAATAAACATCGACGACGGCGACGCTGGCCGGTGCTGTGGACCTACACACATAAATACACACTATTGTGTAAATATTTATAATCACTTAATCATGGAGAGCGCCAAACGAACGCCTAGCCCCTTTAATAACCGAGTGTTTGTGGAGCTTTTGCTACCGTTGGGCTTCATCATCCTTTAGTTCGCCCCAATAGCTTCGATCCCCCGACCCATCCCCCCACGGGGAAAACCACACTGGCTCTGGCGATGACGACGACGACGGCTCACTGAATGGACCCTCTGCTTCTGAATGCAGCTGCAGCAGCTTTATATCTGTGTGTGTATGTGGGGGTGATGCGTGTGTGTGGTTAAAAAAAGTAATCCAACTCATCGTTTGTAAATGGCTTTTAATAAGCGCAACCAACGATGCAGCACTCGAATTACACAAACGCCAACGCAACGCCGCCGTCCCGAGTGAGGTGGCCGCCGCCGGTGGTTTCGACCATACCAGCCATGTAGGTGGATACCTACCTACTTATTGTGCGTGATGGTTCAGGTAGATATTGGTTGGAGGTCGATGATGGAATGCAAGTGCAAAATTATTGGAATCGATTCACGGAGGGCTTCATTTACAAGTGCGCGCCGTTATTGTGTGCGAGGATTGTCTGCGGATTCATTGAAATTGTAGGTTTGTTTTATGATTATTTTTCTCTGTTCGGTTATTCATGCGTCGGTTCGTTTTGGAGTGGTTGGCAATGCACTTGATGCAAATGGATAATGAATGTATTTTTGGATTATTTTTTCTGTGTTCTGGAGTGGGCAACGGCAGCAGTCAATGGTATTTGAGTGTGGACGCTAAAAATAAACTCCGAGGATACAGCCACCATCAACAAGACCCATTATGGTCTCTGTTCAGATATTTCCCGGATATTTGATGCACTAGCATGATATTTGGTTGGCCTGAACTCGCCGACATTACGCAGACCACATGTTGAATGGGGATCGTTGAAAGCCGTTCTCCTTCGTCACTCCACAGTCCACATCTTTAGTATACAATACAGCTTTAGCTCTGTATGTTCGATACAGTCGTAAGTGTGGCGCCTTGTAGTCGATGAATAGTGATGCATCGGGACTTGGTATTCACGGCATTTCCGAAGGATTTTCCATACGGTGTAGTTCTGATCCGTTGTCGACCGGTCGTCGATTTAGCCAGCTCGATAACTTTCCACGAACTCATTCGTTTTAGGTGACAGACGACAAAAGATGATCTGGGATAGCACTTCGTATGCAGCATTCAAAATGATGATCGCTATGAATTTCCCACATTCCAGATGGTCGCCTTTCATGTGAATTAGGCAGGGTATACCCCTTCCTTTCACTCCTCAGATAATTGTTCGGTTTCCTGACTATTAACCGGTGCAGACAGGTGACCAAATTTTCTGGGCCCATCTTGATGAGCTCAGCTGCGACATCATCCTTACCAGCTACTTTGTTGGTTTTGAGCTAATGAATGGCAATCTTAACTTGCTGTCTTCTGCTGCAGTGGTGTAGTCTTTTCATCCGTTGCCGTGTTCTTCACGCCATCCAGATGCTCATCGAAGTGCTGCTTCCACCTCACGTCCGTCCGTCAAAAGGCTCCCGCTTTTTTCCTTTTCGGGAAATAACCACTGTGATATATCCCGTGTCCTTTGTATGGTGCATGTCGTATTACTTTATCACTATTGAGAAGCTATAAAGTATTCGGTTTTAATACTGTAGTCATTTTCAACTTAATCACAAGGAAGGATTCTGATTGATAGGTGCCGCTTTCAACACGCCCCTTTTTCTGTCAAAATTGGATTCCTTAACGAAAAAGTCAAGAAATAATACCGATATTGACCATGCATCGGAACCCTAGTCCTTACTGTTTCAAACCAATGAACATCGAGTAAAAGATTAGGAATACTAATCCATTTTTCCTTGTTTCAAGATCTATCTCGGCCACTACCAAACCGATTTGAAATGTAATAAGGATCAAAGTGTTTCCTTTGATTACTTAATTATGCTGCTCCACTAGTTGGAAGCAGTTAGGACTAGGGTTTGGTTTGGTAGATATTTCGCCGCAACGCAACCCCAAAAGGTGATCTACCCATGCTACGGGCTCCTATCCTCATCCCTGCATATTTCGGCTCGTGGCACGGAGCTGTTACGTCATGCGTTGAGCTTCTGGTAGAACTTCCATGTTTCTTGGAAAGAACACAATCATTTCATTTCTTCGCACTCCGCTTCTTCCAGGTGGCGCCTATTCTCCCGAAACAGATGGGACCGCTGTAAGAAAAGTTTGGTGGTCTAGTGACTACCGCTTCTGATTCGTATGCTGACAGTCCAGGGTTCAATCCTTAGTCTGTTTTTGTCCCCCTACTTTGTATCTTTGTATGTATGCACTTTCTCCCTCCTCTCAACATATACAACTCAAGCATATTCATATATTCTTTCATAATAATCGCTGGAATCAAAACCGGGTTGAAAACACCTTTCCATTCAACTTTCACTGCACAGTATCGCCTACGAGTTATGCAATCAAGGGAGATGTACCGCATCTTCTTCGGGATAATAAACACACAATTCTACCACCTTGCACCTGGCATCCATGCACCAATGTGTGAACCCTCTGCCAACCATATCCCAGCAGTACTCCGTCATCCGTATGCATTCGTGCAGACGTAGAGCTGTATTTGATCTGCAGTGGATACAAACAATTGCAATCTTCATTTCACAGAAAAAAAAATACGTAATCTTCATTTCCCCAAAGTTGACACCCAAGGTCGTGAAACATACCTGCCATTTGAAAAGAAATGAGGTTTTTTATCCCTCAAATAGGCTTTTCCTCATCTTAAAGTTTCATTAAGCGTAAGCAGATGAAGTCAGTTGAAAAAATAAAGAAAATGCAGAAATTAAAATAAAAATTATTGGAGCAGACGTCTACGTGAGCAATATACTTGATCGAATGAGTAGCAATGAAGTGAAGAAATAGAGAATTACAGCGGAGTTCGTGGGATCAACAACGACTTGCAATGTAGAATGCAGATGCAGTGATCAGAACTGTAACTCGGTAGCTCAGGGATTGTGGATCACAGGGTCGTTCAAACGTGACTTGTCTCCCACATCTCCAGCTGAGGACGAACATAGCAGCAGGACCAGTATTAAAGCTACGCTTACCCACCAGTGTTTCATAATTAGACGGATCACAGGACGGACGATACAAAAAGCATATAAAACGTTAGAAGAATTGGTGGAATTCCAAAAAGGCGAGGCACGATGGCTACTTTTAGCCCGGAAAGGCGGACAAAACGAAAAGTGGTGGAACACGTTTAATCCAGGGCTCTCTCTCTCTCTTCTTGGCGTAACATCCTCACTGGGACAAAGCCTGCTTCTCAGCTTAGTGTTCTATGAGCACTTCCACAGTTATTAACTGAGAGCTTCCTCTGCCAATGACCATTTTGCATGTGTATATCGTGTGGCAGGCACGAAGATACTCTATGCCCAAGGAAGTCAAGGAAATTTCCTTTACGAAAAGATCCTGGACCGACCGGGAATCGAACCCGTCACCCTCAGCATGGTCATGCTGAATACCCGTGCGTTTACCGCCTCGGCTATATGGGCCCTCCCAGGGTTATGCTCTTTAAATAACCTAACACAGCGGTTCATATTTACAATCCTATGTACAATTTATTCCCTAGACGTCACATTCAGAGGTTTTATACTTGCGGTTTGCAGTTTCAGAGTTGTAGCTTGGGAACCTCTGGTTCCCGTGGTTGAGGCATATCGTTCTGCCGATGTTCCGCTAGTCTAGCACGAAGACGGCGGTTGTTGGTTATGACGGTCGCTGACGAAAGTCTCAGGCAGTGCATACTGAGCGAGTGCACGACGCCGGTGGCCAAGATGGCGGCTTCGGAAGTTGGAGGAAATGTCATCCGTGACGGGAGTAGTCCAATTCACCGTCAACTCCTTCTCGAGAGTCATGAACAATGGCGGTTTTGGCTGGTTTCTTCGGCGCTGTAGTTCGGACGGCCTTGGTTTACGCTATGGCCGCTGGAAGCCCGAAGTACTGGATGACTGGTCCAAAATAAAAAGAAAAAGGCCCGTCCTTCGGACCAAACCACACATTAACCTCCGTGACGTCGCAAAACCACTATTTCCATTTTTTAACAAAATTTACCTTTTTCTTGTAGTTTTGCTTTAATATTTGTGTTGTTGTCTAATAGCGTTTAAGGTTTGTGTTTCGTTGTATCTAATAGTTTTAACAATTAATTATAAGATTTTTTGTTTTAACACTTACTAACACTGTACCTACTTTTTGCATGATTTTTAACGATTACTAACGCATTTTAACAAACACTAACATTTCTTGCACGACTTTACTAACAATTAACTATCAGTCCTACAACAAAGAGAAAATAACACCGAATTAAAATAGTTACACCACATGAGGTTTTCTCTTCAAACTAACCTCAACAATTAACGGTTAAACTACACACGCGCGCACTACTATTCCATTCTGGAATCACTAGCCAAAAGAGGAATTTTGGGGTACGACTTTTCCTTTTATAGAAAAGTTTTTACAACTAGTTCATGCTTTTTGTATCCTAAAAACATGCCATGCCTGTATTTTCGCTACCTATGCGACACCTGTGGGTTACGACTAGTAATAACACTACCCAAGTAACACAGAAAACATCTTCAAAAATGAAAAAAATAAAAAGATGTTGTATAAGTGTAATATAACACAAGTTTACAAAATAAAACGAAAGTCGTGAACTTCTGTCAATGACCAAAATTTTTGAAGCACAATTTAGTGCTGATTTCGTAACCGGCATTCAAAAAATTTAAAGTAGAACAGTTTTTGAGTTTTAGCTTAATATCGAGTTTTACAACTTTTCAAAAAGTGTAATTTACTAAAATTCAAATACAGGGGATAGACAAAATGATCGGGACAGGCAAAATTTTCACTTTTTAAAAAATGTTCAATTAGCTGTAACTTTTCGAAAAGTGCATAAAGTATTCTCAAATTTTTACTGTAAGTTCTTCAACTAGTTGTGTATCAGTGGACAAAATTTGAAAAAGATTGGACAATTCTTCACGAAGTTATAAAGATTTTTTGAAAAAGGTAAAATTATCCGATAACCAACTTTGAGCTGTTATATCTCCGGATTCAATGAATCGAATGTAATGAAATTTTGACAATTAATGACTTTTATAATGAGCTATGAAAACCCATTGACTTAACTTAATATTCTTAACACGGAAGAAAATTATAACGATTAGATTATTTTTCTAATAAAACATCAAATTATCCAAAACATCAACATCGTTTCAAAATTCAAGATGCAAATTATAGATCATTTAGTTTCCCTCTAATTGACTTATATATAAATGCGTTTTGAAGGAAAGTAACAACATAGCCGCCAATAAATTGAAAAAGTAATGGGATGCATGTTAAAAATCGACCAATTTACTAAAAAATCGTGAAAAAAATAAAATCGCTATAACTTTTTCGCTTGTTAAAAATTTCAAGTTAAGTCAAATGTTTTCCAGAGTTCATTATATAAGTCATGAATGGTCAAAATTTCATTGCAATCGGTTCGTTGAATCCGGAGATATAACAGCTCAAAGTTAGCTATCGGATAATTTTATCTTTTTCAAAAATATTTATTACTTCGTGAAGAGTTGTCCGATCTTTCCCAAATTTTGTCCACTGATACAAAACTAGTTGAAGAACTTACAGTAAAAATTTGAGAATATTCGATGCACTTTTCGAAAAGTTACAGCTAGTTGAACATTTTTTGGAAAGTGAAAATTTTGCCTGTCCCGATCATTTTGTCTATCCCCTGTATATTGCGTTTTGTTCAACCAATTTTAAATCTTTTTTCATCAATTGAAAGCTGAATACAATACCATTCGATCATCTGAATACAGGTTTTGCGTCAGATTGATGAAATTCAAGTTATTGGCGAGCTTTAGGGACGATCTTCTTAAATTTTGGCCAAATTCTCAAATTTTTTTGAAGAAATGTATTTTTTTCAATAAGAAAAACCCAACTTAAAAATTCTTTCTCGACGTTTAGTTGACATATCATATATAGGCGAGATACAGTAAAAATTTCAGCTCAATCGAAGCATTGATTACGGAGAATCAGATGTTTGAAGTGAGCGACTCTGCTTAAAAATAGAACAAAAATCGATATCCAATCATCAACCTTGTATGGAAAGTCGAAAAAAATTCCGCTCTACTGTAATTTTTTTCCTTCGCGTTTTCGAACTCAGGGCATGATTCTACACCAAAAATGATCATCAGCTTACCGAGTTCAAAAATGCTGTAAACTAGTGTAATTGGATAACAATACAACTTGTGTTATAAATAAGCTCTAGCTAAGTTGATCGATGATTAATAGAAAACAAATATTATCGGATTTACCAAGATTGAAACGAGTTAATTTAACAATTGCATAACATTAATAGAGCATCCTGTACAGAAGCTATCACAATAATGCTATTGAAAAAAAATATCACTAGCTAGCCAAGGGAACTAACCCCGAGTGTCCAGTTGAATTCCCCGAAGATTCCAGCAATCGCAAAACTTTAATCTCCTGTATTTATGTTTCATAAATGTCCCGATACCACCAAAACTACCTCATAGTCTCATGGTAAAATCCTCCGTCTTAAAAACGGTCAATACTTTTACTTACCACCACTCCACTACTTGCATTTTCTAGCAACAACGGATTCGCTGTATAACTTAATCCGGTGCTGAATATTCCTCGTACCCTGAGGGGTGAGGACTCAACCAAGGTTGTTAATCGATAAATTATCGTTATCGGCGATAAAGTTAACGTCTGTTATCGTTTATCGTCGATAACGATAACGTCTTCAGGTGGAAACGTCATCGACGATACAGTTAACTGTGGAAATTATCGACTCGATAACGTCTCCGAAAAATTTTCTTCGCGATCTGAACCATTGTTGATGCCGTCACTAGGGTAACTAGATTTATCGCAAAATTATCGAAGGTACCACACTAATAAGATGCGACGCGAGACGGAACACAACACTTATTATTCTTACAACGTTGTAAGAATAATAAGTGTTGTGTTCCGTCTCGCGTCGCATCTTATTAGTGTTGTCGAGGTTCTTACGTTAGCGCAAATCCCAAGAATTGAAGTATCGAAGGTACGTTGATTTTTGCGTTGATTTATCGTTTGATTATCGTTATCGAGAGGTTATCGAGTAGCCTTTATCGTTATCGAGTTTGCGATGAGTTAACTGTCGATAATTTATCGGTTAACAACCTTGGACTCAACTGTTCTGGTCATTCAATATGAACCCATATCTGCTGTCTACTGGTGGCCGATGACAAACGGAACCACCAGCGAGTTTAATTTTCAACGACATCTCGTTTTAGCCATGTGTTGCAGCGTTTTCCTTCACACCGAGCTGCTGGCCAATTTGTTGCACACCGTAGCTACACCCGCCGTGGCTGTGCGAACCTTGCAACGGCGAATTAGATATTCCTCCACAGGCTGGTCTGGTCGCTGTAGGGGGAACGAGAATCTTAGGAAATTCCGACGATCTGCTGGGCCGTCCACAAAACAAACTAAAAAAAAAACAATGTTTTGATGTTTTGACAGATAAAGTCCAGCGAAGAAACATGTTATATTTGAGTTATTTAGGTGTTGTATTTGTGATCGTCGCAATACATTATCATAGCTAATGTGTGAGCACTGTTCAAAAGATGTTGTCAAGACGTATTGAAAACACTATAACAATTCCTTCTACAGTTTATTATACAGTTGTTTTCACGACGTTTTTTAAACGTATTTTAACTTGTTTTCAATTCTCCTAGACAAATTATGCAAATGACACTGCCAAATAAAAATATTAATGCACAAATCAGTACATGAAATAAAAGTGAACATTTTTTCTCTTGACACTGTTTTTTTCACTTAAAAATACTAGCATCTTATTTGTTACATATTCAATTATGAATTTCGGGCTCACTTTTAAGCATGATCAAACCAAAAACTGTTCCCAATATTTTCGTACGGTAGTGTAAGCTTCAAGAAGAACCTGCCATATTGTTTTTCCTGGGGATTAACAAAAATGTCACAGACTTGATGGATTCCTGGATGAATTCATGAAACATTCTTCGATTCAACGGAATGGCGCTTAAAAAATGAACGAGTAAAATCAGAACGTTCACAATAAATTTTGAATGGCAATGAGCATTATCATTAGTGAGTGTAACAATATTCATATCTTGTTGTACGAAAATTATCTTATAGGACCTTTGGTTTCATCACCAACCATATTATTTTTAAGGATGGAGCGGATCATATAGCGGATAAATAAATTTACTAGTTTATCTGCTATATATTTTTTTTATTTTCCTTCGTTTTTGACATATTGCTTTGCTTGGCATAGTACGTATCTTAATAGTTTGTATTATAAAGGATTTCTGCAAGTTATATAGTTGACAAAAACACAGCTTTAACTTGCATGGCTAAAACATGTTACCTAAATGTATTCTACTAGCTAAATAACTTGAACATAGCTATATTTCAACTTTGTGTGCGATTGTATTAAACACGCATTTTACTAGTTTCTTTTATGATAAATTGATTTGTTAATAACACATCAGGTTTAGATGAAACATATTTGGACGTCATTTTAGTTATATATGTGTACTGGAAAACATCTTACCTAACTTCCAAGATGTTGTATAAGCCGCCATTTTTTGCGCTGTTTTGATTATATAAGTATTTGATATTAAGTCAAAAATACATAGAAAAAACATCAGAGTATGTCTTAAACGTGAATATTTTACTATTATACAACTAGCTGTGTTACTTGGGTACTGATTCTAACTGCTCGACTATGAACTGTCACAGCATGACAGATGGCAGTGAGAGTGGAGAGGCACTTTCTCATACATCAAGCCACTGCATGAGTGCCACTCACTCCATTGGTTTTAGTACCTTACTTCGGAAAAGGGCGCGTTATGTTCGGGAAGGGGAATTATTTGATTTGTAGTGGAGCCACAAGCTACATATGGAACCGACGGTTACAGAACATATGGATGTACCATGAAGGAAAAAGCAAAAGAAGACACAATCTCAAGAATTCACTGCTGATCTTTGCCTCTGACAGCACATTATTGTTTCAAGAGCTTCTGAGAATCGATAAATATGAATAAATATATCAAAACAGCTATATTTCTCGCGCTTAGTATCATGCAGGCGTATCTACAATGATCGATTTCTCTTCATCGATTTTCTCTTTAGAGTTTTCCGGGAAATACGAACAGTGTTCGGATGATCTCTTGATGTTTTTTAGTGCAGGACGACTAGGACTAGCATCCAGAACAATGAAAATAACTGAAAAATAATTATCGACCAAGTTATTGACCAAAGAGAAAGCCGACGAAGAGAAATCGATCATTGTAGATACGCCCGTATGATACTAAGCGCGAGATTTCTTTATATTTACCCGTATTCATCAGTTCTCTGTAGCCCTGTTTTCCAGCATTCGCACTACATAACAAAGCTTTAATAATCTGTTGAATAGCTCAATTTCCTCTCAAGCCTGTAATTCAACCCACCAATAAAATTCCATATTGATATCAACACTCTCCTTCCACCGCAATCCACAACATACAGCAAACCCAAATCTAATTTGCCAACTGCAGACCATCTGGCCTAGTCCTGCTTTCCCGCCGTGCTGACTCTGGCGAAAAAAGGCCAGCCGGCATCCAGCCAGCCAGCCAGTCAGTGTAGTGGCGTGTGTTTTGCTTCACACGCACATAATTTCTCGAATATTGAACCCAGCATGGCGCCACACTTCCAGATTCTATGAACAACAAGGCCGCACATTCTCACCCAACATTGTATCCTGTCCAATTTTCGGCTCGTTTCCTATCCCTTCGCCCTCTGCTAGTCGGCAGCATCCCAAGTCCCCCACACAAGGATGCCGTAACCCACCGTTTCCATTGTTCATATATAATGTTGTATTTATTTCATTTTCCTCTTCGGTGAACCATTTGAAACGGTGTGTAGCGAAGAATGCCAAAAACACCGACCGTCGCCGTAGGTAGTCCTCGTCGACGACACCAGGTGTTCCTGATAGGCTCCTGCCAGCAGCCAGCATCCAGCGACAATGATCCGGCCACCTCCACCGTTTCCAACCTTCGGATGCTTGCTTATCTCTCTTCACAATCGTATCGTCCCACCGAAATCGAAGATTCTACCACCACCACCACCTTATTCGCGTGCTGATCTGTTTGCTCTGTTGTTCGTTGTTCGGGAGGTGTGGGCGCCCGCCGTTGTTGTTGGTTAGTGGCAAAATCGAAGATATGTATGTTGGTACGGCCAGGGCACCCGGGAACCTCTCATGATGCACATGTAGCACTCAATTTACTTTTATTATTCCTTTGTTTATTCGCTTTTATTCATTTTATTCCGACCGGCTGCTTGCTCGTTCTGTGCTTTTGGGGGATTTCCATTGTCGTTATTGGATTGTGGCTCCTTCCGTCCTTGCTGCACAGTTCAGACGGAATACACGGTGCCATAGCAGCAATGCTTTTCTGAATAAGTGCGATATTGGTCGTATTGGTTCGTTTTGGGTTCTGCATTGGAACGTTCGTTTGCTGTTTGCAAAGGACGCTGAGCTAAGTGTTAGGGGAGTCACCGAGTGGATATATGTTCGGACAGGACATTGCTCGCTGGAAGATATGCTAAAATAACCGTGAGTTTTGGCAAAAATACACACTAGGGAATGTTTATGAACCACTTTTGCAGTCCGGAATAGTCGCGGTGGATTCCGGGCATATCATTGCATACTTGGCAGTTGTTGGTTTACACTGATAGGGTAAGACATATTGGTTTACACTGATAGGGTAAGACATGCAGCGCGGGCGGTAACGCTGCAGCAAGGAACCCGGCAGAATGTGGAACGCTACAAACAGAAGCGGAAACAGAAGACCCCCCTTTTTCACTTGAGCTTGATTGACCGCCGACAGATGCTACTCCAGTATCACCAACTACACTCACAAAAGGAACAAACGAGATATTTGTGAGGACTAGCAGGCTTCTTCAGAGTGGGAGTGTTGGTGATTTTATATTTGCAGACGACAATGGCGCCTGCCACGTCAGGTTACTAGTCAATGTGGAGAAGGTGCAGGAAATGAAGAATCGGCTCTCAGGATGCAATGGGGACCTTGTATGGTAAAATCTGGGCAAGCACCGATTAAAACATCCTTGACCAACCTGACATACATTAAAGGGCGAACACGATGAAATTGCCACACAGAAAATATTGTATAACTTTTGATTGCGTTCGCCAAAATAGCTATTTTTTGCCATGAATAGTATATTATGTGTAGCTAATACCATAAAATTTTCATTAAAATCGGTTGAGTATTGGCGGAGATATCGTTGAAACAAGGAAATTGCTACTTGAGAATCTTGTGCAAACAAACATTTTGGAAAATATCACTTTTTTTGCCATTTCAACGCTGGCGCCAAAAATACTGAACCGATATCAATGAAAATTTTTATGTACGTAAAATATGTGTGTAGAAGTAGTTTGTCAAAATTTCATTCATTTTGATCATGCTGTTAAAAAGTTATAGCCATATATGTCGCACTATGTCACAATGAGCAGATGTGGTTTTTGGTACCTATAGTGAGATTCAAACTGCTCTTACTTTGAAAGTACCGTAATCCGGGGTATCATTGATCAGCGGGGTAACATTGATCGGCTTGACCCACCTCATGAAATGTTCAAACAAGTATTTTACATTGAATCAGTTTCTGCTATGGAATGGTATATCGTAATCTGCTATCATTTAGCTATTAAATGACATGCAATTTATGAAAATTGAATTTCATAAACATTGAATTAAATCGATTTTTCCATAACTGTGTTTCGTAGCGCAATGAGATACATTGTCAAACATTCATGCTTGGCGTGAATACTAGATACAATATGAGGTTCGAAATCACTGTATTACTTCAATATGATATCCTGGAGTTGGATTTAATAAACGAAACGTTTATAAAAATGCTATTTTTCAGTAAAATATACGATTTATTAAAAGTCGGCTATCAATTCCTTAAGCCATTGCCTACCTATAGGCGTTATTCGTGGTTTAGAGGATTTTAATCCTAAAATAACTTAAAAAGTTCATAATTTGTAAGAATTTGGACAACATATTCGAAATCAGCGACCCCGAATTTAGTAAGTAAGTGTACCGTCATGCGGGGTGTCATTGGGCCAAAGTGGGGTGACATTGGGCCACTATTCCGCACGTTTAGAATACGAAGGGAATGCATATTGTGTGTTAGACTACTAGATTACATAATTCTAAGATACTTTGCATCCATCGTCGGATTCTCTGACTTAAACTGAATCCGTGGGATCGATGGACCAATGTTACCCTCTAGGCCCAATGTCACCCCGAACGACGGTATTTTCAACACAAATGAACATTGATCACTGACATGATCAATGTTACCCCAAATCAACAGAATAAGAAATTAGATTAAAAAACTTATTTAAACATGTTTTAAAGTTTTACAATACTTTTTCGAGTAGCTTAACGCATATTCAGAGGGCCAGTACTTGTTTTAAAAATATAAAACATGTAACGTTTGCTTTAACAAGAGAATTATTCAAGAAAGATAGAAAACTCTGATCAATGTTACCCCGAATTACGGTACTTAACAAAAATGGCTGAAATTTTCACTGTAAACAGTTTAACGCAACAATTTTACACTGTCAAAGTTTTATAAAAATCGGGACAGTGTTACCAGTTCTACAGTCAAAATAGTGCACGCGGAACTAAAAATGGTCAAAAAGTACCTAAAATTTACCTTGAAGCGATTTGAGCTTTGGATATTTACTAGAAAAAGTACTGAACTAATTTTTACCACTTAATTGATACTATGTTAAGAATATCGAGTGAAAGTTTCAAAATTTTTGATAAGGTAACAAAAAAGTTATAGCCTAAGTAATTTTTTGAAATGGGTGCACAAATTTTCTAAAATCTCATTTTATGAAATCGACAATATATGCGCCAATATTCAACCGATTTTAATGAAAATTTTATGGTATTAGCTACACATAATTTACTATTCATGGTCATAAAATTAGCTATTTTGACGAACGCAATCAAAAGTTATACAATATTTTCTGTGCGGCCATTTCATCGTGTTCGCCCTTTATGTCACGTGGAAGTTGACCCGAGCAGAAGAGAATAACAACAGCATAACAAAATGCGTTATTTTGGCAAAATAACTGCATAATGGAATTAGTAATTTTCATGTTATTAACATAACATATTGAGTTATAAACTTGTCTGTCATAAGCGGCAAAATAAAAAGTCACATAACAAAAATTTGTTCCTGAAAAATCAATTTAATAACATGTTTTGTTAGTGGCAATAACAACTTAATAACAGTGAATTTGGGAAATATTTCAATAACAAATTTTGATATTAAAGAGTTATTGATAACATTCCGAAAGCAAAATTAGGGTAAAAACTAACTTTTTTTACTCATTTTTAGGTAATTATTTTAAGTGTGTTATTCTATTTTTAGAAAATGATAGGTCACATAAAAAAACTTTCGAGTTCATGATAAAACTTACAAACATGGACGGGATTTGAACCACCAATCCTGCCATCGTAAATTTTCAGTCGCCTTTACCAATGAGGCTATCACAGCACTTAAAGTGAGGGACGAAAGAAGCTTTACTGGTTCTACGTATTGTCAGCTTCCCTATTCCCCCATCTCTTGTTTGTCAGTCGCAGGACAAAATAGACAGACGTTGGAATGCAAGATCAAACAATGAACCTCTCTCTCTTACCATCAGCGCTATCGCGGTGCGCAGACATGCGCACTGAAACACTAATAACAGTGGTGGCGTTCGCATGGCCCGTCGTCGGCTGTTTCGGAACAAAGAGAACGACGAAAAAGTTGCTAGTCGACTATTTATGATTGAGCTTCGTCTTGGGGTGCATTTTGGCGGCGACAAAGATTCTTTCCAGACGGAGATGATTTTTTTTTATTTTTTGTTTTGTTCGCGTTGTGAGAACGGCGATTATACACGTACCTACGTGAGCGAAGGTAAAAGGTAATTATATCATATGGCGATATGATTACTTCTGCAGATGATGTTTAGTTATATTCTGTTTTAGATTATGTTTAGTAATGAAAAAAGATATTTATGACATAATGTCAAACAATATATGATCGAATAATAATAGATCGAAAGAAAAAAGTTATAATAGACAAATGCAATGATCAATAGAGCAGAATTGTCTGAATAGTTGACATTTTTATTGATTAGAATTATTTAGTAGGTACCGTAATCCGGGGTATCATTGATCAGCGGGGTAACATTGATCGGCTTGACCCACCTCATGAAATCTTCAAACAAGCATTTTACATTGAATCAGTTTCTACTATGGAATGGTATATCGTAATCTGCTATCATTTAGCTATTAAATGACATGCAATTTATGAAAATTGAATTTCATAAACATTGAATTAAATCGATTTTTCCATAACTGTGTTTCGTAACGCAATGAGATACACTGTCAAACATTCATGCTTGGCGTGAATACTAGATATAATATGAGGTTCGAAATGACTGTATTACTTCAATATGATATCCTAGAGTTGGATTTAATAAATGAAACTTTTATGAAAATGCTATTTTTCAGTAAAATTTACGATTTATTAAAAGTCGACTATCAATTCCTTAAGCCATTGCCTACCTTTAGGCGTTATTCGTGGTTTAGAGGATTTTGATCCTAAAATAACTTTAAAAGTACATTATTTGTAAGAATTTAGACAACATATTTGAAATCAGCTACCCCGAATTTAGTAAGTAAGGGTATTTTCAACACAAATGAACATTGATCACTGACATGATCAATGTTACCCCAAATCAACAAAATCAAAAATTAGATTTAAAAACCGTTTTAAACATGTTTTAAAGTTTTACAATACTTTTTCGAGTAGCTTAACACAAACTCAGAGTGCCAGTACTTCTTTTAAAAATATAAAACATGTAACATTTGCTTTAACAAGAGAATTATTCAAGAAAGATCGAAAATTCTGATCAATGTTACCCCGTATTACGGTACCATATTTGCTATCTCCACTCTCACTTACATTCATTACTTCGTATTACATAGTCTGTTTGGTACTTTTTGACGTTATATACCGCATTTAGTTCACTACTGGACTGCGAACTGCGACATTATAAGTGCGAAAACGTAAATAAAAGTGCGCGATTGCATCAAATCAGGTTGATGTCTTCGGCGCACTATTTCTTCAATCTATAGAGAACAAGTGTTCTGAAGACACCGAGTTGATTTGATGCAATCGCGCACTTTTATTAGCGTTTTCGCACTCATGAAAACTAGTGCGATAGTCCAGTGGTGAACTAAATGCGCTATAATTAGAGGTTAGAATAGCAGTACTGTTAAAATGACATATGAATTCAACTAAGTTTACTCAATTTTGAGATAAAAAAAAAACTCATTTGCAGATGTTATCTCTTTTTGAAGCTAAAATTTTACTTAAGGTGAAACGGGACGCCGTGTTATTTTTCCTATCTTGCCTCTCTTTCTAACAATTTGCCTCGCGATTTTGAAGATGGTAATCTCGAGTTCTATCGCACTGAAGATGCTGAAAAACAATCAGCATATGCACTGCAAGTGAGCATACACAGTGATAGGTTTTTGTTGCAAAATATGAAGTAGAATCTGAGATTACCATCTTAGTAGCAACAGAGCAATGGCGGATATTTCCCCGACCGTCCCGTCCGCCCTTAACCTGCTATAAGAATTGGGAATCGTAGAAAAGTGATAGGAATTTGTCACCGTAACGGGACTGGGATATTGAAAGAAGGAAATTAATACAAAGATAAACATATCAATAGCTATGATGCTATATTTACCCAAAACTCAAATTATAGCAATGAATAAAATAAAAAATACGGAAAAGTCTGATGAAATTTCTAGAAGTTGCAATGCCTTTATTTTTTACTTCATAATATGAAACAGCAGACAATAAAATAAAGAAGGTAAACTATGTAATGGTTATATCTGCGAGAAATTTTCTCCGATTTTGACAATATTGATCTCATTTGATCCAGATTAATTTTTTCCATCAAAAACAAATCCGACTGAACCGATCTGGTCATCGTGAGTTAAGAAAAAACCCGAATTGCCATACACGTGGAATTTTCCATAGACCAGCTGCAATTGGCTTCTTTAGTGGTGTTAAGATAATCACAATCTACATGCCAAACTGAGCCGAAATCCAAATTTTCATGAACTTTGGTGCCCGGGAACCTATTAAAAAATCGATTTAAAGTTTGTATGGGAGCGATTTGTCGAATCACCCCTCGTCGCATTTCGTACTGGGCGGAGCTGTCAAGCAATTGCCCAGCTGTCAAAAGGTGATTTCAAAAAATCTTTTTGTAATTGAAGCTTAAGGTATCAAAATAAAGTTTAAAAAATCTGAAAAAAAATCATACTGGCTTAAAAAAAGGTGCTCTTTCGAATAAAATCAAAAAATCAATATATTATTCTTAACTTAAAACCCAATTGGTGATTGGTACAAATTAAGTACCTTACCAAGAAAAAAAAAAATGTTAAATTTAAATTTATACGTTCAATATGTAGTCCGTCCAAAGTCTTACACCGTACATCAAACCGTTTTTAATTAGATTTTGTTTTAGATTTTATAGAGGCATTTTAAAATCTTCTCCTGTGTGGTAGGGATAGGATTTTTCAAAACACCATCGTTCTTCTTCTTCATGCACCATCAAATCACCAATAGCTAGGTCCAAAGCATTGACTTCAAAGTAATCATTACGAAGCATAAATGTCAATTTCTTGATTTTGCTTTGTCTGACCAAGCCAAGGTTGACCGTAGCATTTTCATAATTCAAATCTCAATTTGTTCATCGAGCACATGTTCTGTTGTGCTGCACGTGGATGTCAAAGCGTTTTCAACAGTGTAATTACGAAGCATGTTTCACGAGAGACCATATCTTTTCAATACGCTAACTCCAACAACGCCGATATTAGAATAGAGGAGCTTAGAAGCAGAGGGGTGTAAGTTACAAAAACCCACTTTCGAGTAAATGAGCTTTGAAGTTTTTCACCAGATTTTCATCCCATTCAAAATGTATGGAGTTTCAATATCAACCCAATTTTCTCTGATTTACTGTAATTTTTCTAATCATAAAAATAATCTTTAAAAAGTTCTTGTGGGCTTGAAACCTGAAGATTTTTTGATATGTTCAGCTCAAACTCGACAAAACGGCCACTTACACCTCTTTGCATCTGGGCCCCTCAATAGCATAAGGATATGTTCCAGAAAATTTGGACTTTTGGGAATACCGCGTAACCCAATCGTTCTATTCGCATAACCAATCAATAAAAAAAAAAAAGATTTCTTATTCAAACGAGTCAAAGTTCACTTAAATCGGTTCAAAGTTGAAAAAAATATGAGTACTTTTCAGTTTTGAGGGTAGCCGGATACGCTTCCGGCATTCTACGCAATGAAAAACAAGCAAAATTGCAGCCCCTCAACAGCAATTGAATGTTTTTTTTTTAATTTTTCAATTACATAGAATAAAGCTGTTTCCTCATAAAAAGCATTTTCTGATCTTTTACCTGCTATCCATCGACCTTTTGCTCTACAAGCAATAAAAAAAAACGAATACCGTAATCCGGGGTATCATTGATCAGCGGGGTAACATTGATCGGCTTGACCCACCTCATGAAATGTTCAAACAAGTATTTTACATTGAATCAGTTTCTGCTATGGAATGGTATATCGTAATCTGCTATCATTTAGCTATTAAATGACATGCAATTTATGAAAATTGAATTTCATAAACATTGAATTAAATCGATTTTTCCATAACTGTGTTTCGTAGCGCAATGAGATACATTGTCAAACATTCATGCTTGGCGTGAATACTAGATACAATATGAGGTTCGAAATCACTGTATTACTTCAATATGATATCCTGGAGTTGGATTTAATAAACGAAACGTTTATAAAAATGCTATTTTTCAGTAAAATATACGATTTATTAAAAGTCGGCTATCAATTCCTTAAGCCATTGCCTACCTATAGGCGTTATTCGTGGTTTAGAGGATTTTAATCCTAAAATAACTTAAAAAGTTCATAATTTGTAAGAATTTGGACAACATATTCGAAATCAGCGACCCCGAATTTAGTAAGTAAGTGTATTTTCAACACAAATGAACATTGATCACTGACATGATCAATGTTACCCCAAATCAACAGAATAAGAAATTAGATTAAAAAACTTATTTAAACATGTTTTAAAGTTTTACAATACTTTTTCGAGTAGCTTAACGCATATTCAGAGGGCCAGTACTTGTTTTAAAAATATAAAACATGTAACGTTTGCTTTAACAAGAGAATTATTCAAGAAAGATAGAAAACTCTGATCAATGTTACCCCGAATTACGGTACTTAATCAAATTTCTCATTTTTTGTAATATAGGGTATCGCGCCACTTGGGCGGTGGCTTCTATATTCGTCTGTTTGCCACTATAACTCAGTCAATTTTGAACCAATTGAATTGAAATGTTGTACACGGGTAGATACTATACCTATCTCACCACATTCCAAAAGTTGTGTCTATTGGTTCAAATTTGACTGAGTTATAGTGGAAAACAGACGAATATAGAAGCCACTGCCCAAGTGGCGCGATTCCCTAGCTAAAAATTAAAATTATTTCATATTCTGATATACCTAATTATGTTATTTTTGCAACTGATTATTTTGTTCAGTTGCAAAAATAACAAAGTTTTAACAGAGTTTGTTCTGATTTATTTGTAGCAAAACTAGTTACAAAAGATTATAATATATTTTGTTATAATTTAGTTTGAAGAAGTTTGAAACAGTCCATGTCATAACAAAATTATGACATAATTTGTTAGTTATATCACATGAGGATATAATTATGATATATTCTTGATATGTTCATCTAGTCGGGTATGGCCTCCACTTTAGCATCCTATTCTACATCATATATGACTTCGTGATGGCTGAGAATTCTATATATTTAGACCAACATGTGAGAATGCGAACTTCAGTTTCTCTCTTCCCTAATAGGTCTATTGTCAACTATTCATGTACCTATCTTTCAAATAGGTAGATCCGATTTCATCCTCTGGAACGACAGGGAAAACATGTGAAATACAAATTATTTCTGAAAAATCCCATTCAAAACCATCTACAATTTTGGATTCAGCTGTCTGTATTAGCTTCGTTTAAACAAGTTTACTCCATAAGTTTGACATTTTTATCATTGAAATTCACATGTCAAAGGCGGAATCTGGAACGTTCCTTTGAAAACCTTAAAAACCTTCAATATCGTCTGCTATGTTCTCGTTTAGATGTATGCAGGGTACTGCGCCACTTGGGCAGTGGCTGGTATTTTGGGTACTTTTCAGCTACAACTCAGTCAATTTCAGAAATTTAGCAAAACCTTACGCCGCCCAGCAGGGACTTTGTTTTGTACACATTACAGCACCTCCATGTCACGTAATATACCACACCTCTTATCAAATGTGATACCGTAAGCGTACCATACTTTGCGCACCTAGGGCCTAACTTTTCAAAAAATCGTTAAACAGTTTTTCTGGTGCATTATGCAAACTTTTTCCCACGGAATACTAGCTAGTGATATGGGGCATGCACTTTGTCTCAGTTTGGATGTAATGATAAATGGAAGAGGAAGACAAATTGATGAGTGAATATGCAGTTGCTTTCCCTCAAATGCTGTAAATAACGTTGTAGAATGACGTAGGTTTTGTTTCAAAATTTGTTTTAGTTTAGATAGCAATACCATAAAGTATGTGTGCACTCTCAATAATACAATAATAACCAAACTTGTTCTACAACAGAATGTAATATTGAAATGTTATTTATGGGCTGCATACCAATTGCTTGGTCATAACAAAATAAGATTGTCCAACAAAACATGTTATGGAAACGTAATGGCTTGATAATTCAATAATAACAAAACATGATATAAAAACAGGTTTTGTGATTTCGTAGTTATTAATTTGATATTCCCCTCTGCTCGGGCGATTCCTACGCGTGCTTTGGTAACCATCACTCACTCTTTTAATTCTTGTACCTGATGCGACCCCGCGGCTTATGCTGCCGATTTTTGTCTAGGTGGATATGTGCTGCGGCTATATGGACTCCTGATAGAACTTCTCCACAAGGAAAACGTAGCGGAGTTCAGGAAAGGAAGGAATCCCAAGAGCAATCCACGGAAGAAACTTGGATTAATTCCTGAAAAAAAATCTCATTAGAAGTCCATGAAAGAATACCGGAAGGTATTGAAAAAAAAAACTTGTAATTAGAAGCCCCGAAATGTTGCTAATTGACAAATTGAGATATGAATTTTTTGAAAATAAAAAAATCTCGTTCTGGTGGGATTCGAACCCACGACTCTGTGTTCGCTAGACCAATAAATCCGGGAAGAGTCAATGAAGGAATCGCTGGTGAAATCTCTGCAGTAATCCAGGAAAAATCCCTGAAGGAATCCTTGAAGGAATCTTATAAAGAATACCTGAAATACTACCGTAAGGAATCACGGAGAAATTCATAAACAAATTTCCAGAGAAATCAATAAAGGAATCAAAAAATGAAATCCTAGGAAAAATTTCTGAAGGAACCCTTTCAGAGAACCCCTGAAAAAAATTTCGATGGAATTTCTAAAGGATCCCGGAAGAATTCAATGAAGAAATCCTGGGAGAGAGGAAGGAATGAACCCACGAAGAAAACCCGGGATAAATCTTGGAAAAATATCCACAAGAGACAACCAAGGACGAATTCTGAAAGAATCCAGGCAAACAATTCTGAAGGAATCTCTAAGAGAATCTTGCAGGATTTGACTTTCTCAGTCTAGGAAATCCAAACGATTAAATTGGTATTGCCCTAGACTGAGGAAGCCAAATCTGCTAAAACATATTATTTTCTGCCAAAAATTTTCAGTAGCAGTTTTGAGTAAGCCACTTTGAATATCCTGAATGAACCCGTGAAACACCTATAAGAAATAACATCAGTAGTAGTACTTAAAATATTTAAAAAGCACAAATTATACACACATCCACCAGCATACACTATTTATATATTTTCTTATATGTATTTTATTAACAATATGTACTATAGCTTTAAGAAATGAAACAAAAACTGTATGTATATGTACTAGTCTACGTTGTTTGACGAAACTCAATAAATAAATAAATAAATAAAATAAATAAAAAGTATCCCGGGAAAAGTTCTAAAAGAATCCTGAAGAAATACCTGAATGAATCCAAGGAAGATCTCTACAGGGATCATATAAAGAATCCCTGAATAAATTTATGTGGGAGTTTATGTAGGAGTCATGAAAAAACCCAGAAGCACTCCCTGAAGGTATCCCACGAGGAGTCCCTGAAGGAATCATTTGCAGAATCTCGGAATAAATCTTTTAGGAATACCAGAATACATTTCGGAAGGAAACCTGGGAAAAATCAATATAGAAATCTCAGAAGGGATCGCGGGAGATATACCCAAAAGCAATTCTGGGAAAAACCCTTGAAAAAAATCCTCGAATGATTCTCGGAATCTCTTAAGAAAACCTGGGAAAATCGATAAAAAAAAGTCCTGAGAGGAACTTTTAAAGTAATCTCGGAATATTCTTAGAGGAATATGCAATGAATGTTGCAATCTCGGGAATAATTTGTGATTTGTGTAAGAATTCTAGAAGGATGGGAGACATCCCTGATGAAATGCTGGAAAAATCCCAGGAAAATCTATGAAGAAGGAATTTCTAACGGAATTCCATAAAGAATTACTTTAGGAATCCCCACCAGAATCCTGACGATATGTAGACATCCTGGAAAAAATGTCGGAAGAAATCCATGAAAGAATTTTGGGAGAAATCAATTAAGAAACCCCAGGAGGTATCTCTGAAGGACTCCAGGGAGAAATTCCCGATGGAGTGCCTGGAGGATTCTTGATGGAATCCCTGGTTGAATTTCTGATGGAAACCCAGGAGAAATTTAAGAAGAAATCGTGAGAGGAATCCTTGAAAAAAAATTTCCGTGAAAAATCAATGCAGGAATCTTGAAAAAAAAAATCTTCGTAATAATCTCTAGAAAGATTTCCAAAAAGGAGTCCCGAAGAAAAAAAAATCCTAGGAAAATATCATAAGAAATCCTCGAAAGAACCTTGGGGAAATTCAGTGGCAAAATCTCGGGAGGAATCTCTGAAAGAATTCCGGGCAAAAATTCTTGGAAGAATGCTTATAAGAGTTCTTGAAGTGGATACGGAGAGGAATTCCAGGAGAAATCCTGGAATAAATCTCTACACGATTCTCGGACGGAATTACAAGATGAAACCTGGTAAGAACCCTAGGCGAAGTCCATGGAGAATAATATAATGAATCATAGAATATGTTTATAGATAAATCCCTGCGGCAATCCATGCATGTAAAGAAGACCAAAATCTTGGATTACTATTGACAATATGATACTCGTGTCAAATCATAAATTTTCTACATGGAAGAAGTTTCAAAATCAGGACAATATTGTAATATGAACTATAACATTATATTTACAATCTATTTTCCCATCATTTGCACATAAAATTGTTCATCGCATTCACACATCCCACTTTTTCCAAGCATTCTGGCCCCAAAAGAAAACCAACTCAGCTTCCAATCAAATATTGATGCCACTCGTTTTCACTTTCGGTTGGCGATGTGATCCATGCCATCAGACGACTGCTAGTGAGCGTACCTACCTACCAACCAGTAGCCCAACCTCCAAACCCTTCACAAACAGTCGAATCAGATGGATGGGAAAACACAGACTCCAGAATCTGGCAGCCAGAAAAAGCTGCTCGTACATCGTTCCTTAATAGTTCAATATTTAATATTTGCCCGGAGTATTTGGGGATCAGTCAGTCTGTTGCTCGCTCCGTTCAGGACGTTGGCGCGCTGCTCAGCCACGGTGCGGTCGGTGGCTGAGCTGCTCTGATTGGTTATAATCGTGCTCGTGAACCATCCTGATGTGGATGTGCTGCACACGCGAACGGCAACGCCGGTGGAGTCGAGACCCGGAAATGGATCTCCAAGGTGAGCTTTAAAACGATGTTGATGGTAATGATGATGGCCCGGGTTGGGCTGCGGCACAGCGCGACGCGGCGAAGGATATGCCAAAGAATGTTTAATGTGGAGAGCCAAACGTCCGTCCTGGCGAGAGCCAGGCGGCGGGAAAAAACGTTCCATTCTCCACGGTTGAAATGCGGTGAAATGGCACGAGCACGAAAGCAGAAAAACGGAAAACATTAAATTAAATGTTAACGATCGTAATGATAATGGTGATAATTTCGATGAAAAGAGGCAAAAAAGCAGAGCTCCGAAGTGAGGCATTCCTCCGGGAACGTCCTCTCGTGTGCAGGAGAAAAAATGCAGAGAGCTGAAAAAAGAGCGACGTGAAAATGGTTTTATGGTTCCGGGGAGTCTTTTAAAGGTGTTAGGAAAATTGAAGGTTAAAGTTTCCTCGCTTCGAATCGTGGATTTTCTGCATGAATATTCCAGTCATCAGCAATCTAGTTTTTGCCATTTTTCTCTTTAGGTAGATGTACTGATTTGCAACAACTTTTAATATTATGGAAACAGTGTCCTTATCTGCAAAGCGCACATTGGACGGATTCAAATGTGAACCGTATCTCAGTTAAAGGTTCCGTCAAAATATTTAATTTATGCTCTTTGCCGAGGATTTCTAACTGGAAGCATTTGTCCCATCAAATTCCCAATCCCTAGATTGACCCACGGTTTTCGCCCTCATCCCACTTCACCCGCAGCTTTCCAACCCGCCACTCACCAATCAATCTCGGTTATCGTTTTTCCGAATCGAGGCGTGATCTCTCAAGCGTAAAGAGCGTTTCCTTTCGTCGCGTTTCTGAAGAGCGCTGATGCTATACTGAGGACATCCACAATCTCTCTCCTCAGCCTCCTCCTCCTCCTCAGTAGGACTGTTTGTTGTTTGCTTAGCGCGTTTGTGTGAAAATGTCCGCTTTAATGATTCAACAAACATAATCTGCATATTCCCTCCCGCCTCCGATCACCCTTACACCCCACCAATCAACAACAAACCGGTATCCATCGGGGGTTTTGTGGGTACGGGTACATTGTTGTCGGTGGGTGAAGACGAGGATGAGGACTCAATCAATCCGATCCCTGGGACAGGGCATCGCATCATCGCATCGGTTGGTCGTGGTGGCAACTCAATTTGTGCGCTTCCATCATCAACACACACTTCGATGATGCTGCTGCTGCTGCTGAAGCGGTGCGGTGGTGACCATCTTTTTGTCAACGAGCGCAATCTATCCGCGGAGCACAGTGGCATTGTCGAAGGCTAGAAATTGAAAAGCACAATCCAAACTTTTTGAAATGTTTTGCTTTTCAAGTACCGTAATTCGGGGTAACATTGATCAGAGTTTTCTATCTTTCTTGAATAATTCTCTTGTTAAAGCAAACGTTACATGTTTTATATTTTTAAAACAAGTACTGGCCCTCTGAATATGCGTTAAGCTACTCGAAAAAGTATTGTAAAACTTTAAAACATGTTTAAATAAGTTTTTTAATCTAATTTCTTATTCTGTTGATTTGGGGTAACATTGATCATGTCAGTGATCAATGTTAATTTGTGTTGAAAATACACTTACTTACTAAATTCGGGGTCGCTGATTTCGAATATGTTGTCCAAATTCTTACAAATTATGAACTTTTTAAGTTATTTTAGGATTAAAATCCTCTAAACCACGAATAACGCCTATAGGTAGGCAATGGCTTAAGGAATTGATAGCCGACTTTTAATAAATCGTATATTTTACTGAAAAATAGCATTTTTATAAACGTTTCGTTTATTAAATCCAACTCCAGGATATCATATTGAAGTAATACAGTGATTTCGAACCTCATATTGTATCTAGTATTCACGCCAAGCATGAATGTTTGACAATGTATCTCATTGCGCTACGAAACACAGTTATGGAAAAATCGATTTAATTCAATGTTTATGAAATTCAATTTTCATAAATTGCATGTCATTTAATAGCTAAATGATAGCAGATTACGATATACCATTCCATAGCAGAAACTGATTCAATGTAAAATACTTGTTTGAACATTTCATGAGGTGGGTCAAGCCGATCAATGTTACCCCGCTGATCAATGATACCCCGGATTACGGTAATTAGCAAATGTATTTAAATTGACATCTTTTCCAAAGCATATGCTTCAGCAAGGTCTTCATTATTTTTTGCTTCCCAACAGAAGTTGTGACGACCAGAAGCTTACAAGTATAGTACCTTAGTGAAAGCTACTGAGAAAATAACTCATCGCAGGAAGAAGAAGCAGAATAACTTACTTTCAGTCCTGGGCACCCACGGTGGTGCAGAGGGCCGAATTGAACGATCTCTCTCCTGGGCGATTGCCTGCCATCGCCTTGACCTTGACTGTTGCGATGTCCTGCTGGGCTCCAATCTAATGCTTGTTTGCAGATTTCGTTTCCGCCCCTTCGTAGAGTGTGGCCGACCCACCTCCACTTTCGCTCCCGAATTTCTGTCGTTTTCGGCTTTTGATGACATCGACGATGGAGCTCCACGTTGGAGATCCAATTGTGAGGCCACCATGCACGAACTATATACCGCAGGCATCTATTTTTGAAGACCTGCAGCCGTTGAGTGTTTTCCGCTGAAACTCACCAAATGTCACTAGTGTATAGCAGCACAGATTGTACGTTCGAGTAGGAAATTTGATTTGTGGTGCGTCGACTAGTTTAGTTGTTTTTCCATACATTTGTTAAACTCGCAAAAGCAGCCCTCGCCTTCTTGATCAGTGTACCTATGCCGATCTTGGTGCCGCCATCGGCCGCCATTTTTCTACCAAAATATTGAAAGCTTTCAATATTATCCACTTATTGCCCAACTATCGTAAAGCTTGGAGGGTTAACCGTGTTTACATCCATCGATTTGCTCATGTTGACATTGGTGTTAAGACTTGCCGCCGACGAACAATTGACAAGACCATCGAGCTTACTCTGCATATCAGAGCGCCATTGAGCTAGGACAGCAACGCCATCAGCCAATTCGAAGTCATTTAGGTGCTCTATGGCAATGGGCTGCCACAGCAACCCACGATTTGGTTCACTATCAATCGCACCTACCAGGATCTCGTTGATTACGATGAGGAACAGTAGCGGTGGTAGCATACATCCTTGCCTCACTTCAGCAACGACCCGGATGAGATCGGACCAAACATTGTTGTGCAGTACTCTGCACGAAAATGCCCCGTACTGTGCTTCAATGAGGCCGATGATTTTTTCAGGGCCTCCTTTGCGCCTGAGGGCTTTCCAAATGTTTTCGTGATTGAGACGGTCTATAGCTTTTTGCCTTTCTCGTACACTAAGTGTACTGGAAAGGCTATATGTTCACTCCAAAAATGACTTTTTAATAGAAGGCCCGGAGGGTCGAGTCACATATACCAATCAACTGAGCTCGACGAATTGGGGTGATGTCTGTGTGTGTGTATGTTTGTGTGTGTGTATGTGTGTGCGTGTGTGTGTATGTGTGTATGTGTGTGTACAAAAAACTCACATCACTTTTTGGCAGTAAACCTCAACCGATTTTAATGACCGACGGTTCATTCGACGCGGCATATAGTCCCATTGTTTCCTATTGAAAATGGTTCGGATCGGTCCAGCCGTTCCGGAGTTATGGCCATTTAGGTGTTCCGGATCGGTACCTCTGGGAGGGGCCAGACATGAAAATGCAACAAACCCATTCATGCGACACATCAAACCACGGCATTTTCGATAATCTGATGAACAGTAAGCAGGAAAACAGTCTCAGACCATATCAGAACCGGTAGTGTTCCGGAACCGGTTCCGGATGTCTCGCCGGAAGTTGCCAAATATAAAAGAGAACCAAACCCATGCATGTGACACATCAAACAGTGGCATTTTCGATAACCTGATGAACGGTTAGCAGGAAAACAGTATCTGCAGGAAAACCATATCTGAACTGGTAGTGTTCCGGAACCGGTTCTGGGTATCTCGCCGGAAGTGGCCAAATATAAAATTGAACATAACTCATTCATGCGACACATCAAACAGCGGCATTTTCGGTAACCTGATGAACAGTTAGCAGGAAAATAGTATCAGATCATATCTGAACCAGTAGTGTTCCGGAACCGGTTCCCTGATGTCCCGCTGGAAGTGGTCAAATATAAAAGAGAACCAAACCCATGCATGCGACACATCATACCGTGGCATTTTCGATAACCTGATGAATGGTAAGCAGGAAAATAGTCTCAGGCCATATCTGAATCGGTAGTATTCCGGAATCGGTTCCAGATGTCGCGCCGGAAGTGACCATACACAAAAGAGAACCATACCCATGCATGCGACACATCAAACCACAGCATTTTCGATAATCTAATGAACGGTAAGCAGGAAAACAGTCTCAGACCATCTCAAAACCGTTAGTGTTCCGGAACCGGTTCAGGATGTACCGCCGGAAGTGGCCAACTATAAAAGAGAACCAAACCCATGCACGCGACACAGCGGCATATTCGATAACGTGATGAACGGTTAGCAGGAAAACAGTATAAGATCATATATGAACTGGTAGTGTTCCGGAACCGGTTCTGTGTGTTCCGCCGGAAGTGACCAAATATAAAATTGAATATAACTCATTCATGCGACACAACAAACAGCGGCATATTCGATAACGTAATGAACGGTTAGCAGCAAAACAGTATCAGACCATATCTGAACTGGTAGTGTTCCGGAACCGGTTCCGGGGGTCCCGATGGGTGAATGCAAACTTTTTAAGGAGTGATAGAGGATCATTAATGGTGAAAAAAATGTGTACGCATATGGTCAAATCTCAACCGTCACATGGTAATTGAACTTTACATGTTTTTGACTTTGCTTGCCTCAAACTGGCTATAACTTGAAAATGGTCTAACTTGCCGCAGCTTTTTAAACCTCATTCGAAAGTTTATTGAATTTTCTATCAAAACAGATCTTTCACTTTATTGGTTTAGTTAAATATCTTAGTTTTCTACAGCTCTCTCTCTCTCTCTTCTTGGCGTAACGTCCTGCTTCTCAGCTATTAACTGTTATTAACTGAGAGCTTCCTCTGCCAATGACCATTTTGCATGCGTATATCGTGTGGCAGGCACGAAGATACTCTATTTTATGCCCAAGGAAGTCAAGCAAATATCCTTTACGAAAAGATCCTGGACCGACCGGGAATCGAACCCGTCACCCTCAGCATGGTCATGCTGAATACCCGTGCGTTTACCGCCTCAGCTATATGGGCCCGTCGCATTTAAGCATTTAAGGCGAAACTGGATCCATTTCGTCACTTTTTTGTTTTTGATTTTTTATAAAATAACGAAGCAATATTTTCAAAATCAGTTTTCGTGCACATGTAGAGTATGGATCAAGGTATCTCCTGATTTTTTTTCAGATGGAAAATGTTTTTAGTTTTCGCAGAAACCATTTTTAAACTAAATTTCACAAAAAAAAGGTGTCTGCAAAAATGAAAAACATTTTCCACCTGGAAAAAAATCAGGAGACACCTTGATCCATACTCTAGATGTGCACGAAAACCGATTTTGAAAATATTGCTTCATTATTTTATGAAAAATCAAAAACCAAAAAAATGAGGAATTGCTTCCAGTTTCGCCTTAAGATCGAAAATATTGTTTTGCCTTTCTCGTACACCGAAGTGTACTGAAAGGCTATATGTTCACTATATGGCTATATGGCGTTTCAAAATTCAAGATGGCGACATAAACTTCAAGATGGCAGCTGCTTAATGAAGGTTTACTCTCTAAAACTGTTCAATATGGGTATATTTGGTATGGGGAAGACAACCGGAGTTCGAAAATAGCTACCAGAATATCCAAGAAGGCGTCTCAACATTCAAAATGGCGGCTGTTTAATGGAGGTTTGGGCTCTAAACCATTCAATATGAGTGTATCTGATATGGGGAAGAAGTCTGGAGTCCAAAAATGGCGACCAGAATTTCCAAGCTGCTGGACATAAACCCTAGATGGCGGCTCAAAATTCAATATTGCGGTTGTTTTTTTAGAGTTCAAGGCTCAAAAATCCAAAAAACCAGATAAATGATATGATCTCTGATGCCATGAAATGGATTTCTGTTAAACGTATGAAAGTGCGATATTCATCAACATGTCACTTGAATTGTGTTGAAACGTGTTTTCGAAGGCACGAGAAAGGCACCATCACCGCTAGGTGGATTAATTAGGGTTTTTGTAATCATGAACGCCAGGTAGAGACGCTCTTGGAACTCATTGATTTTCTCCAGAATAATACGGAGCGTTTTAATATGGTCCACACAGGATCGTCCGGCACGGAATCCTGTTTGCTGCCGTCGCACAGTGGAGCACCTAGTACATCAAAACTGATCAAAATTTTTTTGACGTATTTTCGCAACCCAAATACAACCCAAATTAGTAATAAAGCGTATTTCATAGTTTTCAATGACTTTAATAACAATAAATTCACCTAGCAGTGAGAAACAACCAATCTAACTTCAACAAGATTTTTTTTTAATTATAATACCACCATTCCATAGAAAATTGATATAGTGTGTCTCCGAACATCGTGATACTTGGTGGTTTTGTAGTTTATAGAAAATAATTAGACCCGTATTTTTTTTATTTCATTATTAGGGTGACCAATTTTTTAATTGTAAAAATCAAGATTTTTCGAAACAGAAATGTTTCAAAAAATCACAGTTTTTGAACCAGTTGACCGATTTTAAACTACTTTTTTTTTCTTGAAAGCTGTTGAATTATAGTTTTCAGCAAAAATACGTTCAGAGGGCCAAATAGTGATTTTAGGCAAATAATATCATTAAATAATATAATTATCACGATTTTTTCAAAGTGTTGCAACTTTTGAAATCGGAAACATTCGGAAGGTTTTCTTTTTGCATTTGAAAGAGGAACAATAGTTTTATCATACACTAAAAGCAGATTTTCCGGAAACAGCCGGAAAATTAACTTATTTCATTTTGAATGTACGGTAAAGGATTCCATCATTTTTTTTTCCAATATTTTCATATATTGTATGTAAATTTAACGTCAATTTATTCGGGTTTCTAATTAACAGAATAACAACATTGACCTTCTTTAACAAACTGCATCGTTGAATTGATTGACTATCAATTTTATTCACTTTGTACGGTCAAAACTTGCAAGCGCTGTGAGTTATATCAAAGAAAACGGCTAACATCCAGCTTCACTAAACCTCTTCTGATAAGCGTAAACAAAACATTTGGACACTGCTTAGCTGTAAAACGATTACACGATAACCACACAAAGCAAAAACACAACGGAAAACCCAATTACTTCATTTTGAGTTTTTCCACTTAAGGACTGTTCATTTTATAAAGAGGACACCTTATTTGTGTGATATCTTTTTTATTTTTCAATAAAATCATTATCGTTTTTTTGCATAAATTTCCATAGCTATTCTACAGTGTAGGAAAAATATAACATTATACAAATTGTCCTTAGTTATGGAACTGAAGCGGTTTTCGTTAAAACTCAATAAAACCCCATTTCTCAAAATTCTACACAACTTTCCACATACATAACTCATAAATTTTCATGAACTTTTCAATGTGTTGGGATCTAATACTATTCTTCTAAAGGTAGAGTGTAATACTTGGTCAGTAATAATGCACCAAGCATTATACAGCTTGATATAGTGAGTTGCCAGGTTATCAATGAAATTGATAAAAAAATACTTATTTAAGTCCAGTGATGCAATAACACTACGGAATCAGTTCAAAATTTGTCCAGTATAAAAAGAATCGCATTCTAAATGATACCGAAGAAAAATTTGCTTTAAAGTACATTCTTCATCATAAATTTAATACTTAATGATGGCCATAATGAAAAATTGTATACTTTTTGCTCCATGAATGCAAGTTTTTGATTCTAGAGAAGCTTATTATTATTTATTTTCAGCAAGGTCTGACGCTATGTGATTACATACCTTATATGAAAATAACTACATGTTAATTTTTATTTTCGACATCATTGTTACGTTGTATTTGCAATAGAGTACATCGTTATTTAGAAGAACCTGCATAGAACGAAGCGGTTTTATCTCCGGTAACTGCCATGAAGCACAGTAACCAAGCCAACAATGCTATCAAGAAGCGGTTTTCTGCATTTGAATTTGCATTATTAGTACTTTCGACTAGATCCATTGAAAACATTCAAAATTTAATATTTTTATACATTTTTGTTTACCAAATAAATTTTATTCTGAAAATCGAGTCCAATTTGTAACTTTAATATCTCAACAACCATTATTCCGATTAGGTTTATATTTTGCCAGAATATGTATCACTCAAACTGCCGCTGCATGGCAAACACTTTTTTGCAATTAAAAACGATACACCGATGATTTACAGAAATTTTGTGTTTATCTTTAGTTTTTGGGAATTGAAAAATTGATCTCTCGAAACACTTTGCCACATTTCTATGAAGTTCAATAATTTTAAACCAATTTATTTATGGTTATTATCTGCTAATATAATGTACTGAACAACTAACCAAGGCTGCTCAAATTTGAACTACGCGTTTTCTTTTTATAGCCTTGCAAAGTTGTCCTCTTTATAAAATGAACAGTCCTTATGATCAGGTTTTGATATGATTTACTCCAATGTGCGTCGGAGAGTTGCGCCAATATTCTCCTGTATCCGGTTAAGGATCACTTTGCAGAGAACTTTGAGAACGATATACAGTAATATGATACCCCGCCAATCATAATAGACAGTCTGGTCACCCTTTTTGAGTACCTTTGCTAAGACGCCTTGCATCCAGTCGGCTAGAAATGTCGTGGTTTCCTATATGTTGCAGAATAATTGATGCAGTAGTTGTGCGGATACTACGGGGTCAGCTTTGAGCATCTCAGCTGATAAGCGATCAACCCCTGGGGCCCTGTTTGATTTCATGCTACGGTACGGATGGCTGTTTTTATCTCCTGCACTGATGGAGCTTCAGTGTTGACACGGATAATGCGTCGAACCCTTGGCGGATCATGCTGAGGTGTTGGTGGCGTAGCCAACACTTGAAAAAGGTTTTCAAAGTTCTCGATTCAGCGTTTCAGCTGATCAACCGGGTCGGTCAGTAACTGTCTAGACGTGTCTTTCTTGAGCCTCGTAGCATTCTTCTTAGTCCCACTAAGACGACGTGAAACATCGTAGAAGAGACGGATGTCGCCGGTGCTAGCGGCTATCTTGCCTTCATCAGCTAGGGAGACCGCCCACGCACCTTTATTCCGTCTACATGAGCGTTTCACTTCCTTCTCAAGAGCCGAATACCGCTGACGTGCTCCGGCTGTGGCTCCTCGTGTTTTCGTTCGTTCAATCGCAGCTTTGGCGTTCCTTCGCTCCTCTATCTTCCTCCAGGTATCATCTGTGATCCACTGCTTTCCCCAGGTGCGTAGCTCACCCAAATTGTTCTCGCCGGTGGCGTTGTTAATGGCGCTCCATTGATCTTTTACGTTTCCACCTTCTGGAATATTCGCAACACGGTTCTCTAGCTCCTCGACGAAGGACCTTTTCACAGTAGCTTCTTCCAGTCGGCGTGTGTCGAACCGTTGCCTCGCGCTAAAAGTCGATGTCATTCTATCAGTTCGTAATCTTTCATTTTCGGTTTCTGTAACAGTTTTTGGGTTTCAATCTAGCTCAATTTAGCTGAAGTCAAAAGGACAACAGTGCCAAGGATGCACTACCAGCTAAGAACACAACTCTTAGCTGGCGGTCTTTGTCATCGCTTGACCCGTGGAAGCTTGAGGTAGAACCTTGTGTGGACGCTATCCTTATCCACTCACCGTTTTGCAGCCCAACAGCAGAATAAGGCTTATGTCATTTCAGAGGTGAAGTATGGAACAGAACGATATGTGGAATTTTCTTGAAACTGCCAATGGCGTGCGTAAAAAAACCAGTACCATTGCATTGTTTTCCATAGGAAAAGTTCCATGACCGTATTTCTCATCAAACATAACCACTGTGCAACGCCCGTGATCAACCAATCGACACAGTTTAGAGATGGGCGCATAACCCCACTCTGGCAGTGACAACAACTACCAGAAGATGCCTCCAGTATCCAACGACATCCTAACCAGAGGACGATCGGAAACGCGTCTCGCGCGGTCCGCATTGTGTGTGTTTGCTTTAGTAAAATTGAATAAATCCTAAAACAACATTAATATTTAAATACCGCCTGCCTCTCCTGGTGGGTCCACTCGGTTGGTCGACGGGGTGGTACTCCAAACCGGACCGGAATCACTCGAGCGACAGCAACGACAACAACGGCCAGAAATCTGACGAACTTGGCCGGCTCGGCGAGCGAATATTGGTTGTTGTGTTCGTTCTTCGATAAACGAAAGGACTTTGTGTTATTCCGCTTGTTCCCGGCTCAGCTCGTCAAGGAAGCGGAAGGTCGCAGGCAAGACAGGACGCACTGTGATGCGGGGGATTCGACAAAAGTGCACGGTGCGATGGCCGGCACTGACGACGGCGGACGGATGGTCCCAAATGCGTGCAAAGTGAACTAAACGAAGGCTGAATGATTGCCCGTGGAGCGTGCGAGCCTTTAATCTTCGGGCCAAATTTTTGGACACGTCCCGTGGATTAGAGGTCGTTCGTTAATGTCGATTTTGGATGCCGGAATAAATTGGAACGGCGGCATTGTGATGGGAAATGGGGGGATGACGATGGTGGAATGGTATTGGTGGGACTGATTTTTATGATCTTTCTGTATACTGAAGAAACCAGCGACCAGCGGAATTTTTGCGAGCATGGTTGAGCAAATGCTTTTAGACGATGTATACTTTAAATTGAAATGTAATTCTCAATTGACTAAGGGCTGTGGCATGTGGCATTCCACTGAGGGTGGGTTTACTATATGAAACTGATACTCTCATGTGTATTTCTGAAAGATTAAACGACGACTTCAAAGTAATATTTTAGGACAAGTAGAATCAGAAAAAAAAAACCCAATTGGTTTTATGAAGGTTTGCAGGATCTCCATATAACCAATTGAACTTCAGATTGTTGCTTGGGCTAGCTATTTCTCCATCTCAAAGAAGTTGGAACATGTTCAAAATACTTTGTTAAAAGCAGTCATTGATCCGAGCATCTCTACGCACCAGCGACTAATCTCATTTCAACTCGGACGTCCCATTGGAGCGTGTCTTATTATTCATCACCTGTTAAGCTCAATAGCGTTTATCATAATCGCCAGATGTCATTAGCAGGACCCGAAATGATAATAATTTATCCCTTCTCAACCTTCACCTCCGTTGTTGCTGACACGAACAAATTCCCCGGCGAGATATCGGGAGCCCATAAGCAAAGTACAATTCATCTCCTCCGAGTGGCCCAACCGACAAATACTTGAGCCCTTTTTACGTGCTCCTAATTCAACCACTAGATTGTGTCAGGAGCAACAATGCCACACAAGCCGAAGACGGGAAACGTTCTCTCCTAATGCCACCAAATCAACAACAGATGCGGTTGGTTTTTCGCTTTCGGACACCCGGAGCACTCGGAGTTTTCCATCCAAAATGATAATGTTGCTACCCATGGAAACGGAAAAGCTCCCTTCCCGAGGCGGCACCCATTCTTCGCAGACACAGCCTCTGCCAGTGGTGTGGCAGTGACGTGAGGATGAGACCAAATTCACATGTTGCCAAAACGTTTATCAGTGTACTAAAGGGCCGTTTCGGTACGATGGAAGTGGCCTCTTCTCCATTCTTACATGACTCGTTCAATCTATCTCCAACTAGTAATTTTCATTGTTATCCTGCTTCTCGACTGGCAGCAGCGCGTTTACTCTCCGAGCCAAGTCACAACCAAGCCGCCACACAGCCTGGCCAGGATATGTGTGGCAATGTAAATCCGGGCGAATGGTGGTTCGTCGTAGCTGGAACAGAGATGGAATCTGTTCTCGGTCACATCAGGACCACCCTGGCCTGGCCTGGTGTGGAGCAGGGATCGATTCGAGTCTGTTGCTCTTGGGTGTACGGAAACTCCGGTACGAATAGACCGATGTAAGAATGGGGTAGGGTGATGAGGGAAACAACGGCTGCAGTGTGAAACTGAAAAAGGAGATTGATAGATATTAGCAAATGTGTCTGCTCGTGAGGCTTACAGTGTCGGGTGGTGTGTGTTCTCACAAAGATAGAAAGTCGATCCGATATGAAAGAACAGCATGACGGAGAATAATCCTTATTAGAGTTCGTATATTCAAGATGACGTTACCTGGATAATCGTTTGATTCTTTTATCGGTTTTGTCGAATGGGCTATTCTCGTAGAATGATCACCAAGAAAGATTCGTGTAAATGCAGAGCAATATCGATACCATCACAATCCACACACTGCTTACCGAATTTTACAAATCCACAATCAGTAATAAAAAGTCTAATTTTCTTCTCCTCATCTGCCACAGAAATACAAAACAAATGGAGACATTTGAACTTTATAAACATCTGGTGCCGCCATTATTACCGAAATAACAACACCCAATATCCCGTCCACTGAAACATTTGTCGAACGAAACAAAGAGTCGATACACAGCTGGATAGTCTTCGGTAGCCATATCGTTATTGTATAATACCAATCAGGAACATGAAACGGAATATGTTCAATAAATGAAGTTGGTTGTGGTGGCAACAGTATAGCAATCGTAAACATATGTATATTTGATGAACGTGCTTTACTGCGAGTTGTTCTGTTCAATTCCAGTTCTACATTGAATTGATGCATCAACACTCAATCAAAAATGACGTCAAAAGCTAAACAATAATGTAATCGAATCCATTACTAAATCCCAGATGTTATTATTATTATTAAATATTTCTTTATTATCGAGATTTTCAGCCCTCGACTGGTTCATCTGGGGTACCAGATGATATCTAACAATAGCATGAGGATTAATAGAACACAAATTTCTTAAAAATGAGACGGCGAAGAATTGGAATTTCGCGTAATTCAAATCCTTGAGAATTTTGGGCTGCAAAACTGGGAGTCGATAAAAAGAGCGTCCAACATAGCTCTGGTCCTCACAAGTTCCTTCCTCATGCTTCCATGGGTTAATCTATGACAAAGACCGCCAGCTAAAGCTGTGCTTTTTTGATAATCCAACCTGGGCACTGTTTTCTTTCTGAATTCAGCTTGATTGAGGAGGTACGACCCGTACGTCTGTTCACCAAAGAGGTGCGGCTCGATCAGCGTCTGTTCTGACATCCAATGGCTGAGTAAGAAATTTTGCATCACGCACAGATTGGTACAAGGTGGTCGTCCCATTGTTAGCATCACACATACCGCAGTGAGAATATAGATTTGGATCCTGATCACTACCTAATCGCTGTATCCAACTTTCAACGGTAATTACCACTTTGGTCGTAGGCTGACAGGGAAGGTAGGGTTTGCTTCGGTAAACCTGAGCGTCTGTTCTCCAGGAGGAGCGGCTCACAACAGCGTCTGATCCCCATGTTTGGGGCGGCTGATCTCCGTCCGAGTGCCAGGGAAGGACTCTAAGCTCAACTGTGCACTATGGTCCTCCGGAAAGTAGGAGGTTGGTGTCAGGCCCTACGAGCCAGCCGTAAAAAACCATTGTAACGGAAAATCAGTAACAGAATAATACGAACCGAGACCAACGGCAACGACCACAGCGAACAAAAAGGACTTACGATTGGGAACTCAGTACGTGAAACTGCCGATCTCTCAACTTCATTGGGAGCACCCGCATACTCGCCGATCTACTGAAGGACCGCGGGTTCGGCATCGTAGCGCTGCAGGAGGTGTGTTGGACAGGATCCATGGTGCGAACGTTTAGAGGTAATCATACCATCTATCAGAGCTGCGGCAACACACGCGAGCTGGGAGCAGCTTTCATCGTGATGGGTGATATGCAGAGGCGCGTGATCGGTTGGTGGCCGATCGGCGAAAGAATGTGCAGATTGAGGATCAAAGGCCGATTCTTCAACTTCAGCATAATAAACGTGCACAGCCCACACTCCGGAAGTACTGATGATGACAAAGACGCATTTTACGCGCAGCTCGAACGCGAGTACGATCGCTGCCCAAGCCACGACGTCAAGATCATCATAGGAGATTTGAACGCTCAGGTAGGCCAGGAGGAGGAATTCAGACCGATGATTGGTAAGTTCAGCGCCCACCAGCAGACGAACGAAAACGGCCTACGACTCATTGATTTCGCCGCCTCCAAAAATATGGCCATACGTAGCACCTTTTTCCAACACAGCCTCCCTTATCGTTACACCTGGAGATCACCACAGCAGACGGAATCTCAAATCGACCACGTTCTGATTGGCGGACGGCACTTCTCCGACATTATCGACATCAGGACCTATCGTGGCGACAACATCGACTTCGACCACTATCTGGTGATGGTCAAACTGCGCCCAAAACTCTCCGTCATCAACAATGTGCGATACCGGCGACCGCCACGGTACAACCTAGAGCGACTCGAATCTCGAGCCCGCAGAATCTCGAGGCCGCGTTGCCAGACGAGGGCGAGCTCGATGAGGCACCTCTAGAGGACTGCTGGAATACAGTGAAAGCAGCCATCAACGACGCAGTAGAGAGCACCATCGGGTACGTGGAACGGAATCGACGGAACGAATGGTTCGACGAAGAGTGCAGAACGGTTTTGGAGGAGAAGAATGCAGCGAGGGCGGTAATGCTGCAGCAAGGGACTCGACAGTGGAACGTTATAAACAGAAACGGAAACAGCAGACCCGCCTCTTTCGGGAGAAAAAGCGCCGCCTGGAAGAAGCGGAGTGTGCAGAAATGGAACTGCTGCGCCGTTCCCAAGAAACACGGAAGTTCTATCAGAAGCTCAACGCATCCCGCAACGGCTTCGTGCCGCGTGCCCCCCTTCTCTCCATATGTCGATATACCCGTTTTTACAGGTTGCTAGATATCGTTTCTTAGGTGCAAAACATTCTGGGAAGGCGAAATGACATCTGTTTGTAGACGGTTCTTCCTAGTTACGGACGATGTTTCAATCTAGTATGCATTACAAATTGGTTCTTGAATTCGATCTCTCGATGTCCCTTTAATATCGAGATGTAGAGAGCCAACTGTAAGATAACTATACAATGCCTCTCGCACTATCAAAGTAACCCGCATTATCAAAGATACCCCGTTTTACGGTATGCAAAATTGTGTAGCGGTTAAGGGTGAACTATCCAATTGATTCGAGCTTCTCTGTGGAAAGTGACATCATCGCCCTGGAAGGTAGCTATAAGGTGATGAATTGGGTTCATCAACAGAAGTAAAACTTTAACGATATTTGGTTAAATAGCTTACTTTATAAATTACATGGACAAGCCATTTTGCCTTACATTTTATTGTGTTGTCTCTTTCATAAATGAGGCAAACTTTTCTTTGAAGGCCTTAAAGTAAGCAACCGGATAAACATCTCAAAGATATTTTTTGCTTCATAAATATTTTGTATCAGCTTGTTTGAAAACACGAACAGTAACTTTACCGCTATGCTACTACGAATAATCTGTGTGCATCATGAATACGAAAGCAATTTCCCATCGCAATCATTATGTGGGTTGATGAACTTTTTCCAATCGATCGGAAAAACACACAGTTTGTAGGTACATTAGCCGGTGGTTGCGTCCTTCTGCCCCACCGGCCAGTCGGCAGTGGCCCCGAAGAGAAGAAACTAGTCCAAGACGATTAATAGCAGATGAAAGTAATCTTCCTTCAGTAAACTTGGATCCATGGACCTTTTTTCCCCGGCTTCTGCACATGCTATTCGGAATGCTTACTGGCCGCAGGCCGCACAGTACGACGAAGGATAGAAAAACTTTGAACAAGATAAACAGACATTCCTGGCGGATCTTGGTCGATGTGCAGCAACCATCACCATCAGAGCGAGCGCAGCAGTTGGGGAAGCAATAAAAGCTATTGGTGTTGTTCATCAACGACCATCCCCGGAATCTGAAATCGATTTTGATGTAGGCGAACGGGGCCGACTGACGTCCTCTTGATTGGAGGGACGCTGGGACGGCGAAGGCCACAAGCGCCCAGAAACAATATAAATAATCGACAACGACGACGACGACGGTCTGAGGTTGAAGGACGATGCCATGAAAAATGGGTCCACAAACGCAAATAACGCGTAAACATTGATTTAGGCTTTTTCTGCACTTGATTGCTGCTGCTGGGGGGGGCCGTGGCCAAATGAATCTCGTTCTGATGATGGGTCTGATTGCTGCTGGCCCAGTCTAAATAATCGATGCAAGGGACCAATCATTCTCACAGGGTTTCCCTTTGTGTCCTTTCAACGGTGACGATTTTAGGAATTTGGTGCTCGCAGGCCATGAAAGACGAGCCCAGCAAAAAAATCTCATTAAAAACTTCAAACGTCAGCACCAGCTAGCCAGAATCGATCCGGGTTTCCAAGAATGGCAATGCTGTCGCTCAACGAAGGCTTCAATTTACTTTATTTGTTTACAACTTGTAAATTCTTATTACAATTTTCTCTTTGTACGATTTTCTCCTCCATGCCACTCTTGTTTTGGGCTTGTTATAGAGGATAGTGTTCTATGATGCACGGAACACTCATTTCATTTAACCTGCCATCTTCCTAAACTTCATTAGTAGATAAGATTCCAAGTGAAATGCTCACTTTTTAACCTTCCTTCTACATTAGGGTTACTTTTTATTCAAACTCTACGTCAGAGAGCTGTTCCAAATCTGATGCAATAGGAACATACACCCTACAGCTCGTTTTGCGCAATTGTCCCCAGCTGTATACGATTCGAAGTACCAGCTGCACTTGTATCAATTTTAAATTTCACTTTGACGCGAACGCGTTTCGTTCAATCTCCGGAAAGCATTCTTCGTGCGAACAAAGACCAAAACGAAAGAAAATGCTCGCCACCCTCGGATGGACCCTACCCCCCCCCCCCCCCTTTCGCCTATCACCCCGGGGGAGGAAAATTGCTTTTATAAAGTGATTTGCCATAGCCCGCAAGTACCCACGGCACACTCTTGTTTTCATGTTCCGGCCGCCACACCGTTACCAATCGAGTCCAATCTCCTCTGGATTGCGGCGGCAGCGACATGCCACGTCTTGGAGATAAAACTCAAATAGTAAACATCCAATAAGAAAGCAAATGAAAATTTCGGAAGCGCATCCCATCCGGCGGATCGGGATGAGCCTCGCGGAAGATTTTCATGTTCGGCGGGGGTTGGACGAGGCGGAAAAAGTTGTAAAAATAAACATCGATTCTGATTCGAAAACGAATTTCACTTTTAGTCCTTGTACGCGCGTTGCCTCGTTTTTATAGCAAATATCAATAAAACTCGCTGTTGATCGTTCGTTTTCTTTTATTAATATTTGATAGTATCCGAATTTTATGCTTCTATTGACACAAAGTGAGAGACGTGAGACGGATTCCGGGTTTACGACAGTAGGGGCCTGCGGAAGCGATCTACCGCCGCGATTGGCACGTGTCAAACTGATAAACAACCCGAAAATACGTGGATATAAAGTTTCATGTTTGGCAATAATCGGAGCATCTTCCTTCATGCTTTTGATGGAGACTTGTTGACTCGGGAATCAATGTTTTCATCATTTTGCAAACTCATCTGGGCTAATGGAATTGTATATGAAAAGTGTATTTGGATTAAGTTGAATAAAATCAAGCAAATTTTTATGGCTTCCTACTAACACATATTTGTTCTTGTGACAGTGTTGTGGATATGCCGAAAAACAAACTTATTTTTTTTTTAAACGTAGCTATGGGGACATCCATTTAGTACGTCACGATAAAAATGGGAATTTTCAACCCCGCCTCCCCCCTTCGTACGGGCTTTTCGTATACTTAACACATTGCTTGTCACACTTTTCAGAAACACCCCCCCCCTCCCCCCTCTAAGCGTGACGTACTTAATGGATGCCCCCTATTTTGTACCATTTGTTATACAGGGTGCGGCAGGAAAAAATGCGAAAAGTTCAAGGCACTATTACACGCTAAATATGGGATACATATGATTATTTTTTCATGACAGTGTATCAGTCAATGTCTATATTCTAGCACTGAAAAATAAAAATGAACATATTTGATGTTTAACATGTGATAAAGTAGGCCTAATAAGCGGATATCAATAAATTGCGCGCGCAATGGTCATTAAACAAAATGACTATAACAGTAACAAAATTAGCTCAAATTTGATGAACAACCAGACCACACTGATCCAGAGCCATGTAGTTTCACATAGCAGATGAAATAAGTACATATATTTGATGATATTGTAGAGAAAATCAAAAATTTTGTTTTATCAGATGCGAAAATTAGCGACCTGTGCGATTTTCTGCGGTTTGAAAATTCTGGTTGTCTTCATCTTCAGAACGTTGAAACATAGATTGGTTTATGTCAAATGGACAAAAATGAGGTTTGAAGTTGAAAAACACTTTCGCATTTTTTCCTGCCGCATACTGTATGTATTATTATTTTTTCTATCTCCTAAATAGCTTTAAATCTATTTTCCGTTTCAAAGGAGTATTAGGAAGTGGCTAGGAGTTTAAATGAGGTTCATGTGATTTTCTTTTATTATCGTACAAATTGGGCCGAAGGGTCTCAGATTTTCATGGATTTTTTTCCACAGGAAGGGCTCATGGACATATGAACAAAAAAAAATTGAAAAAAATCAGGGTCGCATATTTTTCCGGAAAACTGGTGGATTTTTTTTTGTTTTCCCCTGACACTACTTACTTCAAAAAATCATCACTCAAGAACGAAGCATCGTAGGAACAAAGTTTTTTTTTAAATGAAAGCAAATTTTGTCAGAAATCGTTAAAAAGAAAATTCGCCAGAACTCGCGGACAATTTTCAAAAAATATTTTTGAGAATGTTATTTTATAATCTTTAGTCGCTGAAATTTTTGGAACACACTTTTGTTTTGTTTCCGGAGTTATGGCCAATTTTGTTAATGAATGTTCACATGTGCCTCTCTTTGATTTTGTTTGAAAAATCATAACTCAAGAAGGAAGCATCGTGTAAACAAAGTTTTTAATGAAAATAAAAGCAAATTTTATCAGAAATCAAAAAAAGTGGTAAAACCTTTCCACAAAATTTTCCGCAGTTGAGAAATTTCATTAAGGAACGCCAGAAAAACTATGCCCGAATTCGCGGAAATAAAAAAAAATATATTTTTGAGAAGGTGATTTTATAAGTTGTGATCGCTGAAATGCACTTTTTTTTCTTTCCTGAGTTATGGCCAATTTTGTGAAAAATGACCATGTTAGCCTTTATTCTTTGAAATTTCTTCCAAACTTCTTCTAGAATTCCTGTAGCAGAACCCCCACCAAGAATTCTTCTCCAATTTCACTAAGAGTTCTTCTAGAAAAACTTCCATGCTCAAGTAATTCCCTTATGGATTATTTGAAAAAAAAAAAAATCTCCCGGGATTCTTTCAGAAAACCATGCACAGATTCTAGACATTCTCACAGCGTTTTATTTATATAAAATATTTGAGATTTTTCAGGAATTTCACCAGGAAATTTTTCAAAAAAAAACCCTTTATAACATTTTTAGGGATGCCTTAAACTATTTTGAAGAATTTCTGTACAGAACCCCATAAAATGTCTTCACTTAATTCCTTAGAAATTCCATAAATTAATTATGCCACTCAAAAACTGTCGATTTTCAACCCACTTATCCTATGGCACTCTTTTTGTTTGGAACCTCTGAAGCTTGTGTATGGGTTATCTTGACTATAGAATTGTAACATCAATATAACATAATTCTAACAAACCATGCTATTTATAACTCATTGTGATATAATCATGTTCAACATCCTTAGTGTATTCAAAATACTGTAACTCAATTATAACACATTATGTTATAATTGTTGCTTGATAACTCATTGTATTATAATAGAGATTTGAGTCTTCGACATTTGGAAAATAATGTTACAAAATTGTATCAAATCCTGAAAGAAACTAGTAGTCCTGAGGCTTAAATTAATATCATATTTTGTTATAATTTTGATCTGATTAAAACAAAATAGGTTGTTATCTTAATAAGATCAGTGTACTTTTTGTTACAATTTTAGTTATTTTAACATTATCCTGCATCTAATTTATAACATAATAAGTTATAGAAAAAATATTATAACATCATAATACAATATGATATAAACTTCGCAAAAAAAACTTAAGGAATTCCAATTATTGAGTAATGTAGTGATTCATTCGGGATTTTTTTCATAAAATGTTTCTAGGAATCTTTGCAGAAGTTTAAGTGTTTCTCCAGACATTCTTTCAGAGGTTTCTTTAAAAATACGTTCACGAATTCCTCCCGGAATACATCTAGACCATAGGTTCCCAAACTTTCAGATCGCGCGACCCCCTTTTGACGTAGTTTTCGCGACCCCCCGTAGAAATTCTCTCATTTGTTGCCCGTTGCAGTAATATATTTTACTGTGCCTCGCGACCCCCTGGATTAAGGCCGGCGACCCCCCTGAGGAGTCGCGACCCACAGTTTGGGAAACCATGATCTAGACAATGTGCCTATATTTTGGTAAGCGATTTCTCTAGATTTTTTTTTCAAATATTTATTATTATATCCTTAAAGGAATTCCATCAAGGTTTTCTGAGGGAATGTTACTCAAATTTATTTAGCAACTGGTTCCAGAATTCCTCTAGCAAATTCCCTGGTTTTTTTTTTCTGCAGGAATTCTTCAAGGATGCTTTTGAGAATATCTCCAGGGATTTCTACGGGAATCAGATAAACGATTTATTCATTCTTTCACAAATTCCTCTACGGAAGCCATCTTAAATATCATCAAGAATTCTTTCAGAAATATCACCAGACTCCTTCAGTACTTTAATAAGGATTTCTTTATGAATGTCATCAAGGGATTACCTTAGAGATTTTTCCATTCATTAACTCAGATTTAATGGCTACGCAGTCTTTATGAACCAAAAGGCGGTGTTATCTAACCCGGCGTTTCCACAATTTGGGTGGTGCGTTCTTCTCTAGCAATGGTTTCTAGAGAAGAATCTCCCACCGGCCAAAAATCTCTGTTTTTAAGTGTCGAAATGTGGAGGTCGATAACAACTCGTTGAGATTTATTGAATCCGGGTTGCACGAAAAACAGTCGATTCCCCTACCACATTTCTAAAGATTATTCTTGGCGGTTTCTTCAAAAATTCATCTAAGGATTTCTTCAGGAATCCTTTGCAAAATTTCCTCTGGGATAACCGAAGAAATTCGTAAAAGGTTACTTTCTTCCTAAAGAAATATCTCCTTGGAATCTTTAAGATATTCTTTCAGATTTCAGATTTTTACAGAGATACTTTATGAAATTTCATAAAAAAATATTTGATTAAATCTTCAAGGATTACCTTATTTTTTTCTGAACCAAATTCATTGAAGCAATTTCTGAAGTAGTCAATGGAGAAGCTCTTGCAGGAATACTTGGAAAATATCTGGAGGAACGCGTATAGCTTTATAGGAATTCCAAAAATAATTTTATCAGAAACTTTTGGAAAAAATTATGGAAAAGTTTATGAAAAAATTCAAGGAGAAGTTTCAGAGAAAATCTAAGATTGGACTTCTAAACGACATACTTGAGGTATTTCTAAATTAAATCTCGAAAAAAATTGTGGAAGAATTCTTGAAAAAAATATCTGCGGGAATCCGCACAAAAATTGCAGACAAGGATACTGGAGGAGTCATTTAATAAATCTTTTAATTAATTTGTTAAAAGATTCCTGTACAATGATCTGAAAAAAAATCTGGAATAACTTCTGGAGATATTTTTGGATAAATTATTCAAAGAATTTCTTGCATAATGCTTCAATGTTATTTGCGGAAAAAATCTGTGAAACCGTTTTCTCAGAGAAATTTTCGGAGGAAAATTTGAAATCAGAAAATTAAATCTGGAACAACTGTTAACACAAGTTTACAAAATAAAACGAAATTCGTGAACTTCTGTCAACGACTAAAATTTTTGAAGCACAATTTAGTGCTGATTTCGAAACGGACCTTCAAAAAATTTTAAGTAGAACAGTTTTTCAGTTTTAGCTCAATATCGAGTTTTGCAACTTTTCAAAATAAGTAATTTACTAAAATTCAAATACATTGCGTTTTGTTCAACCAATTTTAAATCTTTTTCCGTAAATTAAAAGCTGAATACAATACCATTCGGTCATCTGAATACAGGTTTTGCGCCAGATGGATGAAATTCAAGATATTGACGAGTTTTAGGGACAATCTTCTTAAATTTTAGGAAAATTCCCAAAAAAATTTAAAGAAATGTATTTTTTTTTTTCAATAAGAAAAAAACAACTTAAAAATAAAAAAAAATCTAAAAACATATTTTTGAAGACTGGAAAACTGGAGAAAGCTCTACTTTAAAAAAAATCATTCCTGGAGAAACGCCAAGCAAAAATCCCAGAGTGATTTCTGAAAGAGCTCCTGAAAGAATCTCTGAATGGATTCCTGAATGCTGAAGGGTCAAATTTCTTAAACAATGGGCTCGCCCCAAAGCCCTCTCTAGATTCTTGATTTAAACAACAAAATATCATCCAAGAGTACATATTTACTCAGTTTTAGACGTTTTTATTGGCCGTGGTTGAAAATATATAATTTTAAATTTTCAAATCTTCTGTCCCGCCCCTAGCTAATAACACATACTGTGAGTGATTTTTTTTCACCGTGAATGTCAGATAGGAACATTCTTGAAACCCCAGTACGAAAAATGTCGAGTTCCATGTCAAGGTCGCCCTCAAATGTCAAACTAGTACTATTTACCATTTTTTACTTATTTCGAATATCCTCATTATTCCTTCGTTTTTCGAATTCGAGTAAAGTGCAATTCCGACTAAAATGCCGTGCTTAATTATATCATTTAATGAAAGCGAGATTTCGGTTTTAGTTTTAGAAACATATTCCCGAAGAAAGGTTTAAATGAATAAGTTTGTTTATGATGCAACCCCTGCAGAAATATCTGAGGATTTTCTGGGAAATTCCCTGGAGCATCTTCTAGAAGAACCTCTTGAGAATTTTCTGGAGCAATTTCTGAAGTTTTGATGAAACGCCTGAGAGAATTGGGACTCCTGAAAAGAATCCTAAAGGAATATACAGAGCATTTTATAAAAGGAACCTATATAGGAACTCCAACAGAAATTTCAGAAAGCATTCGGCCGGAGAAAATCTCATTTTTTTTCTTTTGTCACTGTGCTCATAGAATCGCCAAGAGGCAGGGGGATGATAAATAATAAATGGATTTGATTAAAAAAATACCCAAACAATTACGTAAAATCGTTAAGCTTATCGAATTTGTTCAGACAGATTCTGGGCTACTCTAATTTCACCCTAAAATTTTAATATTGGGTAATTCTCGCTGAGACCGGCCCACTATTTACACCTTGTCTTCAAAAATGTTTAAGGTGCCGATTTTCTGAAAGCCCTCGCTAAAAAAGTAAGAAAAATGTATTTGGTTACTCAAATTGATGGACCCCCCGTTAGTTAGAGCAACAACAATTTTTGCAGACCCCTCGATTTTGGTCAAATGGTGGCTCATTTAAACCGTTATAACTCGAAAGTTTCTCAGAAAACCACCTCAAAACGAATTGTTGTTAAAAAGAGGAAAGATAGAGCTACTACTCACAATAATAAAAAGTTGGGTCGGCCATATTGATTTTGGCCGCCATCTTGGATTTTTATACCAAAACATTTATTTTACCATGAGGGCAACCACCGATTTTCAAAATTTTTGCATCAATTGAAAGCTGAGACATTTATACATAACATATAAAAAAATTAGAGATGTCTTTTTCTTCTTTCAAAAGTTATCTGCCGTTTTGTAAATCCTGCCACTGGGCCCGGTGCCAGCCATTTTCATAAATGCAGCGTTATTTCGCAATTTTCACGAACACGAATTTAAATTCTGAGTTCACTAATGGAAAGCTGAAGGTTTAAGCTTTTCAAAACACTATAAAAGTTATGAAAACAATGCCCGCATCATTGAAAAACAGTCAAAAACGGAAACGAACCTCCGGTTTGGCCAAATTTTGCGGCACGCGCCTTTGTGTATACATGCAGGCGTAAACTCGGATGCTGTTGCATGTCGTTGCCAGTGCGCATGGAAATGTATGGAGAAAACGTGGCTTAATTTACAAAACTGCAGATAACTTTTGATAGGAAAAAAAGACATCTCTAAATTTTTGATATGTTATGTAGAAATGCCTCAGCTTTCAATTGATGTAAAAATTTTGAAAATCGGTGGTTGCCCTCATGGTGAAAAAAATGTTTTGGTATAAAAATCCAAGATGGCGGCCAAAATCAATATGGCCGACCCAACTTTTTATTATTTTAAATAGTAGCTTTATCTTTCCTCTTTTCAACAACAATTTGTTTTAAGGTGGTTTTCTGAGAAACTTTCGAGTTATAACGGTTTAAGTGAGCCACCATTTGACCAAAATCGAGGGGTCAACAAAAATTGTTGTTGCTCTAACTAACGGGGGGTCCATCAATTTGAGTAACCAAATGCATTTTTCTTACTTTTTTAGCGAGGGCTTTCAGAAAATCGGCACTTTAAACATTTTTGAAGACAAGGTGTAAATAGTGGGCCGGTCTCAGCGAGAATTACCCATTACTTGAATATTTATTTGTGTCCCTTCAATACGCGCGCTGTTGTAAAAAGTACAACACTATCAAAAAAACCTCGCTCTTCGTATACAGCGCAAGCGCGGCGCAGTTTTGGTTGCAAGATGGCGCGTCCTGAAAAGTGAAAATGTTGGATTCCATCCAAAACTTTCCGAGGGGGGAGGGGAGGTATGCCACCATAAGACAAAAAAAAACTAAATATCTGAAGGAATCGGTAGAAGAGTTCCGAGATGAACCTCTGACCTCTGAAAACTATGATACAAGTATCTTTTGAGGAATTGCTGAAAAATAACTGGAGGAAACTTTGATAAAACTTTTGAAGAAATCGCTAAAGCGCAATTCCTCTCCAATCTGTTAGGGATTTCTGCAGAAATTATTTTTTCAAGGAATAGCTGTATAAATATCTGAAGAGTTGTTAGAGGAAAAGCTAGAAAAAAAAAATCATCCGAGTATTGTTTGTACAGTATTCTTTGAGAAGTTATGAGAGTAATTAAATATGCTTCGTAGGGTGTTTTTTCTACTCTAAAGAATGATAAGGGAAACCCCAAATAATGTGCATACGTTTCAATATTAACGTAATTTCCTTAAGGGCGTACAAGTACATGGGTGTCTGATGTTTTTATTTTTTTAATGTTTTTTTTTGTTTGGAAACCTGGAGTAACTAGCTCTGATTTTACCATGGCAGCACTGGTCCAAAATTAGTTTTTGGAAAGAATAATTTTAAAAGAGACGAGCACTTGTGTGATTTTCTACATAGAGGAATCTCTTGTGAATTTTCTGGTGAACGTCCTCAAGGAATCTCTAAAAGTCTATAGCAAAATTCTAAGTTTTTAAGATTGAAGCGGAAAATCCCGAATACCATTACTAAACGATTGTTTTTGCACCTTCAATCTCGCAGTCGAAACGCTCCACCTGAAACCTAGGATCCTGAAACAAAGCACAATCTTAGCCTGAATATTCTTCAAGAACTTCCTGTGGCACGCTTGGCTTGGCTATAACCAGGCACAGGAGGCAAGGGTTAAGATTTGAATCCGAGCAGAAGCAAGCCCAAAATGGAAAGTGATTGCGTGTCACTTAATATAATTTGCAACTCTTTTCCTCCCTCTCCTCTCACCGGGTGCCGGTTAGCATCGGTCGGTCGGTTGGTCCATAGGCGTGAAACGCCACGAACTGTGAAGCACGCGCCACAGCGGAACGGAACCGGAAGGCAAACACTTTCGCGCTGCCGGTGTGGCGCGCTCGACAATTGGTGACAGCCGGTCCGTGGTGGCGGACGAGAAAGGGGGAAGGAATTTGAGTGACTCCCGCGGGGGTGCGGGAGCGCCGTGCCATTTTCATGAATAATTTAATAAAATTAGCTCCCATCTATGCGTGAAGTTTATGAAAATGTCAAACATCGTTGTTAATTCATTTAATTTTTACGCGAACGCGGTGGGGGCCGAAAGGTGAGCGGGAAACTATGGTCGGTTGGTTCTACCATCGGTGCCGGTGCGGGATTTTTGGGTTTGGGATGAGGAGCGTTTTTCGCACGGGGTGACATTTAGTGTGATGTTGTCACGTAAAAATTATAATGTTTTGGGAGGTGTTTTACAAATAGGTTTATTGAGATTGCTGCTTATGGGAGAGTGTAGCACAAAATTGAAACGAGTTTAACAATTTCATTATTATCGCGTTAAAATGATTAATCTGTAATTTGATACGTTGTTTAATGTCATCATTTGCTAAAAATGCCTATGACTGAAGTTGTTTTAAATGTTTATGACTTCCTTCCAAAAAAGTTTTTTGTTGTCGTTTCAGAGATTTGAGAAAAGTTTTATTATGAAATTATTCGACACTTCTTCAATTCAATTGCTAGTGTCACTTTTCTAATATCCACAGTTAACTCTAAAACTGTGAAAAGACAGAACCAGTGAAGAATTACTTTCCAGTTTTTAACTGAATGCATATATAAAAAGCCATCGACAAAAACTCATTTTCTGAGGAATCTTGTAGATTTTTATTCAGAACACCGAAGCAACAAAAGTGCAAATCTTCAACCAGGATGATTTCTTTCCTTTTCACCAAACAGAATAAGAAGAAACTGCTAGTAGCAGCAAAGCTTGGTTGGTTGTTGTTGTTGGTATGGTACTTACCGGCATAGTTTGACTACCGTGAAGAGTTGTTATAGCAGCTTGAGCTTCTTGATGCGAGGTAAATTTCACAAAGGCGCAACCTGGAAATGAGAAAAAAAAAGAGAGAACCGGAACGTCCTTTTAGTTGGGTGTTTGCGACAACAAGAGAAGATTGTGAAGCGGAAAGAAATCAGGACTTGTAATGATAAGAGTGGTACAGATGGTGAGGGAAAGCGTGGGATGAGCACCTGTAAAGGGTTGTGTAATTATGGTTACCAAGGGCGTAGATACGGCTTTCTTACGAATCAGGAGCAATCACGAAGGAACAAGGCTGCGAGCACGCGGTTACGATTTCGATGGAATTGTTTACGTGGAAATAATGATCGCGTGCTATGGGAATGGAACTGGGTTGGGTGAAGATGGGAATAGGGGTTTGGATTGCTTCCCGACTTGCGATGTTCATAATTAATTAGCGGAACGAAATGGTAGTCGTTGAAGTGGTGATGTAAAAGAAAGGTTTCTCAAGAGGTTTTTAAGATTTTAAGGGAAAATTGTAGAAAAAGGCTAACTCAATTATAGGGAATTGATGACAATGAAACTTGTATATCTCCTTGTAAACTGTCCAATTAGTCATATTGAAGGAAATAAGAACATTTTCCCGAGATACACCCCACGTTCTGTGATGAATTTAAATAAAATCTAAAACTAAAAGCTGAATCTAATTGCTGGAAAAATATCTGGACTTCAAAAAATATAAAATAGATTTCAGAAATAAAACATAAAATAACTTAAAAAGAAAATAAAGGGGAGCCTTAACAGAGGCTCTTACAAAAATCAAAACCGGAACACCTTTTTTTTTTTATTCTGAATCACTTAACCTAATTTACAGCTCTATTGTCCACTGGGGCACTACGTGAGCAATTTCAATTGACAGCTGCACTTACATTTTGTACAGTGGCTAGATTCTATTCTACTTTATCGAACTGGTTGCCTTTCTGCTGCTTCACTTTTTCTACTTTATACCTAGTAGAATGATGAGCACAAGGATGATGATGGATGGCCGTTGTTCCTTTCCAGTCCGATTGGGGGTCCATTATGAGTAGCAGTTCGCCGATGTCCAGGTATCCGGGTTCGTTTGAGCCATGGGGCTCAGAAGAGGGTCAGTGTCAGTTGCTCTCGGGGAAAAGCAACTGACGAAAAATTGCAAGTGCCGGGGCTGGGAATCAAACCCATGACCATCCGCATATGAAGCGAACGTGTGACCAACTACGCCACGGGCCCCGGCGGAACACCTTTGTACATTTGAATTGAAACAATTTCCTATGTTTTTGGCGGCAGTTAACTTTATTCAAGAGTAAAGTACTCTTCCATAGACTAAGCGCAAATCAAAACTTCAAAAAAAAAAAAAAAAAACACATCATAGAGTAAGGTGGGGCAAAAGTTCGACCTTAGTTGAAAATTCAACTTTTTTCGAGAAATCGAAGCAGATAAAAATAAATGAATACCGTGTGGTGATTCTACCATCCATGAGCTAAACATTTGCTGAACAAAGTTACGCCAAATGTCTTATCAATTTTGATTTACAACACTTTTTGTATGTGTGTGTCTAATTCGAACTCTTGCCCCACCACTGGGGCAAAAGTTCGAATCTAGTGTTTGTGGAATTCCACTAACCGTAGCACACTATTTCGACACTTTGGTAATCTGAATACCTAAAACCAATTAATATTTTATGTTGGAACTGAAATACACTTTAAAGTTCCATCTGGATTTTGCCCAAATCAGGGTTAAATTTACTGCACGAAAAAATAGTAGTTTTCTGCCAAATTCAGATGAAACAACATTTTTTTTCAACTTTGATCGAATTTTCTCACTAATTTTATCATTTTTGAAGATAATATGTACATTTTCCAGAATTTTAGGTTTTTACCTATTGTTGCTACATGACTCGAACTCTTACCCCACAATTCGAACTTTTGCCCCACTATTTGTAAAATATGATTTCCAAATCTTTATTGCAAAAAGTTATACATGCAAAAGCATCTTCAAAACATACCTAGTTACGCCCCAAAATAAAATATCGAATTCGATTTCATTACAATTCCATTCCATGCGTTGGAAGGACCACCGCATATTACAATTTTTTGATCAAAAATCAACATTTTGTCATAACTTTTCGAATTATTGATCAATTTTCATAATTTCTGGAGTGAAAGACTGTTTTTCAAAAAGGCTTCGAACAACCTTAACAACCGAATGAAATAATTTGAATTGAGCTCAAAAACTTCAAAAGAAACTCTTGCCCCACTCGAACTTTTGCCCCACTTTACTCTACAGGGGATGGCCAAAATGTTTGGGATAGGCAACTTTTTTTTCTCTCACAAAAAAAGTTCAACATGCTGTAACTTTCCATACAGTGCACCAAATATTCTCAAATATTGACTGTTTGTCAACCTATTATATGTTCATCATTGGTACAAATTTGAGCTCGGTTGGTTAATCTTTCGCGAAGCTATAACCGTTCTGGTAAAACACTATTTCTTAGACTACTAATTTTTGAGCTATCATATCTCGGAGACCAGTGAACCGAATTGAATGAAATTTTAAACTTTTATCCACAATATAGGGTATTGGTTCCCTTTTTAAGCATGTGGCTCCCATTTTTATCCTACGAAAAACAAAGGATTGAAGCGTTGTTTGTTTTGTTTCTTATATTTGTATTTTCTGTTAGAAGTGAGCACCCATGAAAACAAAAAGAACGGAGTCATTCGATGCCGTAATTGCTTGTTTCCGAATAGGATGAATATGGGAGCGTGAGATTACTGATGGCACACATACCCTAATAAGGCTTGAAAATCATTTGAAACATGGGTACTTTTTAAACGTTGAAAAAAGTTATGATGGACTGACACTTTTTGGATCTTTTTCGAAAAAACGTATTTCTTTACATCAATGTCATTAAATTTTATTTTTGATATCCAAAGATTTTCTACTTCTGTTCATAAGATATCTATAAAAAGATATATTAGAGCCTATTTGGATTAAAGGAAAAACACATTTAGTATTTTTTGTGCAGTATTATAAATTTGACTCATTTTCCTCTAAATGGGTGAAAATGTCAAACCATCATAACTTTTTTCAACGTTTAAAAAGTATCTATGTTCTGATGAATTTTTAAGCATTATTATATTGTTGATAATCGCTCAAAATTTCATTCAATTCGGTTCACTGGTCTCCGAGATATGACAGTTCAAAAATTGATAGTCTTGAAAATAGTATTTTACCAGATCGGTTATAACTTCGCGAAAGATTAACCAATCGAGCTCAAATTTGTACCACCGATGCACATATAATAGGTTGACAAACAGTCAATATTTGAGAATATTTGATGCACTGTATGAAAAATTACAGCATGTTGAACTTTTTTGTGAGAGAAAAAAAGTTGCCTATCCCAAACATTTTGGCCACCCCCTGTACTTCAACCTCCATTTCCGAAACCGTAAAACGATGTTGAACATAAAACGAGCTAATTAAAACCATCAACAGTCCGTTTTGATGTGTCGTAACCAGTTACTGGCTAGGGTCACTACCGCTCTTCAACCCATCACACTGACTGGGCTCGTTCCGAGGAATTAATTCCTCCGATGCGTTTCTCAGCAACGAACCCGAACATTCCAATTCTGCTGCCTCCCACGTTTCCCACTGACTAAGTTCAACCGAAGAGAAACCATTCGCACAAAAACACCACCCGAGATGAAGCCTTTCAAGGCTGGCGCGGGCTAAATTTTCAATTTCGCCTCGAGAACGAAAAATCGGAATGTCTACCATTACCACTTGGAGCGGGCTCTCGTCGGCCACCACCGCTGCCGCCACCGCCCTAGGGTTTTATTCGTAGTCAAGGCAATTTTTTCTCTTCGATGTGGGTTCTGTTGCCCCGTCCTGCACCCCAGCCGCGCATCACGTGGTAGAGCTTGTTGCACGCGCTCATCACACAGCTTGTTTGGGAGTCAGATTTCCCTACGGCAAATATTTTCAATCATTTCAATGAGTGTCGGGACGGATTTTTTTATCTCTCTCTGAATTGGTTCGTCCGTCCCAAAGCGTGCACCCTATCAGTCAGTGGTGACGACGACGATAGTACATCAACTCGGATGCACAGGACGAAACTCCATATCACTGACCATCAGGGACTTCTGTCGACAAAATCAATGAAATGCAAAATGATGAAATTGAAATCAATTACGAAATGATTTGATTAGCGTATGTATATCGTGTGTATGGGACCGAACCGAACGGTAGTTGGACCGTGTAAATGTTCCACCTTTAAGCCGGTTAGCTCGGTTAGCACAGTGGTGCAAACTCGCACAAAATATTACAAATTATCAGAAATTTTCTTTATTTGTACTTTACAACCTCTCACAACCTTCGTATTTTACGATTCAAATTGTTATCGGTATCTTCTACCAGCATGTATTTTGCTTTTGACGTATTAACCACCAGAACAACCTACAGCTACAAGTAGGTCTATCACCGATCCAAACGCTCGAGACGCCCACAAAGCACACAAATTGACCGGATTTTGTGAAAAAGTCGAAGAACAGGTGATGCGTAGGGACCTGGTATTCGCGACATTTTGGAGGATTTGCAACACGTTAATGATCTAGTCCATTGTCGAACGGCCATCGACAAAGCCGATTTGATGACTTCCCACAAACTCATTCCCTTTGGGTTGAAGACGGCGAAGGATGGTTTGGACACATTGTAGGTAGCATTCAGAACTGTGCGATCGCTCGGAAGTTCTCACGCTTTAAATTGCCACCTTTCTTGTAGATGAGGCAAATGACTCCTTTCATCCGCTCCTCCGGTAGCTGTTCGGTCTCCCAAATCCGAACTATTACCCGGTGAAGGCAGGTGACCAACTTTCACGGGCCAACCTTGATGAGTTCGCTGCCTTGGTCCGTGATGTTTGCGCTCCCTGCATTATTCATGTATCCGTCATAGTGCTTCCACTTCCTATTGATTATCTTACGTTCGTCCGTCAGAATGCTCCCATTCTTATCCCTGCACATTTCCGCTCGCGGCACGAAGTCTTTGCTGGATGTGCTGAGCTTCTGGTTAATTTTTTCTTGGTTGATTCTGGTTGGTTGTTTTCCCCCGGAAAAAGTGGATCTTCTGCTTCTGCGTTCTTTAACATTGCTCCACGTTATGCCGGGTCCCGTGCTGCAGCATGATCGCCCTCTCTGCGTTCTTCTCTTCCAAAATCTCTCTACACTCATTGCTGAATCAGTCACTCCTTCGACTTCATTCCACATATCCAATGTTACTCTCAGCTGCGTTATTAAAAGCTGGTTTCATTGCACTCAAGTAGCCTTCAAGTCAGGCTTAATTGAGCTCGCCTTTTTCCAGTAACGCTGCCTTAAGATTAGATATTTCGCGGCTGTGCGATGGCGACATCCGATTGCTTCAGTTGCTCCAGATTATACCAAGGTGGTCGTCGGTACCGTAAGTTGTTATTCACGTGGGATTTTTGACGCATTTTTAGCGTCGAAATCAATCAGCCGTTTTTGAACTGTGAGCACTGACCACCCCGAGAGCGGCTGACACGACCCTCTTCTGAGCATATGCTCTAACGGACCCGGAAACTCGGATATCGGCTGTAGCGGTCAGGAGATTTTGTGTATATTTTGTAAATAAGTCTTTAAATTTTTGAAATAAGATAGATTGTAAGGGAATGTGATCTATCTCGGATAACTTGAATTTGTAGATATCCCTTAGTTTAGGCAAACGAAAAAGGCATCCATGAACAAACGCTTTACGAGGTCGAGGCCATTTGTTTTCTGAATAAGGTGGGAAAGGGAAAGCAGCATGACTATCGGTCAAGTTATCCGCATAGCGGTGTAGTCACGATTGAACACGAAGGGTTTCGGGAAATGACGTACTTCCGAGTACGTCCGAGATTTACTTTCCCTTATCTGAGGCTTCTTAGTCTCGATCATTTCGTCCGTGATAACGCAAAGAGTTGAAAGTGTCCGCGTTTGTGAGTTAGTCTTTCGTGTACCAAAAGTAGGTTTAAGTGATGTTAAATGTAGTTAAACAGTTTAATCTGTGTGTTTCGTTCCATAGTAGGTCAGGAAAAGTGTGCGTAAGAACTGTGTGCGATTGAGAACAATTAGAAAGCTCAAGATAAGGTATGAAACCGTGCTCTGAATGTGCTCGTTGTGCCAAAGCTCAAGTTCTTTATCCCGCTAGCTTGGGCTTCAATCTTCAATCCGCAGATCTTCGCGCCAAGAGCGATCACTTTCTTCCCCAACGGACGATAGATACCCGGCAACCGCCAATCAGCCGGACGCGGACGGATTCGTCAACACATCGGTCCGAGAAGGCCCGGGGACCTTCAGGTGGACGAAGTCCACGAGCTGGTTCGCCAATTGATCAGCAGGGCTTCATCAACTACCCAGAAACCACCATTGTGAAGATCACGTCAATCGCCATTGCGATCACGTGGAGACGAGCCGATCAACGACCAACGACCGCCATCAATCAGCCAAGTCGTCTGTGAGTCAACGACCCGGCCTGCAGGTCATCGACTGCGAAGGTTCGTAAGCAGAACAGATCGGTGAGTTAACCATTCTTTTCTTTGTTGAGAAGTGCGGTGTCCGCTGAGGGCGCCGCGGAGGATCTTTTTTGCCAGTCAAAGACTGTGGATGAAGTGCTGAAAAGTCAACCAACATCTTTTCGGTGTGCGGAATTCTACCCGACACCGTCTTGGGAACCTCCGGTTCCATGAAAATGCGTGCGTGAGCCGCATACGCCACCACTGCAGAAAAGGTTTGTCACAGGAGCGCAGACAAATACGGAGATGAGCCACCGACGAACCGACGTGACAGTGGCGATCCAAAACTGTCCAAAACTGTCCCCCCCCTAATTTAACGGTCGACCAGCAAAGCGAGCGATCGCTTCTGTCAAATCAGCACAGACGCGAACCGTTTCCTATATGAACACACGGGGGTTTGGTGTCGAGCTATCAAATCATCGCGAGCCGTTATAGAGGTGGCGATAGTGTTCGGCTATTTTTCATCATGGCGTCGCGGACAACAAATTTGAATTTATTTGTTCTAGCTGTCACGTCGGTTCGTCGGTGGATGAGCTTCCATCAAGTGACGTCACGTAGAGCGTATATGAGTGTCTTCCAGCTCAGTGAGGGATCTGGTGGCGAGAGGAGAGAGTCTGCCAGTGATGACAACTTCTCTTGAGTGAGATCGTAGGGGTTCAGGTGATATCTCTCACCGCTTCTCTGAGTGTCGTCGTGATTGTGCTGTTATGTTGTGGTAATAGGGATTTCCCGTTTGGCCGTTTTAGTTCGTAGCCAGCTGGATCGATCCATAAATCCTTTCCAGGAAATTAAATGCACTCGCCCTTAGGGAGTCTCATCCGGGCAATTTAAAATTGGGCTCGTGGTCTCCTTTCGAGGAGTGGCGCATAAGCCACGTGTTTTATGCTGGATCGCCCAGCAGCGGCTACACGGCTAAACGGCAACTCATAATGGACCCACACTCGGACTGGAAAAGGGACAAGTTCCACACATCAACATCCTCGTGCTCATCATTCTACCATGGACAGGGCAGAAAAGTGACAGCAGCGCAAAATGCAATCAGTTAGATATGGTATATTTAGAATAGAATACATTTAGGCGCTGCACAAAGTGTAAGTGCTGCCGCCAATTGGAATCGCTCACGCAGTGCCCTAGTGGACATAAGGAGCTGTAAATTAGGTTAAGTGATTGAAGAATAATAAAAAATAATAAATATCAATATCATCAGCGAAACCAAGCAGCTGAACGGACTTCGTGAAAATCGTTCCACTCGTGTTTATTCCCGCTCTCCTTATTACACCCTCTAACGCAATGTTGAACAGCAAGCACGAAAGACCATTACCTTGCCGTAACCCTCTGCGAGATTCGAAGGGACTCGATAGTGTCCCTGATACTTGAACGAGGCACATCACTCGATCCATCGTCACCTTGATCAATCGTATCAGTTTACCCGGGAATCCGTATTCATGCATGATCTGCCATAGCTGTTCTCGATGGGTTTTATCATATGACGATTTGAAATCGATGAACAAGTGATGTGTGGGTACGTTGTATTCGCGGCATTTCTGCAACACCTGGCGGATGGCGAACCGTTGTTGCGCGTTCACCCATAAATCCAGCCTGATATTGCCCCACGAACTCTCTTGAAATCGGTGATAGACAGCGGCATAAAATTTGGGAGAGTATCCTGTAGGCAGCGCTCAGTGATCACGTGGTAGTTCCCGCAAACCAACTTGTCGCCCTTTTTGTAGATGGGACACACGATACCTTCCATCCATTCCTCCGGTAATACTTCCTCCTCCCAAATCTTGGTAATGACCCAGTGTAGTGCTCTCACCAGTGCTTCTCCACCGTATTTTAGAAGCTCGCTTGGTAGTTGATATGCTCCAGCGGCTTTGTAGTTTTTCTTCTCTGTTAGTCCAGTTTATTTCCTGTCAAATCAGGACAAAACATCGTCGGTTTTCAGCATGTTCCAAGTTGGGATCTTCATTCAGGATTTGTTCTAAACCGTTAACACTCCATTTTGGTAATGAGTTGGGATTAACAAAATTGAATTTAACCTAAATGGATGCATTACCTTAATAAATTCCTAGGTTGTTAAGAAGCTCAAGAAGGGCTAGGAGACTTGAAAAGGGAGTCATGTACGGTTTCAGATCAGAAACATTTCAAGGCATTTCAGGAGGTTTCAAATACATTACTGGTGAGTCGGGGGCGTTTCCTATGGTTTCGAAGGGTCTCAGGTGCGTTACAGTGGGCGCGAGGGGGAGAACTTCAGGAGGCAATTTAGCAAGATTCAAAGGATTTTCAGCGAGTTTCATAGGCGTTAGAGGGGCGTTGGTTTCGGAGGGTCTCTGGTGCATTGCAGGTGGCGTGGGAGGGTTTCAGGACATTGTAGTATGCAATTCAGCAAAATCTAGAGTGTTTTCCGCGGGTTTCGGAGGTGATTTTTGAGGGTTTCGGAGGCCCCTGGTGCTTGACAAGTAGTCCGTGAATTCAGGGGGTTTCAAAAGCAATTCCAGAAGATTAAAAGGATTTTCAGCAGGTTCCGGCGACGCTATAGGGCGTTTTAGAGGGTTTTGAATGATTACAAATGTTGATGATTAACCTGGGCTTGTTAGGGGAATATCTGTAAATAAAAAGAAAATCGCGTTAAGTACTGTTCCTTTGAATTCCACTAAGAATTTGCATCCTTTGACAGATACGTATTTCGACCTCAACTGTAAGGTCGTCTTCAGTGTCTTGTACTTGACTGGACATTGTCAAGTACAAGACACTGAAGACGACCTTACAGTTGAGGTCGAAATACGTATCTGTCAAAGGATGCAAATTCTTAGTGGAATTCAAAGGAACAGTTCTTAACGCGATTTTCTTTTTATTTATAATTACAAATGTGTTACAGAGGATCTTAGGGTGCTTTAGAGGGCTTTCGGGGGCATTTTAGCAAGATTCAGAGGATTTTCTACTGGTTTCAAGGGCGTTATAAGGGCATTCTCGGGAGGATTTCAGGAAGTTTCAGACGATAAACATCTGTTATAAGAGGCGTTACAAGGGCATTTCTGGGGGTTTCGGAGGGTCTCTGGTGCGCTATAGAGGGTCAGAGATGGTTTCAGGAGGCTTTTCAGGAAGTTTCAGAGGATAACCTGTAATTTCATAGGTGGTTTTGGGGATTTCGAAGGGTCTCAGGAGCGTTACAAGTGCTTTTGACGGGACTTCAAGTTGCCTACCGTTTATGACAATAAATTTTGGATTTCTTCTTACAGCTTCAGAATTTTCAGAAGCGCTTTATAGTGTTTCACGAGTATTTCAGGTCGTTTCAGAAGGGATTCAAGACGTCCAAAACTGATTATTCTTATAAAACCGATATCTTATACTAAAGAGAGTTTTAAGAGATTTCAAAACAAATATTGGACTCATTACATAACATCACCTTATTGTATGAGGCTGTATCTTTAACCCAGAACACTCCTCTGGCAGCTTATTATCCGTAAATGGAGGATTCGTTACCTTAATGGAGGTATATACGGGCTGTTCATAAACCACGTAGATCGATTTTGGTCATCTCAGACCCGCTTCCCTCTTCACAGGGCAATAGAAAGTTTTTAAAATTTGTATGGAACGTAGCCTATGGCCACACCCACCCTCCCCCCTAGAAGTCTACTTGGTTTATTAACGGTCCCTAAATAGATTGAATCTTGATGCATTCTACCCGAATGGACCCAAATATCGAGTGATAACTAGTTACGCTTGCAGATTTGAAAGTTTTTTTTCTCCACGGTATTCTTAAATCAAACAACCGTCGATCTTAATATTTTTTTTAGCTGGATTCATCACAAACCGAATCACAGGAGAATATAGGACCTTATAGGGTAGCTAAAAGTACATATCTCAGGAAGCGCAGCTGATTTGGTAGCTCAACTGAAGTACCCAAGTAATCACGAGGCACTATAATTCTCCTCGGAACTAATACAATGCTAATAAGGAGCAGACACGCTCTATATTAGCCGCTTAATATACATGTGCGCCAAAAAAGGCGAAACATAGTACCGTAAACCGGGGTCAAATTGATCAGTGGGGTGAAATTGATCATTTGGGTACTACACTGTAATTCCATACTAGGAACTCTTAAGCGTCGTGATGATCTTAAACTTTTTACGTCATCTGGTTCGTAGCTGTCTAGAGATGAGTGTAGACTTTTAATTTTTTAGAAAAAAGTTCGTTTTGCCTTATTTTTTTAAGGAATTTGCAATGTATTTCTCATTTGGCTGAAGTCCTTGCTACTAAACAATCGATTGCTAATAGGACTTCCCGTAAATTCTCTGTTTTAACATTTTTGTGGAACCTTGGTTAGGAAGTTTTGTAGCTAATCAGAGCATGTAATAGTTATAAAAAAGTTAATTTTATGATGAAATAGTCATTTATTGTGATAGACATCATTTATTTCAATTTAAATTGCCTACCTTTAGGCGTTTAAGGGGACATTTCAAAATTTAATTTTGCATTTAAAGTATTAAATTCACTAGTTATAAGATTTTAAACGCATTATTCCGTTTAAGAAGAGCAAAATTAAGCGGAGAAGGAAATTTTCCTTCCCAACCGATGCTTATTTGTATAATGATCAATTTCGCCCCAAAGTGGCATTTCCAATTTTTTGATATTTGGAGTTATTTAACTTAAAGTTTAAATTTGTTGAACAAAATTCTGTCACATGGTTCCATGGAGGTCCACAGTGTACTGGTTTTACAGAAATTCTTTTGGCAATATTTGAATTGGCACTGATGTTATCCGCAAAAGTTGTTTTAAAGTGATCAATTTGACCCCGGATTACGGTACTAATGGTTACTTGTGTAAAAACAATGGTATGTTGTGCTGGTTTTAAGCTTTAATCAACATTGCCAGGTTAATCTTTATTATCACTAATTTTTTCAAGCAGGGCCACTGTGCAAGCGATGCAACGGAGCAGAGACGGACATCCACCTGATGGACAACTAGTAATGCCCCGAGGGAGCGAGTGTAATACACATTCTATTACAAGCGAGGATTCAAGCGGATGCTTCCTCCCCCATCCATCGCGATTCGGCAAAAATAAATCAACGTGGCTTGGCGTCCGTAGGTAGTTGGGTGGAATGATGAAAATATTTCACTTGTTCCTCGACATGAGTGCAATGCATGGATCACAGCAAGAGCGGAACATAAAAAAACTAGAAGCAAAAGTGAAATCATTTCAATTGGTCGTCATGACGATCGATCGGTCAAATGCTGGAAAATTTATAGATGCCATGCGAGGCGCACAAACAAGCGTTCCACACTAGAACCAGAGAGAGACACATGGAATCCTTTGAAATGATTCCACTTTCTGTGCGCTGCTGTAAAGCGGGATCCTGATGTGATACGATGTTCGGTTTGGCTTCCCATCCCGTGGTGAAATTGTTATGGTGGTGGTTGCCATGGTTAGAAATCTGCTGCTGGATTCCCCGCTTGAGAAAGGTACTCCGAATGTGAATTCATAACGAGCAGGTTTTGTGCAAAGTCGTGTATGTAGGTAGGAACTACGTAACCGAGCGGGTATCATTCGGGTTCATCAGTAGAATAACTAGCCACAGAAGTCCAATGTCGCGACTATTCATGTGACTAACATCTAGTTTGCCACGCCCTTACAGCGTCAGTAGCGGTACTTGAAGTGTCAAACAAATTTTGTTTACCAAAACAAGTGATGCTCTTCAAGCTGGACACTTAAAAACAATCAATTATTACAATGAAAGTAATTAATTTAATTAAATAGGAAAAGTGACTACAGCGCCATTGGAATTCTAGTGTATTTCTATTGGTTCATCGGAGAAGACAAGCATAAATTCCTAACGAACTTGGTAGCGCTACAACAATGCTAATTCCAGAACATGTGTCAATCAACCGGGTGTGTGCGTTTTCCGATGTTGAATCGAACATGTCACACACGGACTGACCGATGCTGTGATGGACAATATTTTTTCCGTAAAATTGGTGAAAATTCATGATGCGGATGTGATGTGACCCGTGTTAAAAATAGGGAAAGTTGTCAGAAAAAGCAAGACAAGGTTTTTTTTTCTGGATTTAGAAAAAAAAAATGCTTTGGAGTTTCGCCTTAATATATTTTAAAGTTTATAATCAGTAAATGCTTTACATTTGGTACTTTTGTTAATGATCGTTCGGTCTGCTCTAATTGTATTGAATGGAAGGTGCTTTCGTAGAAAAAATACCAGACTCGGATTCAAGGTTCAAGAGTTTCATTTTATGCAACATTACTATGTACTTATTGCTTTAACTGTCACGTAATTGTACGTAATTGTATGTTACCTGTTTGTGGATAGGTCCTAAGGACATACCCCAGGAATTACACCACGATTAAGGTATAAGGTTTTATGATGGATCTCAAAACCTCTACAAAACTATTTAGGCATTAACAAGGGCCAAAATCATTGAGGATCATATCCAAACGTCCACAAAACGCAAAACGTTGTGGCACGAAAAGGAGAAACGTGGAACTGCAAGTAACTTACTAAAGTCTCGACGGAATTGACTTCAAGTATGTTTTATCAGAATAAGGTTAAAGTCATTCGATTTTTCATTTATGCAATATATACAAGTTATGACACAAACAAACTTTCAGCACCATAAGAAAATCCATAAATTTGCTCATTTTATGCTTGACTTCACCACAGCGACTAGGTACTTCTTCCGTTGTTGCTGTGGTGATGCAATAAGCTGTAGTCCCCTCTCTACTCCCACCCTATTACATTGTGTCTACATTTAATTAGACCAAAAGCCAGAGGACACGAGATCCGACCCCAATATGCCGGAACAATCTTTAAAAGATGCCATAAGAAATCCCACTCCAGCTGTACCCGGCTGACCAGCCGCACTTCACTTGCACGCCACCACAGTAAGCCGGTAGCACAGGTTACTTCCCATCGCACCGAGACCGAATGAAAAACCAGCGGTGTTGTTGCGGAATCAACCGACACAAAGACGAAGACAACCTATAAAGGAATGGGAAATGAAAACGAACCCACCACGAAACAACAAAGGAGCACCTGCCTGCTTGCTTGCCTGTCTGGTCTCGCCCGAATCCTGTCTGTGGTGCAACAGCCAAGACCGGGAACCGAAGAAGGCAGGTGACCAACCGGAAACGTGGAACGGGTGGCCCGAAGGAAAAATCTCATTTGGAAACATGTTCCCGTTCGTGTCGTCGTCGTCCGTCTTTGCTGCGTTGTTGCACGGAGATTTTGCGGGAGATGTTTGCTCACGTGTCTCTCGTCGTAGCAACGTGCAGCAGCAGCCAGCCAGCAGGGAGCTCGACTCAGCGTAGTCTTTTTGAATAAGAAGTTAATGTAGAAGTAGGAACGCAAAACCACGACCGCTCTGCTTGCCGCAAACAACATCGTGAGGGGATTGTAAGAACCGGGGATCCTCCCGGATGTGGGGGTGCCAAATGAGAGTTCAGAGGCGTGCACGAGGGAAAATGTGGAGGATTTAAGCGGTGTAAGGTACAGTGGCCTAGACAAACTCCGGCAGTAGAACTGCGGACTCGTCATATGTTAATTGAAAAGAAATGAGTAATGGCAGATAATGGTAGAACACGATTTTCCGACGAAACTGGTTAGCTGGTTTGCAACGCTTGATACATACATCGAAATTAAGTGAACGGGTTGTGGATGAGATTTCGAATTCCTTCGTAACTTTTGAAGGATGCGCCACATGGTCGCACATGCTCCTAGGTTTTGAGGAGATATCGATATAGTTGAGATTGATCGTCTAGCCGCAGAAGAGGCATTCATCCCTTTTGTTCATGCTCACTGGTAGACAGCGTGGATCGAATAGTGAATTCCAAAGTTGATAGGTAGTGAACATGTTGACATAAGTGAAGAATTTGTCTACCTTGGAACTCTACTGTGGTACGACAATGATAGTACCCACTAGGTGAAAAGGGGTCAGGCAGTTGCAAATAGTGCTTTCTACAGTTTCAACATCCAGGTGAAGTCCCGTGGTTTGCCGACAATAATAAAGTTCGCGTTGTATAAAAAACTGATCTTTAAGGTAAAGAGATTTAGACGTTGAATATAGTCGATCGGAGATAGTTTGGTGTTTTTATCGTAAGGTGCGACGAACAATACTCGACAGTAAAGAATACAACATTCGGTGGTGTCGAATGAATCACAAGATACATACAATTTATGAGGAAAACATATGAAATACAGAAGGTTGAGATGGGCTGATCACGTCGCAAGGATGTCGAAAGAGCGACAGACAAAGATAATAATCAGCAGAAAACCAGGGAGTGGTCAACGTGTCCGTGACAAACTGTGCACAAGATGGCTATTTGTGGGGCCTTCAAACGATTGGAACAGTTGAGAAATATGCCTCGCCACGGCGTAGATTCAGTGGAGCGAATAGTTTAAGGGTTCAGTAATTCCTTTGAAAGCTTCTACGATAACTGCTCCATTAATTCCTCGGAGTATTCATTCAGGAATTCTCTGAGTAATCCATAGGAAGCTTCCACCAGGACTACGAGGATTGAACCTGGAAATCCTCTTAGGAAACTTCCTGGAGTTCTTTCGAGGATTATCACACATTCTTCCAAACATTTCATCAGAGGTTCTTCCAGGAGTTGCTCTTAAAATTTCACTGGGGCTCTCCCTGGAAGATCTTCTACAAGTATCACTTAATTTTTTTTCTAGAAAGTTTTCCGAGGTTTTCGGGTACTTCAAAAAACTCTTGTGATAGTTTCTCTGAGTCTTTATAAAAGCAGCGATTGAGGCTCACTCAAAAATTATTTTTTTAATGTTTTTAGAAATTCCCGAACCGATTTCTTTATTTACTTCAGAGTTTCTTGCAAGATGCCCTCGAGAGTTTTTTACGAGTTTAAGTTTTACAAATATTTCTAATGGGGCCAATGCATTAGTTTCTTGCCTGGAGCCACTCAAAAGTGTCTTCAGAAAAAACGAAAGATCTGCTTAAACCGTTGCTTTGGGCATTCTGTTAGCTATGATTCTGAAAATATATCTAATATTTCTACCGGAGATTTTGTCTGGCAATTTCACCGAGAATAGCAACCGAGATTCATTTAAGATTTCCTTGATAACTCCTCCTAGAAATTCATCGGGAAATTATAAAATAAATGACGTGGTATTTTTTCACCAAAAACTCTTTTAGAAAATCTTCCAGCAAAACCTTTTGATGTTCCTTCGATGATGCAAAAAAAAAAACGATCGAATATTGCATCAGAATTTTATTCGAAAGTTCTTCCAATAATGTTTGGCCCTGGACCGAGTCTAGTGGAGAAGGATGATTCTTTGTTCGGCGTAGTTTTAATAAAACGGATTATAGTCCATCAAGTATCCAAATAAGTAAATTTTCAACACAGATTCAGCAATTCTTTTGATGGCTTCTACGACAACTGCTCGGTTAATTCCTCGGAGGATGCCAGGAATTCTTTTGGGAATCCATCCGAAGTTTACGCCAGAAATCCTCCATGAAAACATTATGTCATTCTTCCGACAATTCTCCCAAATTCTTCAATAGTTTCTCAGGAGATTTTTTGCAGGCAGTGCCCTAAAATCTCTTGCGGATGTACTCCTAGGAATACCTGAAAGTATTTTTCAAAGTTTTCCAAGATTTTGGATTCTTTCAGTAATTCCTGCGAAGATTTACCCATGGTCTTTTATAAGAGTATCGATAGAGATTCCTTCGATGATTACTTAAAAAAAACATTATTCGTGATACTAAGTATTCCCAAGGCGATTTCTTAAACAACTTACACAAAACCATCTCCACGAGTTATTAATTATAATCAGAGTATTTTTTTAAATTTTTACTGAAACATCTACAAAGATTTATCTAAGGGCTCTTGCTTTAATTTCTCCGAGGATTCTTTCCAGGATTCCTCTTAAAATGTTTTCAAAAACTTGCGGAAACTGCTTAAAACATTCTATCGAGCGTTTTCCAGTTGATCGTCTATAAACATAATATCCAACATTTCTAGCAATATGACAAAGAGTTGCACCACATATTCTTTGAAGATTCCTCACAATCTTCGTTCTAAGAATCCTTGAGAATTGTTTTTCAAAAATTGCGGAAACTCTTTTCAAGATACATCCCGCAAATGCTCATTATATTCATTTGACGATGCATCAGCAAAAACAAAAAAAATCTCCGAAGCTTACTCCAGGGTTATATCCGAAAGTTCTTTCAGCAGTTTTCCCAAGGATTCCTTCAGCGATTTTCTGAATTTCCTCAAAGAATTACTCCGAGAATTTATCCTGGAAATCCTTCGAGGATTCATCCGATTATTACAGCTAGGATACACCCCATATCGGGGACTCCTCCGAGAGTTTGATTTTTTTCTGTATATTCTTCCTAGAGTTTCGAGGATTATTAATGAAAATCCATTATTTTTTAACTCTAGGATTTTTTCCCAATACTAATACATACTTTGGAATTGATTCGTGAATTTATTCCAAAAATCTACATACAGAGGAAATTATTTTAGAATTGTTTACTGAATTTTTCTAGGAATATTCCTCTAAGGGAAATAAATCGGATACCATATTTTGTAGAAATTTTTATTAGGTTTTTTCTAGGGTTTTCTACAAAGACATCTTCAAAGATTGATTTGAGGACTGCTCAAGGAATTTGTTACACAATTTCTCCACAAATTGGTTTAGAACCTATAGACATTCTTGCAATAATCCTTTACTTTACCCTAGTAGGATGTTGAGGTCTATATGACCCAGACAGGCACGCTGAACGTGCACTACACCATCGTGATCCAAAAAATCTAGCATCTCAGGAGGGTTAAAGATTTCCTCCTGATTGTTTTCAAGGAACTCCTCCGAGAATCTCTCATGGAAATCCTTGGATGCTTCATCTTGGTTTTTCTGATTGTATGCAACCTGTACCTAATTATGTCGTGGACTCCTCCGCTAATATGAATTTTTTTTTCATTCTTCCTGATGTATCACCATATTCATATACAGATGAATCTGAAGATTCAATATTTTTCGGAAATTTTTGGATTTTTTCTGGATTTTCTATAAATGCATCATTCATGATGAATATGAGGATTGCTTAAGGAATTTGTTAGACAAGTTATCCTGAGTTTGTTTTGGAAATCTCAGGATATTGTTTAACGTTCACACCCTAGCGTTCCAGAGATTTCTCCAAAGGTTCATACATAAATTTATAATTGGATTTCTCCGAGGATCTTTCCAATGATCACTCCAGGAATTCCATTGGGATTACTTCAGAAATTGGAAATTATTCACAAAAAAAATCGTTTTATTTTCAAAAATCTCTCAGTTTTCCTCAGTATACCTTAAACGTAGATTCTGAACTACAATCGCGTACTCAGACAAACGGAAGATAAAACACCTAGTAAAACACTGTAATTTGGGTTGTATTCATTTCCACCGTAGTCGACGACAAAAGTAACTCACACCAGCTCCCATTCTCACCGTAGCACAAAATGCTCGCCGAATGTGCACAGAGTGAGGACCAAGGTTAAATGGAAAACAATTTCATTATATCTAGCAAAGGTCTTGTTTTTTTCCTCTCGTGTCTGTTTTGTGCGCACAGCCGAGGTTTCCGCTTTCCTTTTGAACTTTGGTCGGTCGGGGATGGGTGGTGGTGTGCCGGTGCAAACAGTTTCCGAACTGACGCGCGCTCCTTCCCAGGATGGGAATTCAAATTCGAGCGTAAGAGACGAAATAAGATAATTAATTTTATTCATTTTCCTCGCTGTTTTGTTGTTTTCTTCCGAGAGCCGATGAAGTTACCATGGAGCAACACCGGGAAAAGGGCAGAACTCGTGCAAGGAATACGGCGAGCACGTGACGAACAAGAACACACCACGGGGAGCCTTTTACTCCTGCCTGCATTCGAGGATATCTATTCAGCTCGTGGAACGCGGGGTGGGCGAACGAAGAATCGTGATCTGATTTGCTCATCGGTCTTGTTGTTCAATTTCCGTTTGTTGTAGGAAAGGAAGGAAAAAGCAAAAATATAAGATGCCTTTCAAAGAAACGGGGAAAAGTATTCCAATGAGAAACAATGTGTTCTGTCTGATTCAATCAGGATCACTTTCCGCCCCCTATTGACCTTTGCCGAAACCGAAAAGGATTATTCCGCCAGTCGATAGAGATAAAATCTTGAAACCTTTCATCAAAACAGACCGTAATTTCCAATCCGATTTGCTCGCTAAACAGAAAACATTGGCCGCGACGTCGTCAGTCTCCTCGGATGGAACAACTAAGCTGTTCCGAGTGATGACGATCGAAATGAAAAATAAACATGCCACTCAACTGGATTCCCGCCGACAAGTACCACCGCGCCTGCCCCACTGCACCGTCACCGGGAAACAGCTTCAGCTCCAATCTCTTCCAATAACATTGCTGTGCTCGTCGGGCGATGTGTTTCACGGTGCACTATGGGCTTCGTCCTAGCCAACTCGGTATGTGGGAAATGCTCGAAAAAAGTCTAAGAGCAGGGAGGAGTATACTGGCGTTGGTTCTGATATGTTTGGCTAATATAACGCTTATGAAATCAAGTGCTATGGCATGGTTGATATGGATTGTTTTTCCCATAATAAGGGATTTTAGGAAAAAGCTACTCATCGAAACAATGTTCAACTTAATTGCTACTTACGTAATATATTCATAACAAGTTGTTGCAAGCTTTGTTTCCGCAAGTTCTTAAGAAAATGTTCAAAAAAGAGTTCCTTATCTGAGAGCTTCCTTTACCAATGAACATTTGTGTATTCGTTCATCCTGGGGTAAGCATGACGATACTTTCGATACCATGGACCCAAGATTCTACCCGGATTTTCATGTTATTAGCGGTTGTCTAAATTCGAGTTATCCGAAAACCCAGATTTGTTGAATCTGGGTAATCGGCACTTCACTTTCCGGCTTGAATGGTTCTACGAGGATTGCAAAGTGATTCTGGAGAAAAACTCAGCGCGAGTGGTAATGCTGCAGCATGGAACTTGGCAGAACGTGGAGGATCAGTGGGGGTCACAGCTGTCAAACTCGGTACATCGCCGCTCTAATCATCATCGTTTTTGGTACGGCGCGTTTTGGTACCCACTTTCTGGTCGGTTTACCCTAACTTGGTCCTGATTTTCGGGTGTGTGGCTCGTGTTTTGCTAGTGCTTGTTCCGGAATCTCACATTGCAAAGGAAATTGTTGTCGTTGATGATTGTTTCTCTTTCTTTATCACTTTGCACGATATTATATGTAGCAGCAAAGCAGTGTCGATGTTATAAGCGTATTTTTGCCATGAATTAAGCAATCAAAACAAAAACATTGAACGCCATGTTGAATCGAATGCTGGTTTGCTGATTCTGGCTATTCGTCATCCCCCTGGGAGCGATACAAGCAGAAGCGGAAGCAATCCTGCAAAACTAGTGTTCGCAAGGGTTTAGGCGTTTTAATAAACGCGTATTTTTAGTTTTCTACCTTTTAGTTGTTGAGGTGGTTGAGAGAGATTCATCATAGTTGATATGGACAGTATGGGTATATAAGGACTTGTGGACTTTGAATCTCTTCAAATACACTTTTCCTGTGCAGTTGAACTGTCGTATGGGCCAACTTGGATGGATGTGATGTTATTGAAAGGAGGAAGCAGCACTTCGATAAGAATCAGAACAAACGCACGGAGCTGAACGTTGGCAACGGAAAATCAAGGCAATGCAATGGAGGAAACGACTACCATCAGTCGGGGTGACATTGAGCGAAACATCAAGAAAGATGTTTTGCTCAAAAACTAACATCACATTTATTAGAGTGATTATCAAAAGTGAATATTATTTGGTAAATATAACTTGCGTTGACCATCTGGTTGAGAAAAAAGTCACATTTTGTTAATTTTCCACTAAGAAAACGCGAGAGGAATTTTATTGTAAAGCGTGTTGATCAAAATTGTTGTTTTTAAATGTCCTCTGGAAAACGGCTAAACGTCAGACATGCAAAGGATTGATGAATTCAATGTGTTTTGAGTAGTTGTTTTGAAAAGTCGAAAAAAAAACGATTTATCTTAGTTTTGTATGCTATTTAGTATATGAAAAACTAATTTATTCGAGCTGTAGTACAAACAATTCATTTTGTGGGTGACTGGACCATTTAAAAGTAATTTAATCAGTATGAGAACCCTACAAATGTCAATTAGAACAACTGTGTATTCATTGAAAGTGTTGAAAAATTCATTTCGTCATATCTAAAATCAATCACCTACAGCTCATTTTAGAAGCTGAACCTGAGAATATGGTATATGAAAAACTTGTGCGGCTAAACCAATTCTGCAAGAAAGTCACGGAAAAACCGCTATTTTTCGAATATTTAAGGTAAATGTCACGGACTACCTTCGGAAAATGCAAATGATATTCACGGTGAATATCATTTAGGATTTTTCAAAGGTAGTCCGTGACATTTACCTTAAATATTCGTGAAATAGCGGTTTTTCCGTGACTTTCTTGCAGAACTGGTTTAGCCGCACAAGTTTTTCATATACAATATTCTCAGGTTCAGCTTCTAAAATGAGCTGTAAGTGGTTAAATTTAGATATGACGAAATGAAATTTTCAGCACTGGTATTCATATTATTATATGCATAGTTCGGTGTAAAGTTTTGAAAATAAATGTAAGATTTATGCAAAATTGAAAGTGCACGCATATCAGTTCACGCATATTCAGGTTCACCTGAACGAACTTAATCGGTTTCATGAGAAGGCGGTGAACGCCTTTCTTGGCCTTTGCAGGAAGCGATGGTCCTATCTTTTTCCTTTTTTGAAGAAAGACACGGGTTTCTCCCGTCTTATAAGGCATCCTTTCAGAGACATACCTTCTCGTGCTTTGTTGCGTTACATTTGGCAGGAATGGCAGTTATCTCCGAATGCCGCTGCACCTTCTGTGTTTCGCCAAAGAGGAAGTTTAGGACAAAGTTTCTTTTCGACAGTATCTCCAAGAAACCTTTGTTTACGTTAAGCATCCACTCTGTGTGTTTATTTGCGTTGGAACGGGTTAGAATTCTCCGGCTTTTCATGCCAGGCCCACCATTCACTCCCACCAGGACTCTCTTTGAGTCCTCTCAGTCGCTCATCGCTGTAGTCACCACTTAGGGGGATGAACGCATGAAAAACTTCCGGACGAGGAATGTCTTTTTCATACAGACCAATTAGTTTCGCATTTTCCCAAGGAGAAAGCATCCCAGTTACATCTTTTAGACGATTTTCAGTTACTAAGTCTTTGCTATCAAGGACCAGATAACCATGCCTGTAGCTACATTTGGTAAATTCATGTTTAACTTTATCATGTCTGTGATTCTCTATTTTTTAAGAGAATTGATTCCTGCAGAACATCAAGTTGCTCCGTCGCGTCGTCATTTGATGTTTAGGATAATCTTTTGCTTGTATACACATTTTGACCGTCCTTGCCGCATCCCTATTGGAGTGCCTTGTTGAATATGGAATGACTGGAAGATTAACATAATATTCCGGAACTTTTACTGCAGTCTTTCCTGAATTCTTGAAAGTCTATTTCGTATATTTGAAGGCTTGAGTGTAAGAAAAGATTAAGCTCGCACGCATCTTTGGAGAGAGGCTCACCTTCGTCATCTTCACGTTCGAGTTCTCCTTACTACTACCTCGTCCACCTTTTCTTAACATCTTAGTTGAGTTTGGAGTGCCAGGAGTAACATTAGAAAATACTTGTTTCCAGGCTTCATGTTTATTCAACCCAGCTACCACACATTTCTATATTTTATTCATTTGTTCTTTTGGCATATTTTTACGCCGTTTGATATTCGGCTTGCTATCACTTAGAGCTCGACTATTGTTGATCAAACTTTCGATAACAGACCAAAAAAATAACACTACTAGTAACCGGCTTAATAGTTAAATTAATGCCATCGTCGTCACAATCATTTTCCATCGGATCATTTTTCGGTGTATTGATTATAGAAGAGGAACAGGATGGAGCTTCTGAGGAAGATTCACTCAGAAGTTCATTTTCCCTCCCTTGATTCAGCTATTTCCATATCCACTTCCGCGGGTTCCGATTGGCCAATTGTGTTAATCACTGTTTTTTCGTGATTCATTTTTTGTACCCCTGCAGTACTTATGTACACAAGAAAAGTATGTATTCGGATTGGAAGCAGCAAAATTATAGTTGTCAAAATTAATAAGATAGCGAAAGGAGGGGAAAGAAAAAATATATAAAATAATGGTAAAGAAATTAAATAGAGGAAGAGAAAAAATAAAAGTAAATAAATAAAAGTCACACTAATGTTTTTGTGTTTTTATTCCGGTTTTCGTATTATTTTTGTATTGATGCTTCGTGTTTCAATTTGTCATAAAACTTATTGCGTGTATATTGCACCATATATTGCTGTGCAAGTTTCACCACACTTGTGTGCAAGAACGCTTGCAATATGTCATGCAGAAGACCATTGAGCATCTGACAGTTATGCGATACAAGAAATTCTTGCAAATGGCCTCTTTTCCTTTTTATTTCTATACTGTTCCACTATTAAAATCACAATTTTGGAATAAAATACGTTTGAATACACTACTGTTCTCACCTATGCACTAGTAAAGATTCAATTGGCAGTGCCTTAGAACACTTTTGCACTATAGCTCACGATTTTCCACTACTCATACAATTCTTCTTGAAAATTTAGCGACAGCTGAGCTAGATTACAAAGCACATGTGCACTCGAGAGCAGTGTTGCCAGAACGTTATTTGAGTGGCTGACCCAATGTCACCTCCTAGAAGGGGTGAAATTAGGCCAATTTCAAATAAACTTTATCATTGTCAAAATTAAACTTGGATCATTTATACTTAAACCAATCTTAAATTATATAACAATAATCGTGTCTACGGAATTCCACATTGACTTAGACCTGAAATATTGTTGTAACGGCTTTCAAAAGAATGGACAATGAAACCCCTACTGTCGGTACATCAGTATAGGACGGTATCGAACCAACTTCCACTCTGTAAAATCTGTAAACAAGCCGCTGGTTGGTTGATATGTGAGCGAGATGTTCGACTGACACAAATTGCTTGGGCTTTCCTTATTTCTGTTACATTTTTCAGTTGATCTTCTAAGTGCTGTTTAATTATAATATTTTGTTGCTGTGTACTTATGTGAATAATTGACATTCTTAATTCAATCTTCTAACCATTGTGTGACGGCTTCCAATTCAAAATAGTCTTTCAGCAATCTCAATTTCATCGCGAAGACATCTTTTCGACATGCATCCGGATGATGCATGCGATTTCAGTTGACATCATCAGTTTCTTTTTTCCCCCGGAAATGCACGAACGCCTTTCCACAAGCAGTTTCCAACAAGTACACACGTCTCGTCCGATAAGTTGAACTGACTCAGCCTGAATTGAGCGATCCTTGGTGAAAAAATAATTCCCTTCAAACCTGCTAACGAACACCGAACCGAAAATTGGAAATAACAAATCTGTCAACTTTGATTGCCAGTTTCGCACAGCATCAGGTTCACGCCGAGGAAAAGATGTAAGTTGCATCTCCAGCTCCACCACCATCCTTCAACGTTCATTTTTTTCCTGCTGGTTTGCTGGGGTTTCACACAAGCAGCAAAAGGACTGCAACGTCACCATCATTCAGTAGCGCAATGCGCGCGTGAGATGTTTTCTCTGCCTGACGGCAACTCATTCTCACTGTGTGGCACAACTTTGCTGAACACGCTGGAAATGTGAACCCGCGCTGCGCCCGGCCAGGACATATTCGTTCCATAATGAAAGTGGATTGGAAATTTCAGAACTTGAACTACACCCACTCTTCAACCGTCGTCGCCGTCGCCGCGTCCGCTCGTCCCTCCGTCCGTCCGCGGACTGTGCAATGCCCGCCTGGAGCAGAAGCCGGCACATTTCAATGTGGCAACAACCTGGCTGGCTGATGGTGATGGCATGGCAACTGATGGCCGACCACCTGCCGGGCAACGATGAGCCCTGTTATGTGGAGAGCAGGAGAAAAAAGTTCTGTCCGAGAAATCCTAGCAAAACCTGCTGCTGCAGATACATTCAATTATAATTTCAAAGTGAAAATATGTTGCAATGCTGACGGACGACGACGCGACGGGTGGTAGCAGATCGACGAAGGGGTACACGGATGGAGGGGCTGGGTCTGTTTGAAATTTGTCAACTTTTTCCATAGGTTGGGGAGAATGGCGCTGGATATTCATTGGAATGTTATTGCTCACTACATTTTATAGTTTTATGTAAAAAAACCAGCAGGAAAATAAATAGATATTGACTTTAAAAAAATACACTGAAGTTTTTTTACGCGTTTTTTTTTTACGCGGTACCGCGTAAAAAAAACCGCGTTATTTCAAAACCCGTCGTAAAAAAACGAGTTTTTTCAAGAACACGCGCAAAATAGTCAGGATGACATCCAACGTAACTTGATTTTTTTGAATTTTTTCACAATGTTTTTTGAAATAACGCGGTTTTTCGCGTTTTTTTACGCGGTACCATTACCGTCGTAAAAAAAAATCTTCAGTGTATATCAAAATATGAGATTGCTTAGGGGCTGTTCATAAACAACGTAGACCATGTATTGGCCATCTCAGACACCTCTCTCTACCCTCGCAGACTTTTGTCAAAAAAAAAAAAATGTGTGTAGCGTAGACTTTGGCCAAAACCGTCCCACCTCCCCCTAAAAGCCTGCGTGGTTTATGAACGGAACATTACTTCTGCAGGTATGTTAACTATACCTTTTTCGATCAATTTCGAAACTTGTTGGTGAACTCTTTGGTATATACCACGATCGAAAACACCAACAAAGTGCACCATACAACGCTTTCCCTCATTTTACACAGCTTTTCTGCATCCAGTTCTGCAATCGAGATTGCTTGGTTGAATGAAATTGGAATCGACTTAAATCCTGACGGGCTGTGAGACAAAAGCGTATCAATGTGGAGTTGAACGATAGAGGTTCTTTTTTGCCTTCCATCCCATCGTGGCTGTTCTCATTTTCATCCCCGTATGTGTGTTTGTCCGCTGTTGTGTAACCGTGATTGGAACTGACAGCGGCTGTCATTGATGACGACGTTGTGCGTTGCGTGTTCCTCAGTTGGAAACTTTGCTCGTTGATTGGAGGAGATGTAGAGAACTAGTTTTTTGTTTGTTTGCTTAGTGGAATTGTGAAACAATGGTTGTGAAGACAACAAACGATGTCACACTTTAAAGTTCGTGCAGAACTTTGAACTTGGGTAAACTAAGTACTTTTTTCAATTCAAGACGATATAGGCAGCGCAGCCTCGGGTAAGATGGCCTGCAGAAACCCATTACCTCTGAAAAGCCTAAGTACAACGTATCATGGACAACGATCGGAAATACGGTTTTTGAACATAATAACAGATTTTATTTTGTTTTCAGGGGATTTCAAGGGGTTTCAGGGGCATTCTAGAGGTTTCCAAAGAGTTCAATGTGCGTTTCTGGAATACATATGAAGGAATTTAGGAGCGTATCAAGGATTAACCTTAAGTTTTAGGAGCGTTCTTGGAGACTGTCCAAAAACCATGTTCATATTTCAAACCCCCCTCCCCCAGCGCATGGTATATACAAAAAAAATTGTATAGATCGTGGTCTTTGGCCAAACCTCCCCTTTCCCTTAGATGACCACGCCCCTAGGGCGTTGCAGGGGCTTGCAGGGTTTTTCGAGCGGTTTTAGGAGCCATCCAGGTGTTTTCAGCGGCGTTCCTTGGGTTTCAGCCGTGTTCCAGGGTGTTTCAGAGGTACTCTATGGGATTTCAAGGAGTATCAGGGGTGTCCCACGTCGTTTCCAGGACCTTCCAGGAGGTTTGAAAGCTGTTCCAGAGGATTTCAGGAGCGTTCAGGCGAGTTTTCAAGGAGTTCTAGAAGGTTTCAGGGCAATACCAGTAGTTTTCAATGGGCTTCAGGGATGTTCGAAGCACATGTGTGTTTCTGTGGATGTCTGCAGTGGTTTTCAATGGGATCCAGGTGTATTCAAGGGGGTTTAAGAACGTTCCAGGAAGTTTCCAGGGGGTTTCAGGGGAGTAGCAAGGGATTTAAAAGGCATTCCAGAGAGTTTCAGATGTTATCAAGGACGTTTCAGAAGGTTTCAGGGGCGCACTGAGGGGTTCCAGTGGGCTGGAAGGATTTCATGATGTTTCAGAATGTTTCAGGCGCGTTCTACAACTCCTTCAAATCACTTGAAACGCCTCGACGCCCTCTGGAACTCCCTTTAAAACTCCCATGAAAGCCCTCTTAAACCTCCTGAATCGTCTGGAAATGCCTTGGTTAGCTTACGACAATTTGCTTGTTGGAAATTTGCAACTGCGTAAGTTCTTTCAGTGCATAGTGAATTTCGAGGTACCATCTGATATACAGATAGAGACAAGTTCAGCAGCATCAACAGCAATAGTGGAGATGTCTTTTGATACCGAGTTTACAAAGTTAGGAGTGTCTTGACTCGAGAAATCCAACTATGACACTATAATGTATGTTACATATAGTATACATATGTATTACTAAATAATTGTTGAAATAAAACCTTGCAGTCTCAAAACTTCTGTAACAGTAAGCTGCCAACAAGAGGTTTCTTTTTTCCCGAGGAAGTTGCGTCCCTAACACCCCTGAAACGTTTTGAAATGCCTTTTAACCCTTCTGAAACCGAAATCCTTACGAAACCCTCTTGAAATTCCATGGATAGCCTAGCTATACTTCTGAAACATACCTGAAACCTCCGAAATCTTTTCAAAAACTTTCTGGAATTTCCACGAAACTTCAAAATGAAAATCTGATATGAATGCAGTAGAAAAATTAAAGTTTCAACTACCAGTGTGAACCATTCACGGTCAATATTATAAGGATAAGATGACTTAAGGATACATTCAAAATTTGCGATCCCGACTTCCGGTACATGTGTTCTTATTCGTATTATAAAATAGTTCTTGCTGAATAGCTGCCTTACAAATACCTAAAGCACGGATCTCATCACACAAAAAAAAACAAACAAAACAGCTACAAAGGTAATGGCCTCTAAGAAGCTTTGAAAATACCTCTGAAAACCTTTATGGAACCCTTAAAGCTCACTGAACATTTTTGAAACCCCCAGAATCTCCCTAAAAATCAGTGAATCACCCTCAAAAGCTCCTGAAATGCACTGAGACCTTCTAGAACACTAATAATACTATGTGAAACGATCCTAATATCCTCCTGCCGAAATTCTCCACTCAAAGTCTACCGAAAACTCCAGGACCCGCTGGAGCGCTCCTCAAAACATCCCGAATCATTCGAGACCTCTTGGCTACTCTGAGAACTCCTGAAACACCCTAAAAAGACTCTATAAATCCTTCTGAAACACCTTGGCTGCAGCTCAAACCTCCTAACTCCACCTGATACCCACTGAAACCCCCTAACACGTCTCTGGTACCCACTGAGGCTCCTAGAACGTTTCTTATACCATTGAGGACACCTCTCTGAGTCCCATCAAACACCGCAAAACCCCTCAAATTCTCCGGAGTTCATTCAAAGTCGCCCTAGAGACCTATGTTTCCCGCATTGCTTCTGTTGGCTATTATAAGAAAACGAAAAGAGCAAAGTTCGAGCAGTGCTGATTGAAACTTTTTTAGCATCCTCTATTTACGATTGTTTTTGACTGGAAGATACTGATACCTTCTACGAGTTTTCGGTTATTTAGCCTTATACAATCAAACGGTAGTTTGTGAACTACCCGATGTTTCGGCTGTGTTTGGCAGCCTTCATCTATAATAATTCCGGCTTCGAAGGCTGACGGTGAAGAGAAGCGGCAGGTGCTTGCTTAAGCTTGATTGACCGCCCGTAGTTGCTACTCCATTATCACCAGATCAGTTATATTTGCACAAGGAATCAATGAGATAGCTGCAGGAGACTAACGGGCATGTTCAGTGTGTAAGTGTTGGTGATCTTTTGTATTAGGCGGTTGCGTCAGATTGTTAGTCAATGTGGGGAAAAGTAGGCAATTGATGATTGCAATTGTTTGCCCACATCAGGCCATTGAGTCTTCTGCACCTGAACAAGATCATTCGGAAATGATTATTTTTGGCAGAGGGTTCACGCATTGGTGCGTGCAGACTACTGTGAAGATGATGCAGCACAGTTTGCTTCGTCGCATAACTTGAAGGCGTTATATATAGATTGACACTGTGCTGAGATAGTGTGATGTCAGGGAAACGGCTTTTCCAATCCGTTTCCGGTTCTAGCGATGGCTACAGTATCGGACATGAAAAAAGCAACAAAGCCGTTTTCCCATACAAACTAGACAACTTTAAGTTGCCATATCTCAGTAATTTTTCGACCGATTGTTTGAATCATTGAAAATGATAAATTAATCATTGTGATAATTGCAAACTGCCGTAGTTAACAAATTGGCAAGACTCTGAAACGAACTTCATCTTAGACTGTGTCTGTATGGACTTTAAGTCTCCCTACACCAAGAAATGTTTCCGCATCTTTTTCATGCTGGAACAAAAATACACCTCTCCTCGCAGTAAAGTCACTTTTGTAGCTTGTGCCACAATGTACTACATCAAAGCATCGCACATCAAAGTTTGATTTCATTTTCAATTACTGTAGAGCTGCCCTTCCATATTCCCCCGTAGTCCGTCATCCAAACACCGAGTAACGATTCGCACATTCTTCAAATACCCTCTCGCCGGCATAAATCCATTTTGATCAACTGCAATTTTCCACTGCATACACTCCGACAAACGGCACACGCTCACACGTTTGGCGATCAACTTTTCCAATAAAACTGTTTTCCACAGTTTTTGCACGTCGTCGCCACCATCATCGCACACGAGCAGAGAGTGAGAGCTACAAACATAGCCCAACTCCGGCGCTTAATTCTGTTTTATTTGATTTCATTCCCACTCGTTTCAACTGTCCCCCTTGCGTGCCTTCACAGAATCTGGGCCCATAACTCGGACCTATACTCTCGCTACTTCTACTAGTAACCCGTGAAGTGAAACAGTACTTTTTTGTGTAAAATTTTATTTTCTCTTATAAATATAACGAAAACAATGTGGATCGACATGTAATACGACGGTGCGGCAGGGAACGATTGGAGACCGGCAATTCTAGTGACTTTGGCGAGAAAGAGGGGAAAAGGATTGGATCAGCTCACATGGGCTATGGGATATCGAGAGTGACAAAAAACAGAACTCGAATTGCAAGCTCGAGGAGAAGTTGGGGCAAAATGTTGCCTTCGAATTTCCCGAGAAATTAAATTGCTAGTAAGGAAGTTATGATTGGATTACGTTACACGAGGCCTCAACAAAAATATATGAAGTTTTTTTTGTCATATATCAAAATAATTTTTATTACATATCACTTTGTACCATTTTCCTCTACACACTTGAATCGTACGTTGGAATGCCATGTGTCCATTTGATATAATTGTTTATCGATTTCTGATTCCACGAGCACACTGGATGCCATCACCACTTTTTAGGATACTTTTCGTAATGTTTTGCTTGTGTCCGGATGATCAAGAAAAGTATTGAGTTCTCGTCAGAAAACGTATGATTCAATTCGCTGGTTGAACGTCAGGTAAAACGTCCGCTGAGATTGGGTATGGTATATTTTGTCGATTTAAATTGGAAACAGGTCAAGATCTCGACAGATGAATGAATCTAGGGTGTTTTGCCCTCAGGAATCTACGTGCGGATGCGTTGGAATTTTCCTCTGCGTATGGCATCATTGTTATGAGGGCTGACAAGCTTTTATTCGAGCCGGGCAACCCTATAGCCAAGAGCAGGAAGAATGCAATCAACGGGGGTGTGTTATTGTTTATGCTCTTTGATGGTGCCGTTTGTTTGGGGAGACCTGACTGAAAGCGGAATGTAGGACACACGAATGGGTGGAATTCTTCCACTTCCATACACAGCAAAAGTACAAAAGTCTAACTGGGAGACACAATAATGGACAGAGAGGCGCCTGGCGATTGATGAGGAATGAGATTTTATTACCTGGAGAAAAAAAATGCAGGGACGTAATGGCGAGACAAAATGATGAAAATACTGTTGAGATGTGTACTTAGCATTTTGCCGTATACTGTTTTGTAACTTCGATGATAGAAATTGAAAGCCAAAGCTCCATTTAGGTAATTTAGGTAGGTATTTCAATTAGGGTAACACTACTTAAAAAAAAAATGATTGTATTCAGTGCTGTTTTGAGATTTATGCTTCTGGAGTCGGATTGTACTGCCACTGCTGTCACAACCCCGTTGGCCTCGAACACGTTTGTTATGCTCAGCTAAAGAGTGAGATGTACACTCCCGTGCAAAAGTTTGGGGTCACCCCCTCAAAAACATGGAATTTAATCCACTCGTTCTTAGACTCTATCGAAAGATAAAGAGTTAGATTTGATTCGTAGGTACTTTTCGCAAATTTCGTATGAAATTTTTGGTATGAAAAGTTAACCCAAACTTACATGTTTTTCCTAAATCTGTACGAAAAATTGTTTTCCGTGTAATTTAAAATTGGGTCGACCAAATTTTAAAATTAAAGTTGCATTAGAACCCTATTTCTATCCTCTTTGAGAGCCATTCATTAGATTTTAGCGGAAAAAATCATAACATAGTTTAAATGATCGAGTTAGGTTTACAAGTCACCGTGCAAAAGTTTGGGGTCACCTTCCAAATGAAGTCTGCGTCGGATTTTTATTCAAATCGTCATTGTTTTTGGTGCAACTCCAATTCCTTCTTTGTTATTTGAATGGCAAGACACAGAAATGGTTATGAAATTTCCATAGACTATGTTAAGGTAGAAAATGGGGTATAAAATCCATACTAAATCAGCTAAGTTCGTTATATAAAGTGCGAAAGATGATAGAAGTGAGATAAAAATGACTAATTCGTGAACTCTACCCTATATAACTCTTAGTATTAAAACCACAAATATGCCATTACCCCAAAATCCATAACAACGAATGTCATTTCTCCGAATGTACTATTACATTCGAGATTTTGGGTTTTGGTGCATAGCAAAGGGATATTTTTTGATAAAATGCCTTTTAAAATAAAATATGTAACATTCCTGAAATTTATGGATTTTAGGGTAATGGTATGTTTGTGGTTATAACACTTACAGCTATATAGGGTAAAATTCACGAATTAGTCATTTTTATCTCACTTCCATCCTTTTTCGCACTTTATATAACGAACTTAACTGATATAGTAAGGATTTTATATACTAGGGGGATTCACTTAACAGCGTAAACTGATTAAACTGATTAAACGTCGCGATCACCAAGGTAATCTTTGATTATTTCATTCGCAAAATCATGAAACATTTCAAATAAGCAGAAAATCATGGCTTACGCAGCAATTTAATCTGTTTAGTGAGTACCCCTACTATATTCTACCTTAACTTTGTCTAGAACTTAGTTTATGAACATTTCATAACCATTTCTGTGTCTTACCATTCAAATATCAAAGAAGGAATTGGAGTTGCACAAAAAAAATGACGATTTGAATAAAAATCCGACTCAGACTTCATTTGGAAGGTGACCCCAAACTTTTGCACGATGCAGCATACTAAGGGGTGACCCCAAACTTTTGCACGGTGACTTGTAAACCTAACTCGATCATTTAAATTATGTTATGAATTTTCCCGCTGAAATCTAATGAATAGCTCTCAAAGAGGATAGAAATAGTGTTCTAATGTAATTTTTATTTTAAAATTTGGACGACCCAATTTTGGATTACACGGAAAACAATTTTTCGTACAGATTGAGGAAAAACATGTAAGTTTGGGTTAACTTTTCATACCAAAAATTTCATATGAAATTTGTGAAAAGTACCTACGAATCAAATTCAACTCTTTATCTTTCGATAGAGCCTAAGAACGAGTGGATTAAATGAAAGATGACTGAGATGTGACCGAAAAACATTTCCATGTTTTTGAGGGGGTGACCCCAAACTTTTGCACGGGAGTGTAAGACGGATGTACGGGAAAGGGGATGAGAGAGGAGTGATGGGTGTTTAAAACGAGTTCAAACGAGGACCAAATTGTATAATTATAACAAAGAACTCCCACTGAAAATTGAGCAATTGAGCTACAAACAAGAAACGAATGCCGAGAACGGTAAAGTATCTTCAAACAAAAAAAACTACAAAGCCCTACGAACCAAGTTCATGCTCACCAACCAAGCATTGCTCACCCAGCCTCATGCAATTATTTTCTTGGTACGTAGTGCGTTTCATTGCTTGAGGTTTCCAAGAACTTCTTCGGGTATTATTTAAGGAAATGTTTGGAATCAACAAGCGTAGCTAGTGAGCTCTCACAGTATTATGAATAAGGTCTATTATCACTTCATATATGTAGGTTTATAAATTATCCTTTGAATAAGGCCTACACTTTGAGAATTGACGAATATTGGTGGAGATATGGATTTGGTAAAACGCCATATTTTGAGAGTGTGACCCCGAACTATTGATCGGGAGGTACCCAAGAAACAATGACAGCTGAATAAGAGCTTATTCAGCCAAAATTTTTGAAATAAGGCTGAAAAGCAGTTTATTCAGTCGTTGTACAGCAAAAATGTTTGTTGGGTATATATCTCATCAATTTCCCTCTGAAACGCCTTGAGACTACCTCAAACTTCTGATGGGACGTCCGGCAACTTATTTTATATCAAAGCTTTTCATGAAACCCTTTGAAAATCCAAGGAACTCCTGTAGACCTCACCCTCGAGTAGTCACGTCTTCGACCCGTATCAGCGATACTACGTGCATGCTGTGTACCGTAAGCGATTTTTTTTCATGGTGTGACCGCTTGAAGCCACACGTATGTGAATCACATTGAAACCCATCTGAAACCCCCTCAAATTCTCTTAAAGTGCCTCTGAAACACCCTGAAGTCCCCTGAAATCCCTTGCAACGTCTTGAGCCTTCTCTAAGGAACTTCTCATAATCCCTCCAGGAACGCCCTGAAGTCCCCTAAAATCCCATGAAATCCTTTCAAACATCTTGATACGCATCGATATCTCTTGATATTTTTTTAAGAGCAAATTTGGGAAGATCACGACATTTTTAAACGTGCTCGTGGAAAATTGCAAAGTCCGTCCCATCGCAACAGTGTCTTATCGTTAGCCATACCGTGAGTAGAAAGAAGAGGTGAGAACAAGTTTTCAAAGCAACCACCGACCGTTTCTGAACAGATGACCCTGCGTGAGAAGCACGCTCGATACCTAGACGCCACCACTGGTGATGATCGACGGCTGTATCCCATCGGAGAAGTTCATGAATCTTCCCATTGGAGAAGTTCATGAATCTACGTGGGAGGCATCACTGCATGACCACGTGTCGACTACGTGATACGCCGCTGGCAGTAGCAACACGCTTTCGCCGACACCTCCACGCTTGCACGCCGACACCAACACGCTTTCGCCGACACCTCCACGCATGCATCCACGTAACCTCGATTGGATCGTTGTGGTCAATACATCCATTACCGGGAGCCTTCCGGTCGTAACCTCATCCAGGAGCGTCGGGCCAACTCCATTCCCTGGCTGTAATTTGGAGTATAGCGGCTTACCCAGGTAACTATTTGATACTGTTCAAACGTCTTCAGCCAGTGGCTGTACAGACTGAACGAAACTTAACACTAGACAACGGACACACGGATCATGCACCAGTGAATACGGAGAAGAAACTATTCTCGCGAAGAGTTTCATCGCCCGGAGCGGGAATCGAACCCTCACCCCATATAGCATAGTGCGATTAGAAGCTTGGTGACCCCAACCGGACGGCTACGAGGCTCCACTGATTTAGTGAGAGCTGAACAACAGCTGATTTATGCTACATTTTGTCAATTTTCCAAAGCTGAATACAGAGATTAAGAATGCCCTTCAACTTGATATTTATTTATTTATTTATTTATTCATATGAATCGCTTCATCTGACGTGACGTCTCAATGAAGTTGGACAGAGAAAAGCCACATTAAAAGGGGCATAAAAACCCTGTATCTTTTAACCGCAATAAAACAACACAAAATGTGAACATGCATGACCTAGTCACAATACAAAAGCTATACTAACTTAACTTTACTAAAAGCAATATCGTAATGGTAAAATGTGAGGGTTTTTCCTATCTTACATTTCTAAAATAAACGGAAAATTGGCGCTGAAGAGTAGACACTGGTAAGTTGAAGTCGTATAAATGAGACACTTCATTGAAGTTAGCTGACATAAACCGAATCGGATGTTTCGAAACATGTTTCGTCTTCATAAATGGCGCTCAGGAGCTTAGAAACTTAACATTTCAAGTAATATTTCAGATCAAAATTCAGCTGTCATTTTGTTCAACCACCAACACAATTAACCAAGCGAGGTTCAGCTTATATTCTCACTGTTCAGCGTCCATTGTTACATGGGCAAGTCACCTCTCTCCGGAGCTACTTCGATGAACATCGATTGGACTCCGGTGACACCTCAACACATTGACAGTTTCCCTTTGCATGTGCGCCTTAAAACTCGTGTTTCGTCCACTGCCCAGGTGTGTGGACGTCACTGGCGATGAACGACCAAGTAAACCATCTGATACCTGCAAAAATACTCCTCTGAAACCCTTTGCAGCTCTCTTGAAAGTCCTTGAATCCTTTGGAAATCTCCGTGAAACACCTTAAAAACCCCCACATCCTCTGAAAAACCATCTGATACCTCCTATAATACCCCTCTGAAACCCTTTGCAGCTCTCTTGAAAGTCTTCGAATTCTTTGGAAATCTCCCTGAAACACCTTAAAAACCCCCACATCCTCTGAAACACCTTAAAAGCTCTCTTAAATCTCCTCTGAAGCCCTTCTGAAAGACCCGGCACCCTGTTGAAACTCCGGGGAACCGCTCAGCAGCTAACTGAAATGCTTTGATATTCTTATTGAATTCTCTTGAAATTTCTCTAAAAGCCTCCTTTAACTTCACGAAATCCTTCAGAAAGAGCACATGACATCAACTCCCTTGCAGCCTTAAAATCCATTTAGGAAAAAAGTCCACTTGTGCACCCCCGACCCCGATACATTACGCCCATGAAGTAGGAGCTATTAATTGGAGTATAAATGTGGCCAGATCCAACGAAATCTCGCCATGACCCCATGTTACGCGTCAACCGATGCCGACGAAAGACAGGACAGAGAAAACTTTTAGATAAGAGATATGTATCTAGAACATAGTGGAAAGAACGACATGGTGATCGGGAGTTCATTCTAACCCCGATAATCAATGTACTGTACAAAGTGGTATAAATTTCCCGTGATGACGTCCCAAAAAAAAAAAAACAATTCGATCACACCTACATCTGCAAAATGGAGACAAAGTCTTCTTGATGTGTGGAGCAAACGTAGCGTCGAAATTGTGTCGAACTATCATCTCGTATTCGGTGAGATTCGGCTGCGCATTGCTAGGGCCTATCAAAGGGAAGGGCAAAATCTGGTGCCGTTTCAACACACTGGAAAACGCTGGGGTTGGAGGGACCTTCGTCGAGGAGCTGGAGATATGCAATGCGATGACTTCTTTGGTGGATAACTGACACTGAGGAATATTACAAGTGTTGGTCGAAATACGCGTCGCGTATCTGTTAAAGGATAAACAAAAGATGGCGTTATTAAAAGGTACAAAATTGATTCCCAAGTAACACACTTGTCACAGAAAAGTCACGGCGGCGCAGGTTTATGTTGTGCAGAAGTCGCTGTGTTTTGATTCTAACAAACAAATACTTATTTGCTAGAAGTAAGTCACAGTGACTTCTGCGCACCAAAAACCTGCGCTGTCGTGACGTTTCTGTAACAAGTGTGATACTTGGGTTAGGTACACTCATTCGGAGCCATCGGGAGCATGGAATCGATTTGAACCTCTGGAGTTGATCGCATATCAGACGAGAAATTTTATTTGCGTTACTGGAAAACATTCACGGGCTGCTTCATCAACAGATGCCATGGTTGTCTCGTGATTGAATCTGCATCGTCGATGTCGTTATCAAAAGCCGACAGCAATATGAATTCTGGAGGGTTTGAAGAGGTGGGTCGGCCACTGAAACTCATCAGGGCAACGCAGAAGGGACAGGCCCAAAGTCTCATGGCGTGCAACACTGCCTTTAAAAATATATAAAAGTAAATATAAATTTGACCTGGCCAGATGACAAGGCGATGATGGGAGGCGTAGAGGGCTGAAACGCAACATACCAATTAAAAGTGGAGAAAAAGTTCCTTTCTTGGATGCCAGTACAGATGCTATTTGAGCCACACCGCCTTGGTGAATAGACACTCGGGTCGCGCTTCTGTAATCTAGCTGAAGCCCAACTACATGCTGGAGCGGACCTGGTGTGATGGTTAGAACACTTCACCATCACGCCGAGGACCTGGGATCGAATCCCACTCCCGACAAACTCACAAATGTGAGTTCTTCCTTCGGAAGGGAAGTAAAGCGTGGGTCCCGAGATGAACTAGCCTAGGGCTAAAAATCTCGTTAATACAGATAAAAAAAAAAAAAAAAAAAAAAAAAAAAAAAACTACATGCTCCTCGATACTCAGATACTCGCTAGTGTCTTAAAACAAAAACAGCGTGCAAATTTTCAAGCGGCTACCAGTGGTAGTTTCTTGAAAACGAAAACGAGCAACAATTTTCTCACTTTTCCACCCACATACCCATCGCCCAAAGTCAAACCATTTTTCATCGTTCGGCGCGTTCAGAAACCCCATATGTACCTAGTCTGCTGGCTATGTGTATCGGAATAAACCACTCTGGCGGCACGTACTCCAACCAGTGCCAACACTGCCAAACACCAAACCTAGTCAGGAAGAAGTCTAGTGTCAAGACTAGACCAGACGTAGTTTGTCACTCGCACCATCGCATCGTGAAGGCCTCAGCCCCGAGAGGTAGCAAGCCGACGACGGCGGGGAAGGAAACGAGCGAGCAAATATTGGCGCTGTTATCGAACGGAAACTAGCAATTTGGTCGAGAAGTGCCACACGGAAGACACAGATTTGCACCGGCGGCAGCCGGAGCAACGGCATGATCGAATTTTCCTCGCGAATGCACCATCTCCGGTTCAACCGCCTCCACCGTTGAAGCAAGGTGCGATGGTTTCTCGTTTTGAACGATTTTTTTTTCTGTTGTTGCTTTTGTGGGTCTGAGTAGAAAAACCTCTGGACGACCGACACCGATGATGCCGATGAAGAGGTCGTTTCTTTATGCAGAGGCACGCGCGCTCGGCACCTTCATGCGCTGCTGTGCTTGTCTATTCGTTTTCGAATTGAATTCAAATCCAGTGAAGATGGTGCGGACGGAGATGAGATTTGATTGGAATTGGATTAAGCTTAGAGCTTGAGAAAAGTGCTTTCTGGGCGAGGAGAAGGAAGCGAGCTTTTGATGATGTGGGGATTAATGGATTAAATTTTCTTGAGTGTCTAAGCCGTATGTTTTGATGCAAAAGATTGTGGAGTAAATTCTAAGCACATATTGGGAAGAGTTTACTGCCGATGTTTTAAACTGGATTATTTGCGTAGATGAATGGAGGAGAGGTCCCAAACCTGGTACCTGTACTGCTTATATATTGTTTATGATAGATAAATAAAATTGTATAAATGAACTTGCGGTAACATTTCATTACAGTTACATCGAATCACTCTGTTATAATTAGTAGACAATGAATTCAACAAAGGCTCAGTGTACCAGTTATGGTTATAGTATCTCAAATTCGCCATAGTCGATTTTCATCCTTTAATGATGCAGGGCCCATATAGCCGAGGCGGTAAACGCACGGGTATTCAGCATGACCATGCTGAGGGTGACGGGTTCGATTCCCGGTCAGTCCAGGATCTTTTTGTAAAGGAAATTTCCTTGACTTCCTTGGGCATAGAGTATCTTCGTGCCTGCCACACGATATACACATGCAAAATGGTCATTGGCAGAGGAAGCTCTCAGTTAATAACTGTGGAAGTGCTCATAGAACACTAAGCTGAGAAGCAGGCTTTGTCCCAATGAGGACGTTACGCCAAGAAGAGAGAGAGAGAGAGAGAATGATGCAAATTTATAAGAAAAATTTAGTATACAACAGATCGCGTTCACAAAAGATGGTTGCAAACACTCAAATTTCACAATTGGCTCAAATTATGATAGAAATAAATCATTATCCTTAAAATTTCGGCTTCCTTGCACCCTAGTTTGCCATAGTGTACCAGTTATGGCTCATTCCATAAGGAATGCATGTAAATATTGCGAAATGGAACCGAAATAAGAAAATGTGTCCGTAACTGGCACAGGGTTCCTATCATTACCCAGGTAACCAATAAGCATTTGAATAAGCAGTACATTAGTTTTATATTTGCATTTCATCTGCCTGCTGCCCTAGCATAGCAGTTTGACAGCTTAGATACCCTTAATTAGCATTCAAAATGCAGTTCAAAAACCTTCAGCTTTTATGTAGCATTTCAAATGCACGTTTTGTTTTGGGTTTTAGGCATTCCAAATGCCATTTTAAAGCCACAAAACTGCTTAAAAATAATGTGTTGCTGCTATGCACTCAATTCGTTTTTCATATTTTTTGTCGCATCGTCGCGTCTATGCAAACATGCAAACAAATCATGGCGTAGTGAAAATGATGATTTTACAGTTCTGTTTCTGTGCATCTTTCTCGCTCAACTTCGAACAAATAACTCCAAGCGACCTGAGCAGGAATGAAACCCAATCACTACAAAGTTAAAATAGAACAAAAAACAGCGCACTTCACAGCTTCATTTTCAGCCTATCCTGTAGCGCGCAGCTGCTCCTTTCAACACGTTCTATCGCAGGGTCTTGAGATCGAGACGCAGTCAAGCAAAAAAAAACACCTGCCAGAAAATATGCCGTACTTAATGAGAGTGTAAAATGACAGAGCAAGTAGAGGACCAGAGTGAGAGGGGCGGTTTGTTCTATTTTGGTTTGTCTCATATTAGGCGTTACAGTCAAGGTGTTACTATTTTGACAGTTGTTTTAGAAGTTCCTAAAGGTATAGCACTTAAGCAGCCGTATATTGGGCCAAAACCTGCATTTAAGTAGCATTAAGGGCGCATATACGGCTGAGTGGCATTAATTGATCAGCTGTTAAGGCGTATATAATGCTGAAATAATGCTAAATAAAGTGCTTATTGGTTACCTGGGTAGCACACGCCGCGCCGTAATAAATACTAAATGTTGTTTTGGATCCGTTTCTATATTTTTCCTGGTAAGTATGAAAACTAATTAATCATTTGGCATATTGATGAGATTCGACGATCTTCTTCTTATTTTTTCTGGAAATAGTTTTTCTTAGGTCGTGCGATACAGGCACCCTACTTCAAAACGCTTGTAAAACCGATAGTCTTTTACGGATACGATACATAGACAAAGAGAAACCGCAAGCACTCGTAGTTTCTTAGCGATGCGTATTGAGGATGATCTCTAGTGGTACGCAGAAAAGGTGTTTGGCGGCGAAGAATGAAAAAGGTACTAGCTCGTTGCACCCTACAACGAATCTGCAAAAGTGGTGTTAGCTACTGATCCGGTTGGCACAAGAAGAAGAGAAGCGCGGAAAGCTCGATGGCTGGATCAGGAGGAGTGTGATCTGGCGAGTATCGGGCGTGATCGAGGTTGGAGATCGGCAGCCGCAAACCGAGTATTGCGGCGTACTATTGTTGATTATGTGTTGTATTGTGAAATGTGTGCAAATAAATTAATGTATGAATCCTAAAATCTAAAAACTATTCTATGGATCATCCATAATGGATGTATAGTTACGAAGGATTCATGTGCCCTGTTTAGCATTGGACATCCAAACATACCTGTAAATAGACAAGAAACAAAACCTTAATTAGTTCAATGTGCAACTACACTTCCTGACAATTTGACACAACAACTATAATTTCACCAAAAATCACACTAGGGGTACTCACTAAACATATTAAATTGCTGCGTAAGCCATGATTTTCTGCTTATTTGAAATGTTTCTTGATTTTGCGAATGAAATAATCAAAGATTGCCTTGGTGATCGCGACGTTTAATCAGTTTAATCAGTTTACGCTGTTAAGTGAATCCCCCTACTGTTTTGTATAAGTATATCCTACGTCCCTTGTGGCTACAAAATACAACATGTACTCTCATTTCCACGTCAAATCACACTCGGTCAACTGCCACATACATTGTTGTAGCACACCAGCCCCCAAAACACTCCATAGTGCAGCGCTGGCTGCTGTCCATCCGAAACCGACGAGAATGGAAAACGCCCAATGAATAGCAAATAATTACTTGTTGTTGGAAAACGCAAAGCGTTGGGCTATAAGAGTAACTGTACATATTTGATGAACGAACGCTCTTTTCCACTCCGGACGAACACTCGTTTTTCGGCACTACCAGCAAGTGACTGTAATTACACGTTCCCGCTATGTTGAATCAATGCATTTGTTTGTATTACATGAAAAGCTTTTTGTCGAGCCCTCCCTCCGTCGGCCATCAGCCACCAGCCACCCACCACCTGCAATGTTCCCATTTGTTGAAAGCATAAATACATGCTTTTCACCAAGTGTATTAAAAATTGTCCCGCACACCATACGATTCCATCCCTTTCCGAAGTACGTCGAAAAGCCGGCTTTTGGGAACTGAAATACTAAAAGCATCGCTTCCCCATTACCCCCACCGCACCCGCAGCCACATTCACGAACAGTACACGCTAACGCCGCTCAGCACTAAAGTGCATAATTTCCAGACTACACCAAAAATGTGTAACCCTTGCACATTTACAAAATCAGCTCCAGTGTCCGCAAAATCGTTAAATTCGCAAAAATTTTTGTACAGCAATCTAGCTAGGATTACTAGTGACCTTGGAAAACAAAAAAAAATCAACATTTCACATCTAGACGAGTGTACGAGCTGTTTTTGGAGAATGTGTAACTGTCACACATTTTTGTGTGGTCTGGAAATTATGCACTTATGAGTAGGTCTTACACATTTTAGTGCTGAGCAGTTTTAGCGTGTACGTGGCGGCTCCCCCGGACCACAGTCAGTTGTGGGAGAGTGTTTTAAAATCCAATTATGGACCCAACCGAAGCAGAACAGAAAATCGAACGGGAAATATGCATGAGGCATAAATCGCTTGTGTAGGGAGGCCATCGTTCGTCCATCCATCCACCGTGACATGCTGGCGGCGCGGCTCTGACTCTGGCTCTGGATCTGGACCGACAACAACGCAGTGTCGTCAGCGAACAACCGATTCCACAACCAGCACATGACAAGGCCTTTTTTGTGGGTCCTCCCGTGGGACACCCGGTCGAGGTATTTATCCATCTTTTGACGGCGTGGACTCGGACCAGGCATTCTCAATCACTGTTTGTTCGAAGGGGGAAGCTACTGCACTACAAGGTGCCCAAAAGATTCCACAGAAAACTTTCAAAGTTCGTTTCCTAGGAACTGTATTGACTTTGGTTTCGACATTTTATTGTAATCGCGCTTTTAAATTTTCCTTACCTGGTGGAGGCGTTTCCGAGAAAAACTCGGCCAATTAAGTTGAAAATTGTGTGGAACTCAGGGTTCACCTCAATAGTGTGGTCAACAATTTTTTTTTTCATTATTGCCTTTGCATGACGCCAGGCCTATGCATCAAGTATTTTAAGAGTTTGATTGATTCATTCCAAGAAATATTTTTTATGGCATCCAGATCAGCACGATAAACATTCTCAAGGCGGCCGGTAGTAGGCCAAGTATGTTTCAAAAAAAAAAAATGCCAGACAACAAACAACATCGCGTGGATCAAATAAAATCTAATTATTGTCGATATTGGGTATTACCAGACTGGAGAGTTGCAACCTGCGAGTCTGCAGTATTTCATGTTGCGGTTAATTCATTGAAAAGATCTTGTCCAGATACTAGACACCACTTGTTTTACACGGTTAACGTTTGGATTTTTTTCAATTGTATTTTTTTAATTGTGGAGCAGATATGACTTGAAGTCGAGCCCCACTACAGACAAACTTTCAAAATGTGAGTTTCTCCTTCTTAAGTGAAGTAAGTATAAACAAATACTTTTGGAAACTGTTCAAATATTAATTCCGATAAGGCCGTTACAAATATTTATTTCACTTTTTGTCCCATCACTCTTTGGCTGGTCGGGAGGGGGGATAAAAATAATAAAGCATTTAATCTGAAAAATATTAGAAACTCATCGGATTTGTTAAAGAATTTTTCGTAGAACCCGATATTTTGAAAAATATTTTTTTATTCGCCCCCTCAAAATGCCAAATCCTGCCAAAAAATTTTGAAGGGGCGGGAGACAAAAAGTCAAAATTAAATTTGTATCCGCACAATTGCTCTTGAAAAATTTGTAGAACAAGTATTAGAGAACTTGCGGAAACAATTTCAATCACACAAGAGAGTCTTGAGAAACAATTAATGCATAAATTGGCAGCAAGCCATTCCAGTTTGTTTAAGTTCTTTTATCCCTAAAAACCTGGAAAAACTTCCGGGGAACCTTTTGGAATTTATATGCTTAGTTAGATTGGCTATTTTCGGTGAAATGACCTTTTGGAATTGTCAAAAAACTCCCATGAACAGGGCGGTGTGGCCTTGTGGTCGCAAGGACCACACGATCCTCGATTGATATGTACTGGCCCTCTTCTGAGCACATGCTCTAACAAAAAATGGATTACCAACCCCAGCGAAGCCAAATGAACTCTAATTGGAGTCCGGTGAATATCATTTGACATTTTTCAGAGGTAGTCCGTGATATTTACCTTAAATATTCGAAAAATAGCTGTTTTTTCCGTGACTTTTTTTGTAGAACTGGTCTAGCTGCACAAGTTTTTCATATACCGTATTCTCAGATTCAGCTTCTAAAATGAGCTGTAGGTGGTTGAATTTAGATATGACGAAAATAAATTTTCAGCACTGAACTGGACTGATAACAAACAAGAGCAAAAACATCTCGTGCTCTTTATTCTACCGTCAACGACAAAGTAAAAGAAAAGCAGTAACATAGCGATTAGTGCCAAAAGTGTTAGCAATAAGAAAGTGATTGACATACTCTGTACATACATCTATATATATATAAAAGTACAATGGTAAATTTGGTCCTTGCCTAGTACTATAAAAACTAAAATTAGACCATTGTTTTTGTGCTGGAACATAAAAAAATATGCCATATTTGACTCGATATTTTTCAATATGAATGAGAATTATATTTCGTGAATCATTGACTTTTGCATCGACACATAACCAATTTCCTCATCATTTTGGAAAGGGCGTATGGAAAAAAAACCTTATTCTCTTCTTTTAACTCGACAACGGTTTGTAGAATTGCACTGATACTTATTTTTATCGCCAATCTTTATAAGATGTTACATAAGTAAAATTTTCCAAAACGATTTTTCTGGAGAAAGCCGATTTCAGCCTTAAAATTGCTAAGAAGCCTCAGATGGTCAAATGCTTCAATCTATTTTTGCCTTTCTCGTACACTAAGTGTACTGGAAAGGCTATATGTCCACTCCAAATATGACTTTTTGATAGAAGGCCCGGAGGGTCGAGTCACATATACCAATCAACTCAGCTCGACGAATTGAGGTGATGTCTGTGTGTGTGTATGTGTGTGTGCAAATGGTTCGGATCGATCCAACCGTTCCGGAGTTATGGCCATTTTGGTGTTCCGGACCAGTACCCTTGGAAGGGGCCATACATAAAAATGTAACAAACACATACATGCGATACATCAAACTGCAGCATTTTCGATTACCTGATAAACAGTTAGCAAGAAAACAGTCTCAGACCATATCTGAAACGGTAGTGTTCCGGAACCGGTTCCGGATGTCCCGCTGGAAGTGGTCAAATATAAAAGTAATCCAAAACTATGCATGCGACACATAAAATCGCGGCGTTTTCGATAACCTGATGAATAGTTAGCAAGAAAATAGTCTGAGACCATATCTGAACCGGTAGTGTTCCGGAACCGGTTCCGGATGTTCCGCTGGAATTGGTAAAATATAAAAGTGATTCAAACCCACGCATGCGACACATCAAACAACGGCATTTTCGATAACTTGATGAACAGTTAGCAAGAAAACAGTCTCAGACCATATCTGAACCGGTAGTGTTCTGGAGCCGGTTCCTGGTGTCCCGCCGAAAGTGGCCAAATATAAAGATGAACCAAACCCCTGCATGCGACATATCGAAGCGCAGATTTTTTTTATCATGAAAGGTTGGCATAAAAAGATTCAGACCATATCTGAACCGGTAGTGTTTCGGAACCGGCTCCAGGTATCCCGCCGGAAATGGACGTTTATGAAAGTGAACAAAACTTATGCATGCGGCACATCAAATCACGTCTTTTCCGACAACTTGATGACCGCTTATCAAGGAAGTAGGCTAAGACCACATTAGGGACTGCCAGTAATGCCGAAACTAGTTCCGGGTTTCACTTCAAAAGCGGCTAAATATAAAATTGAACCAAACCCATGCATACGACACAGCAAAGCGTGGCTTTTTTGATAACCTAATAAACGTTAGCAAGCAAATAGGCTCAGACTATTAAAGAGACTACCGGTAGTGTTTCGTAACCGGTTCCGGGCTGGAAAAGAAACCAAACCCATCTATGAGGTATCGTGGCTTTTTAGGTAACATGATGAACGGTTGCAAGAAAGCAGACGCAAGCCATATCAGCGTGTTACGGAACCGATTCCGGGTGTCCCGCCAGAAATGGTCAAACGTAAAAGAGAACCAATACATGCGACATATCAATGACTTAACATAACATGATAAACGGTTAGCCAGTACATAATCTCAGACTCAGGGATCGTAATTTTCGTTTCAGCGATATGAAATATGGTTATTCTCACGGCGGCGGGAGAGCTTATTTTCACTATTTTGCTTGAGGAACACTTTTCCCCTCCAGCACTTCTTTCGAGAGTAGCGATTCATGATAACTGAAAATCGCTTCAACCTGCAGATAATTTCTTTTCGTTCTGTTATATTTTCTCTCACTCAATTTTCACGAAAATCTTTTCAAAGCAGATTAACAAAAATTGTGCCCGAGACGGGATTCGAACCTGGAACATTATTAAAAACATACGCGACAAGCGCACTCTATCCACACCACCACGCCAACCACACAGATGGTGTAGAAAATATAATGCATAAAACCAATAATCGTCGGCGTCATATGAGTCAAGGAAAGACAACATAATCGACCGACAAAGGGCAAACGAAATTCTCGCACCTTTGGGAGTGAGTGAAAAAATGTTTTCGCTCTGCTTTTTGTGCGGGAGATTTTTCAAGCCAGATTTTCGCTGAAAATTGGCGTGAGGGAGAATTCTATTTTCGTGAGAATGAGCGAAAATTCCGACCGCTGCTCAGACCATATTTGAGAGAACCGGTAGTGTTCCAGAACTGGTGATGGGGACTAGTAATAGTATTTCGGAATCGGTTGCGGGTGTTCCATCGGAAGTGATTAAATAGAAGTGAACCAAATTCGTGCATGCGACACATAAGATCGCAGCTTTTGCAAAAAAAAAAACTCCGAACGGTTAGCAAGAAAATAGCCTCAGATCACATTAATATTCGGCTTTTTAGGTAACCCGATGAACAGTTGACAAGAACATATGTAGTCTCAGCCCATATGTGAGACAACCGGAATCGGTTCCAGGTGTCCCGCCGTAAGTGGTCAAACGTAAAATTGAACAAAACCCATGTAAGCTGTACATCAAGTAGTGGAATTATATAAGTGAACAAAATAAATGTCAAAGCGATTAATCAAATCATGGCTTTTTTGATAGCCTGTAAACGTTGGGTGAGATTATAGGTGAAAAAATGGTCAAAGTCTTCATATATGCAAGAGAACAAAATCGTGACCAAAGCGATCTCATCAAATCACACCATTTCAGATTCCTGCGGTGTAAATATATAGTAGGATGGAACAACGTGAAAAAAAAATATTTGATCGCATCATTTTTCTATCTTCAATCTCCTTTCATTTCTAAAATTACTGCTCACAATTTGGGTGCGGATGGTTGAGCCCTCGCTCTTCTTATTGTGATTGAAATTTGAATAAAAAATTTCCATTTTCTGCTTTTTCTCGTAAGGAGATCAAGTTTTACATGAATCGTGTTACCAATGATACTAAAATATAGCCTAAAGTGTGCTAAAAAAACTTTTCGAGGATCACAAAGTGATCTGTGATTGTGAATAAAATCAGCCTTCTTCATGCATTAGCTGACGCTCACCCCGCTGCCGTAGTGAGTAGAATGAGGTCACGTATTGTCGAGGTTATGTTCCGACAAAAGAGTTATAGTATCGTGCTGCCTTTTTATGGCGTATTTTCATAACATAAAAATACTGGTTTGTCGCTAGATCATTACAAATTTTGAAAGTTTCTGGTAGTGGATTTTCACCCGTGTATTTCATCAAGAATGTCGACATTTACTCGTAAATAACCAAAAGTAATTTTACTGATTGGAATAGGTGTACCCAGCTTTCAATGACTTTGTGTCACTCTTCAACTACTATGTAGCACCACCATTCCCAAACTTGTCACGTTTAGCGATTATCATTTTCGGTCAACCAAAACTTCATTGACTGGGGTGGCGGTCATTTACCAAACCGTTAAGCTCGGTCAACGCAACGCAACCGCACACACATGACATCCGGAAAATGGAAAAATAAACCACTCTCGTTTATCGTCCACCCACTTTCTAACATCACCATCGCCGGTACCGGTTGAACACAGCTAAAACTCGGCTGGATCCGTATCGTTGAACGGTGAAATTTTTAGTGGCGGGAAAAATAACCCGTGTCCACCAGTTTGCTCGTTGAAGTGGACCGGAAAACGCTTAGAAAATGTCACCTTTAATTTGCGCCAGCGTTAAAGCAATTTATGGAGTCATAATTACAGGTGACTTGGTGGGCGAGTTGCTGGTGAAGTGAACATGTGTTTTCAGTATGTGTTCTGGTTGTTTCAGTGGTGGGGTGCAGAAGGCACAATGTGGATTCCGAAGGGACGGGACACGTACTTTGGCAGGGCGGCACGATCCAGGAGCGTGCGAATCAGATCACCGGAAAGGCACGTAGCTCGTAAGTAGTATTGCAACGCTTCAATTGGTCGATAATGGGCTTGAATTTCGATGGCAGTTTCGGTTGATGTCATCGTGGGTTGGCCCATTACACTCCGAAAGGTGAAATCACTGATTACGATATTGTTGCTTTAAATTATTTCGAGGGACAAATAATCTTCACAACTCAAACATTCTTGAAACCAGAAGATTTCCCCTACTCGTAGTCGCGTTCTCCACAGAAACTTCAAGATTAAACAACTTCATTGCGAATCAACAGCTGAAGGCTATTGTTTCTCCAGCCCCTCATGGCCACAATTGGACCAAAACGAGTTCAAATTGCATTACTCACCCAGAGAAGTGTCACCATCTGAGCCAATATTGAGCAGAAAACAAGTAAATGCCCTCCAGGTCTTTGGAACAAGCACTTGTTCTTATCTTCTGCAACCTTTCTTCCCGCTGAATTCCGTGTTGTTCTTTTTCGCACTCTGACTGAAGCCCCCATCTGCCGACACCACATTCCTATCCCGATTGACAAAGAGAAGTGAGAAGAAAAAGTGTCATTCACTCGCGGGCATCGTCGAGTCCTCCGTCGTAGATGTCACACTAGTTATAAACGAAAGGCCCCATCCAGCAAGGATAACAGAAATCCTTTCTTCAATTGCTTCGGGGGCATATCATCCTGGCGGGAGTGGCGGCGCAAACAAGCACGCACCTCTCCCGCCGTTCGATGTCGAAGCTTTTACCCGTCTGTTTGTGTCAAGATAAGACTCGACACCGAAAGGAAACCGACGTGATGAAATTGTAGGGCACAGGATTCTCGGGAGGGTGGAAAGAAAGCATATTTTTCTGCTGCTGTGTGGGGATTTTTCGAAATGCGATTCGATTGAAAGGGACACACGGGAAAGGAAGATGTTTTGTGCGATCCCTACTGAGAAGACGTTTTTGATTTATAAATGTGATCTTACGTACGAGGAAATAAAGTAATACGATCAATCCGTCAACTTCGATTTCTCCGGAAAATAATTCCGTTTAGCGACTAGATTTGGTTTATATTTATCATTTACTGTATCGTAAAAGCACGACCCTAAACGGGTGATGTAACAGAATGTCTCCGTTACCTATGCCAGAGTTGTCGGAAGAGGGTGTGTTTGGTGTGGTTGAGATGCAAAAGTACAGTCAAAACCGTAATCATCATCGCAAACTGAAGTACCGCTGGGTACGTGCAACGGGTAACAGGATGATTGATACGACTAGGAGTGCAGTTAAGTTTTGGAGATTAAGAAAGCAGCGTGAATGGTGATTCAGGAAAAAAATACAGACTACAAGAAAACGACAATTTCCACGAAATACTGAAGATCTATGACAGGCTCAACATACCCGCAAAAAATCCATGCTGTAAGCCGACATGAATAGGTAGATTAGAAGCCAATGATGGACTGACGTGAGGTGATTGAAAGGTGGAAGCAGCATATCGATGAAAATCGATGAAAGGAGCGAGAAACGCAGCGCGGGAATGAATAAAATCTATGATTTTTAACAGTTGAAAAAAAAGCAACTTTAAATGCGTCTTTAACATCGTGTGAGGTACAAAAGGTTTCGTCTCTCCAAGTTAGACTCACGTCCGAAAGTTTAATCGTGATCAGCGATTCATCGTCTCACGCCCCAGGGACATCAACCTCACTCACACATTCCATTGTCTCACAGTGGATGCCGGTGAACAAGTCACGTATTTAAATATGGCTTATAACCTTCATAACTCGATTACCTTAGCTCTTTTTGGCACCAAAGCTCGAACGAGTTTAGTGTACCCCAACCGAAAAGTTTAACACCATCGTCAGTCAACCAGCCGGGTTCTGAATGACAATCATTTATGTCGTCGAGCCGTTTTTGATGGCAATGCCAAAGGCTACGGTTGGAGCAGAGCGCGATGTGCACTTCGCTTGTATGACAACTAAAACATCCAACGCGCAGTCGGGAGGCCGGAAATTCCCAAAGCAAATTTCCGCCCGTTTCAACTCTCCGATTCCAGCAAAGCCTCACGACAAATGGCAATCGTTTGCGCAATAAACTGAAAGTCATAAACCCATTTTAAGATAAAAGCCAAACCTTTAACCTTAACCTCCGGTAGCGCACAGCAGGGACCGAATCTAAGGTCGTCAGTCACTCGTCGTCATGACCAGGAGGAAGAGGGAGTAAAGTTTTTGCAGAACGCACGTCGAATCCTGCCCAACGAAGACCTCACTCATTTCAAGGATCAACGCGTAGCTTCCATTGCGTGAACGGTTCCTACCTTGGCACGCGAGACGGACAGACGAATGCCTTGAGATGACAGAGCAGAGACCAAGTGATTGATATAAAAAACGTGAAAATCTTTCCTCTACGTGCCTGGGCCTTTTCCGCTTCCTGTTGTGACGGCGGGTGACGGCGCCATTCGACACGGTAGGAGGAAAATAAGCTGGAATATCCCAAACAACACTTACGAGCCGAGTCGAGTCAAAACATGCCGGCAAAAAAAAAAGGAAAGTGCCCCGAAGCGAACGATCTTTACTCTCCGGTTGCTTCCTGGCGAATGACTTGTATCGAAAGAGACAGCGAACCGACGTTGGCACTCTCTACACCCCGACCCAGTCAGCCCGATTCGACTTAACATAAAAGAATAATTTTTATGTCATATCCAATTTATTTTCAGCTCAGTAGTCAGGCGGAATTATAAATTTTGCTCTCGCCTCATCTTGTCTGGGGAAGCTCGGGAGCGGCCAGAAAAACAAGCAACAAATCCTACTCTCGTATCTCATACACTTCGCCCATTCCCAACAAGTCATCATCCACCCCCTAGGATGTGCAGAATGTGGACTGAGCTGTCTCTGTTATTTAGGCGCAGGCATGCGAGAAACGAGTCATTCCATACGTGTTGTTACAATCCAGAAGCTCATGTTCCATTCCAGAAGAGCCAACACTTATTTTTCAAACCCCGCCGCCAGCTGTGGAGTACAGTGCACAGAACTTATCAACAACTGATCTGCCCTCCAACTCTCCCCCGAGAGGGGCTAGACGAGTAGACAATCGTTTGGCCTTGGAATGGAAGGAAGTGGTGCGGTTGACGACGTGGTGTGTGTTGATGAAGGTTTGTAAGGCTACAACTCCGCCAGGGAGTACGATATCTTTTTTGATTTATGAGATTCTGGTGAAATGAGCGTGGAAGAATGCGGCGAGCACTGGCTGGGGAAACGGAGACAGGAGCACGTGAAGATGTTTCTCCGAAGTGAATGATGCCAAAGGGCTGCGTACTCCGGTAATTGGGTTTGCGGTTTTCACTGGAAGGAAAATGGGTCGAATCGAAATCGCGGCTCGGAAATCGATGCTCAACGTGTGTTTTCGTTTTCTTTGGGCGTTTGGTTTATTTTTCTAAAATGAGAATTAGCTTTCATAGCTCGAAAGATCTCTGGTATTACTTCGGAAGTTCCATTGAGACTTGCTAAAGAAGTTTCAAGTATACAATAAAAAAGTTCATCAACAAGTTTCTTCAGATAATTTCCTATGGCGTGGAAAATATTTTCAAAAATTGGGATTTTCGTATAATTTCGTAATGCAATTCATTCGACATTTCCTTCTCCTGTAGTTCTTTTAAAAATTGGCTTAATTCCTTTAGGAATTCTTTCGTTGATTTCTATAAGCATTATTAGCGAATTTTTGTTTTGTTTTCAAACGAATTCCTGTTGTAATCTCGAAGGAATTCGTGGAGGAATATCCAGAGGAATTCCCGATGGAACTCCAGAGGGGATCCCCGAAAGAATTCCTGAAGGAATTCCCGAAAGAACTTCTTGAGGAATCCCCTAAGAAATTCCTTGAATTCCTGGAGGAATCCCCTAAAGACTTCATGAATGAATTCCTGGTGGAATCCCTGAAGGAATTCCTGGTGGAACCCCAGAAGAAATTGCTGGAGAAATCTCTGAAGGAATTTCTGAGTGGATCCCGAAGAAATTCCTAGATGAATCACTAAAGATATTCCTAGAAGAATTCTCAATGAAATTTCTGGAGGAATTCCTGGAGCAATCCCCGAAGAAATTCCTGGAAGAATCCTAAAGCAATTTCTGGAGGAATTCCCAAAGGAATTCCTGAAGGAATCCATGAAGGAATTCCTGCAGGAATCCCGAAGGAACTCTAGGTGGAATCCTCTGGAGGAATTCCTGGAGAAATTCTCGAAGAAATTCTTGAGGGAATTTTTGGAGACATCCTCGATGGAATTCCTAGAGGAATCCCCAATTAAATTCCTTTAAGAATCCCCAAAGGAATTCATGCAGGAATCCCCAAAAGAATCCCTGCAGGAATCCCCAAAAGAATACCCGAAGGAGTTCCTGGAGGAAACCCCGAAGGAATTCCTGGAGGAATCTCTGAAGGAATTCCTTGAAGAATCCCCGAAGGAATTCCTGGTGGAATCCCCGAAGGAATTCATGGAGAAATCTCCAAAGGAATTCCTGGAGGAATTCCCGAAATAATTCCTGAAGGAATCCCCGAAGGAGTTCCTGGAGGAATCCCCGAAGGAGTTCCTGAAGGAATCCCCGAAAGAAATCCTGGAGGGATCCCCGAAAGAATTCATGGAGGGATCTCCGAAGGAATTCCTGGAGGAATCCCCGAAGGAATTCCTGGAGGAATCCCCGAAGGAATTTCTGGAGGAATCCCCGAAGGAATTCCTGGAGGAATCCCCGAAGGAATTCCTGGAGGAATCCCCGAAGGAGTTCCTGGAGGAATCACCGAAGGAATTCCTGAAGGAATCCCCGAAGGAATTCCTGGAATAATCCCCGAAGGAATTCCTGGAGGAATCCCCGAAGGAATTCCTGGAGGAATCCCCGAAGGAATTCCTGGAGGAATCCCCGAAGGAATTCCTGGAGGAATCCCCGAAGGAATTCCTGGCGGAATCCCCGAAGGAATTCCTGGCGGAATCCCCGAAGGAATTCCTGGCGGAATCCCCGAAGGTATTCTTGGAGGAAACCCCGAAGGAATTCCTGGAGGAATCCCCGAAGGAATTCCTGGAGGAATCCCCGAAGGAATTCCTAGAGGAATCCCCGAAGGAATTCCTGGAGGAATCCCCGAAGAAATTCCTGGAGGAGCTCGTGGAGGAATCCCTGAAAAAAATCTGGAGTTTATCGCTGACGGCCTCAATGACGTGGTTCCTTTGGTAAGGGGTGGATGTCATAGTGGATGCCGTGCTTTATTATTACAGCTACTTCGTCACCGCTTGAGGTTAGTTTGATCAGTCAGACCCCGTGGTGTGTTTTGGGACGGGGAAGTTCACCGTTAGATGGTAGACTTGTGTCAGGTCGGAAAAGTATTTAGTCTCTCTCTCTTCTCCTTCCAATGCCACGAGGAGTTTACAGTCCCACACTATCTGCGCTGCCTCTCAGGTATCTGTTTGGAAGAGTACAGAGGGAGGCAAACAGTGCAGCAACAGTGATTGCAACAGATATTGCATTTATTGGCAGTACATCGAGGTGAGTGCGTAATATTGTACTGTACCGGTTCCATTCCTGTACCAATTTCACAAGGTGGCTCCGATGAGGATTGAGCTCCGTTCCCATAAGGAATATTTAGTAAATCCATGACGTATTGGTATATACACTCCCGTTCAAAAGTTTGGGGTCACCCCCTCAAAAACATGTCATTTTTTTAGGCCCATATCTCCGCCAATTTGCGTCCGATTTCAAAACCCTAGGTTTCATTCAAAAGATAATAAGGCAAAGAAACTTTGAACATGATTTAAAAGAAACTTTTTCAAAAAATTTTGTATGTAAACTTAACCCAAAGTTGCCAAATTTTCTAAAAAATGAATATAAACTTACGGCAGTGTCGCTGGAAGTTGGGTCGACCAAATTTTAAGATGAGAGCGGTAATATGACCCATTTTCTATTAGCTTTCAACTGCTTTTTACAGAACTTAGCTAAAAAATCTAGAAAAAAAGTTATTAAGTAAATTAATCCTTGATGTCATCGACCAAAAGTTTGGGGTCACCCCTCAAAATGCTATATCGGCCAAAAGTTTGGGGTCACTATCGTAAAACATGGAAAAGTGATTTGTTGATATCTTTGTCATCTTTCATTCAATTTTAATTCTTCTTGGCTTATTTGAAACAAAATGAATGATACTTACTGCATAGACATTGAACCACACATATTTGTTGAAATTTACATACTAAAACTTAACGTAAAGTTGCCTCATTTTTTGAAGCGTGATAAAATGTGCTAACTTTACATAACATTTTAATATACAAATATCGTTAAATATGTTAAGTTGAAGACATCAAACGTAAATTTGATTAATTACACAAGTTTACAAAATAAAACGAAAGTCGTGAACTTCTGTCAACGACCAAAATTTTTGAAGCACAATTTAGTGCTGATTTCGAAACCGACCTTCAAAAAATTTAAAGTAGAACAGTTTTTGAGATTTAGCTCAATATCGAGTTCTGCAACTTTTCAAAATATGTAATTTACTAAAATTCAAATATATTGCGTTTTGTTCAACCAATTTTAAATCTTTTTCCATAAATTAAAAGCTGAATACAATACCATTCGGTCATCTGAATACAGGTTTTGCGTCAGATTGATGAAATTCAAGATATTGGCGAGTTTTAGGGACGATCTTCTTAAATTTTAGCAAAATTCCTTAATTTTTTTGAAGAAATGTATTTTTTTCAATAAGAAAAAACCAAGTTAAAAATTCTTTCTCGACGTTTATTTGACATATCATATGTAGGCGAGTTACAGTAAAAAATTCAGCTCAATCGGAGCATTGATTACGGAGAATGAGGTGTGTGAAGTGAGCGACGTTGCTTAAAAATAGAACAAAAATCGATTTCAAATCATCAACCTTGTATGGAAAGTCGAAAAATTTTCCGCTCTACTGTAATTTTTTTCCTTCGCGTTTTCGAACTCAGGGCATGATTCTACACCAAAAATGATCATCAGCTTACCGAGTTCAAAAATGCTGTAAACTAGTGTTATCTTTGAAATGAGCCAAAAATAATTAAAGCTGAACTATAGATGACGAAGATATTACCAAATCACTTTTCCATGTTTTACGAAAGTGACCCCAAACTTTTGGCCGATACATCATATTGAGGGGTGGCCTCAAACTTTTGGTCGATGACATCAAGGATTAATTTACTTAATAACTTTTTTTCTAGATTTTTTAGCTAAGTTCTGTAAAAAGCAGTTGAAAGCTAATAGAAAATGGGTCATATTACCGCTCGCATCTTAAAATTTGGTCGACTCAACTTCCAGCGACACTGCCGTAAGTTTATATTCATTTTTTAGAAAATTTGGCAACTTTGGGTTGAGTTTACATACAATTTTTTTTGAAAAAGTTTCTTTTAAATCATGTTTAAAGTTTCTTTGACTTATTATCTTTTGAATGAAACCTAGGGTTTTGAAATCGGACGCAAATTGGCGGAGATATGGGCCTAACAAAATGACATGTTTTTGAGGGGGTGACCCCAAACTTTTGAACAGGAGTGTACATTACGATAGGCTGAAGAAACAATAGCATAGCCTGAAGCTTATTCTGGCCAAAAAAAACTTGTTATTCATGTCTGTGCTCTGTGCTAATTTTCACTTTTGCGCCGGTCAATCATGGAATAGAAACTTGAAATTATTCGTTTATCTATAATAAAGTTCCGATTATGTAAACTAATTGCTGAGGGTAACTACTTCGATTCCCAGTAGAAGAAGCAGGATTGGTCTCATTTGGAAGTTTATGCCAAAAAGAAAAGAAATTGATTGCAGAGCAGCAGGCAATAGATCGAAGTGAGTGTGAAATATTGTAGCGGGTCCTTTCGCGTTGCATTATCGCATGGCGGCTCCAGGGAGGATTGGGCCGTATGTCCTTAAGCTAGATTTAGTGAATGGGATATTAGTTTCTCCTATACGAACAGCAGTGATGTTAGAAGTGCAGTTTGGTTGAACAGCAGATATTAAGATGGTCCAAAAGTATTCAATATAGTTCAAATAGACATATAACTGAGATAACCCAAATGGACATCGTTGAGACTCGAAAGTGCCAATAAAAGCCACTGATGTAGGCTAAAAAAGAACTTATTACTCATTTCAGTGTTCTTTGTAAATTATCACTATTGAGCCAGTCAATCATGGGAAAGGAATTCAAAATCATCTGGCCATTTATAATAAATCTCAATCTATGAATTATGTGCACTAATTTCGCACTCTTAAAGCTTGTGTGTGCGGTAAACGTTCAACTTTTCTTCTCATTCAAGATGCTCATTTGGCTGGCTCGAATCCGTATCGATTCTCGGCATCAGGAAAACTTTCACCGCTGCCATTTTTGCAACCAGCTTTTATTGTCAAAATTTTCTCAATATCTATTATTCTGGCGCCGCTCCACTTGATGAAGTTGTTTTCGTCTGTGATTTTCTTACGTTTAACTTCCGTACAAAAGTCAAATTTCTTTACGTCTCCGTACCACCCACAATTTGCCTTAAGGCGTTTAAAGTAACACCTACACAGTTGATCCACTCCACCAACAATCCAATCAAATTGAAACGATTGGATTTATCCTCTTGAAATCCTCGGTGGCTTAACTCGCAAATCAGCCCTCGATGGTACCCAAAACAAGCGCGTCTTTCTTACGTCGCGCGTTCACTTATTTTTCATCCCTAATACAGAATGGGACCTCCAGTAAACAAAAGAGGGCACGACACAATTCCACTTGCAGATGTCACTCAAGTGTCAAATAAATGCAGAAATTGCCGCTTTCGGGGCAAAATTCAGGGACAATTTTCGCACAATCGCACAAAAGCGCACGACACGGTCGGTGGGTGACGGTAGTACACTATAGCTTTCTCTTCAGCTGATAAAAATGGGAGCACCACCAGCATCAACCAACACCGCCGGTTGATTGTGTTGCAAGGGCTGTGGGAGCTAGGGACCGGAGAAAAATATGGAAATTCAAGCCCGCGAGGGGTATTTCCCTTTTTTTCCCTGGCTTATGACTGGTACTCTCTCGGAACCTCGTTTGTAATTTTTCTCGGTTCCATTTTCCGCAAACCTTCGGGGGTGATGATGAGGCAGTCCCAAGTCAGGCGCAAACAGTTGTGAAGCTGTAGCTCGTGTTGGTTCGTTGGCGGCCAGCGTTGGCAGGAAAGAAAATGAAGCTGTAAATGTGGCTGGAAGCAAGAACGCAATCAACGCCATTTGCGCTCGGTTGGAAAGGACCAGTTTTCTGTACGGTGCTGGTGGTGGTGTTTAGAAATCGGACCTGTATGGAACGGTTCTTCCAGGAATTCGGTGCACTTTTGGGACAATGTGACGAAAGAATGTGGAACTTTCTGGGAAATGAATGGAGGTCTACATTTGGGGGATGATTCTGAAATCTTTAAGAGTCATGGCTATGATGCTCATATATGAAATAGATAGAATACCTACTACTTTAAATGACTTGCTCTTGGACATGAGATTGCTCAGTTACAGTTTTTCTCTAAGAACTTAATTATTTATGTTGTCCTTCAATAGATTGTTGGAATACATTGAAAGTAATTTCAAACAAATAAATAAACAAAATGAAAACAAATAAAACAAACATATGGACCCATATAGCCAAAGCTGAAAATGCGTGGGTATTCAGCCTGACCATATTGGGGGTGACTGGTTCGATTCCCGGTCTGCCCTGGAACTTTTCATAAAATAAATGTCCTTGAATTCATTGGGCATAGAGTATCTTCGTGTGCCATGAAATGGCAGACGAGCTTGCTAAAAGTGGTTCCAATTTACAGTTTGCTGGCCCAGAACCATTCTGTGGTATATCAAACTGTACAATTAAAATGGACCTGAAACGCTGGGCTGAGCAGAGGGTGATATCCAATTGGATGGACGTCAAAAATTGCAATCAGTCAAAACGATTTATAACACCAAATGCTTATAAAACCAAAAAGCTCTTAGAGCTCAACAAGAGAGCTCTATGTACATACACTGGCCTAGTAACTGGACACTGCCCGAGCAGGTATCACTTGAAAAATATTGGCCATATTCAGAGTGATATCTGTCTGCAAAACCTGGGAAGGTCTTGGAGTTTATCAATTCCATTGCACCTGACTGGGAGACGACGCGTCGTGGCAGTAGCTGATTACTTGACACATGGTAATTAGCTGGCTAGATGCGAATATCAAAACGGGACATGCCACAAAAGTTCAGCCTATTGGACGCAGTGGCTTAATTTCCCCAACAGGGGAGGAAAAAAAAATCTTCGTGTCAGCCACACGATATTGATATGCAAAATGGTCAGAGGTAGCTCTCAGTTAATAACTGTGGAAGTGCTCATATAACACTAAGGTGAAATATTCCTTTTAGCTCCCGATATTATTTAGTCTATCTGCAAATTTCATACTCGGTCTGCGCATGGTAGGAACTAGTGCATCATTTGTATGAAACCTCCGCATATCGTTCTGATCCATGCTGGCCTTCGTTTTAGGAATCACACTCTTTTCGAATTGTCTTTCAGTGCAATGGTTAGTTAGTTTCTCTTATGCTTTCGACATCCTGTTCCGATCTCTGTAGAGCTGCTTACCAAAAACTAGCATATGACTGCTCGGTATTCTACTCGTTTCGTCACTTGCTCGGTTCATGTTGGTAGCTTAGGCGTTAAGTGCAGTGTTGTTGTCAGAACTTATTTTCAACTATTTTGATTGGGATTTTTTTATCCGAGTTGTACGTCCACAAACCTGCTTTCGAGTTAATACAAATAGTAGTAGTAATGTGCTATATTTATGAACATTTTTTAATATTTCCATACCCTTGCGCTGACAAATACCACAAAAATCAGGACTCTTTCTGGTAGATTAAATGATCAAGTAAAACAACCAAATACTTGTTACGACACCATCAAAAGGTACTAATTGCACCGGTTTAGGTCTAACAAGAACAAGAACGACAGAGTCTCGCACTCAATTTGTCAACAATCACACCGAAAATGAGCCTCTTTCTCGGCTCTCATTACAAACGATTACACCAACCACATCCTTTATGGTTCTTCTCCTATCTCATGTGTGCTCAAGGCAGACGCGCACAAGTGCAGGAAAAAATGTCGGAAGCATCCAAGGAAGCACCCACGTCGAAGCAATTATTTCATCATCACAATTTCCTACTGTTGTTCGTTGCGGAGGTGTGTGAGAAAGAGGATCCTTCATTTGTCAGAGGGCCTCTTTGTACGCTCCGTAACGTTCAGCCAATCAACAAAAGAAGAAAGCTTCATGAATCATATTGTCAGCATCGCTCTCCCATCGTCCTGCCAACTTCCTTTCAAAGTGGTAGCATTTTTCCCATCTCTAACTTGCAGGCAAGTCTATTCCGAAGCGAGAGTACCATTTTGCCAAGTAGCTGAAGATGTTCGTTTTTTTACTGCCACTCTGTTGCTGCTTCTTGCCAACTTGGGCACCGACATAACGACAACATAATGCATACAAATATGTATTTTGTGTTTGCGGCTGATATATCTCTATCACGGGAATCATTTGCAGCAGGAGGCACAGAAGACGACGACGACGACGACGACGTCAACACATCAGAAACAGTGTCAGTTCCAACACCCAACTTCCACGCCCCTTCTTTGGAAACTTTCCTCCGAGCAGAGCCACCAAGGCAGCTGCCTGTCTTGCTGATGTGCTCCAACATGGGTGGCAACTCGCCTGTCGGTCGGCCCGTCCGCCACATTCGTCGTAGATAAGCCGTCTTCTTCGAATTCGCATTTGTATCGTATTCATGACAGAAGCTGATGGTATTTTTCTGTTTCGAAATAATGTTTTTCTTTCGTTTTTCTCACGTGGCTTGCTACACACGCAGATGCCATACCTTTTCGCTTTTATTGAGTTTCTTCTGGTAAAAGGTTTGTTGGATAATTGAAAATGCGATTCTTGCTTATTCTGGATGTACTTAGGCAACTTTGTCTGATATTCAGCTCATCTGGAAGCGGTATAGCTTTATAAAGCGAAGGAAACATGGATCGGAACGATATGCGGGGGATTCATACTGCTCTCAATGATGCGAGGCACTAGTTGTATAACACCTATCAGTGTCCAGGAATAATAGCGATTACTGATGTATGCAATGCACCCCTCAAAATATTGAAACAATTATGTCTACTACTGAAATCTACTATATTGTATAGTGCAAGTTGTGTGTTCTATGAGCGAACTTTAATAGTTACAGTTTCATTCTACCACCGACAATGTCTTATTCTTCCAAAAGATGAAAAGCCGAGAAAAATATGTTGCACCTAAGCTGCGTTTTCACCACGGAGGAGGAAAACTGACATTATTGTTATTATTATGACATGCTTGCTCCACCACATCTCCGCACACCATCTTTTGAGAAAAGTCTCCCGTTGCGTGCCCGCCCTCCCTATCCCGGTCCAGCAGCAAAAGTCAGCATGTGGATGGGCGTGCGTGTGTTTGCCAACAACAGGAAGGAAGAAACTGTCATTTCGGCTTTTCACCAAAAGCTTACCCACGTCATAACGCGTTTGTATTGCCTAGCTGGCTGGCTGTTTCCTACTGAGGTTTCCTACTTCGTCGCCGCGCTCAGCATGACGTGAAAAGCCTAAAGTTTGCGGCATCACACTGCTAGGGGGCGTTTTTCTATTTTTTCAATTTTGCGTGGCACAGTTCCCTAGTTGGGTGGATGCTAGAGGATCTTTGTTGGGAGACCAATGTTTGTTTGAAGTCTTGCTACCTAGGATAGCTGGATATGAAAGTAGAAAAGTTTATTTCTGTTATCGATTTCTACGAAACCTCGCGGACTCCGATTCAGTAATATAATCGTTGAAGTTATTAAAGCTTAATACAAGATCACGATTGGAAGATACCGTGTTGTAAGTGATCTGGATGAAAAAAAGAGAAATAAATAAACACAATGTTGTGAGCCCGGCCGTAAGTGGCGAGCGAAAACACGAGGAGCCAAAGCTGTAGCCCATCAAAGCTATTCAGTTCTCCACAACTCACGAAGGCGGGAGAGCCGCAAATACCGGTGACATTCGTCTCCTCTATGATATCTTTTGTTCCCTTAGTGGGACAATGATGAATGCTACCTTGCCCGTGGAATTACGATTACTACGGTTACTCGTTTCAACACTGAAGCTTCATTATTCCAGAGAATGGAAACAGCTATCTGTAGCATGAAATCGAGCATCCGAGCTGATCTCGTTGTACACTATTGTGAATAATTGATCAAATTGGTTGATTTGAAAATAATTTGATTCAAAATAGTCAAATTTGAGGAACAATTAGTATGGTTTGTTTTGATGTACCTATTGAATTCAATTTTTGACACGGAACAAAACATATGCTGAAAGAAGTACAATATGTTTCCGTTCACAGATATTGTTGTCATCGAGGTTAATCCAGGTTACTCAGTGAGAAACCAGCTTTTAAGATAAAAACAAACTCCCTGTATAAGGAGATGCTTCTCATTTTACTGAAGCTTTACGAATTTGTTATGCTCTCACCAACATAAAAAATGATCTTCCAAAAATTCGTCCACGTATTTCTCTAGACAGTTATTTCTAACTTTTTTCAGAAAATTCTTTAGAGAATCCATCAAAAAATCATTTGGGGTTTTTTTTAGAAAATCTTCAAGAATTTTGTTATTGAAATTTCTTCAGGCATTCCATCATTCTCTTTAAATTTACGGATTCATTAATAAAACCACCAACGATTCAACCCAAAGTTTTCGTTCCCTGAATACTCAGGGAAATTTTGCACCGAGAGGAAAAATTAAACATTGGGTCGTATGAATAGATGGGAGCGAATTTCATTATTTGTAGATCTACTTAGAAATAGAGTCCACAGAGTTTACTACATCGTGGGTATGAATAAAAAAGTTTTCGATTATGTAGTGGTAGTGTATCCAACGATTTTTCCAGAAATTCCGTAAGCATTTCTTCCTAGGTTTCCTTTGAAAATACCTCTTGAAATACCTCCCAGGTTTTTTTTTTACAATATTCCTTCCGTATTTTTTCGGGCCTTTTTAAATTCCTTCCGGAGAATCTTTCGGATTCCTACTAGCATTTTTCCAAGATTCTAACTTTCTTTCCAGATTTTTTCCATGAGTATCTTCCAAGTATCTGGAATTTCGATCGATTTCTTCTGGATTTTAAAGGGCTTTATTGCCCCTGGAGTTCTCGTTGGTTTCTACCTTTATCCTGAGATCTCCACAAGTGTTTCTCTCAGAAAATACCGCAGATGTTGCCGCGGAAATTCCGTCAGAGTTTCTTTTGGGATTCCTCTTGAAGGACTTATTCTAGGGATTTCTACTAAAGCTCTTCCTAGGGGTATCATTTGTTTTTCATTTATTTCCTGTAGGACTTCCTTCCGGGATTTCTCCCAAAGTTTCTTCTTGGATTTCTACAAAAGCTTCTATAGGTATATTTCCCAGAGGTTCTCGCGAGATTTCGTTTGAAGTTTCACCTGTGATTTATCTCAGAGTTTCTCACGGCACATCTCTCAGAAGAATCCATCTGGTGTTGATTTTGGGATGTCTCTCAGAGTTTTTCAGAATTTATCCTGGACTTTCTCCTAAAATTTTTAGGAGAGTCTTTCAGGAATTTCTGCAGGAGCTACTGCTGGTATTTCTCATGGGATTCGTCACGTGATTGCTTTCGGATATTTTTCAAAGCTTTTTATTGTAGTTGATTATCTAATTTCTTGCAGTGATCCACTTAAGATTATTTTTTACAGATTTTCTCGGGATTATTCCCAGAGCTCTTTCCGGAATCTGTACTAGAAATTATCTCGAGATTCTGGATGCTCCATTTTGGACTTCGAATGAAATCCTGAGAGAAACGTCTCGGTAAAAAAGTTCTGGTACTAATCTCATGAGGAAATATTGAGGAAATTCAAGAAGGAACTCCGAAAACCTCTAAAAAGAAATTTCGGGAGAAACTACGTGCCAAATCCCGCAAGGAAATGCACGAGAAATACCTGAAAACTATCCCTGGAAGAAATTCCTTGAATAAATCCTGCAAAAATCCCGAGAGAAACTAGTGGAAAACTACCCCGATACCACTGAGAGAAATTCCTAGAAGAACTTTGTAAAACAATCTGGAAGGATCTACGGGAGGAATCCAACGAGAAACTCTGGAAGGCGGTCCGGGGTTACATACTCTATCAGAGACCCTGTGTAAAACTTAGAAAAACATGAAATCGTGAAGAATCTCTGAAGGAACTATTTATGGAAACAAATATGTAAAAACCTCTGGATATACTTGGGACACCATAAAAAACTTGGGATAACCAGAAAAAAACTTTGATAATTTCAATGAAAAACTGGAAATGAACATAAATAAAATCCAGAAGGATTTGAAGGAAGAATGATGGGTGGAATTCGTCAAACTCAACATTACTACACCACCAGCACTGAGTACAAATCTCCAAGTTCATATTCAAAACTGTGTATGGAATAAACCGTTGATATAGTCTGTAGAATGACTGATTGACCACCTAATTTTTTTTCTGATATTTTGGAGTAAGGTACACCGGGGTAAGTTGAAACGGGTGGGGCAAAATGAAACGCGATGTTTTAAAATAGATTTCAATACAATTTGGAATTATATCCTTCGCTAAAAGATTGTTTTGATAAAAAAAAATATGCGTTATGGCATTCAAACTGTTTACAATGATTAGACAACACCAAGTTGAACCGCTGTTTCATCCTACCTCACCCGTTTCAACTTACCCCGGTGTACCTTATGTTTATGTCATTGTGGGAGGACATATCAAAGCAATTTCTTGCAATTAACCCGAAAGAACTCTGGGAAAATTAAGAAATATTCCTTGGCTGATTTTTGGATTACATATTATTATTATCTAGATATTCTGTCAAAAAATCTTTTCTTCTGAAATTATCTTGGGGGTTTCTTCAAAAATTTTTCAAGATATTTTCCTTTTTTCGTTGATTTAGAAAATCTTCCAGGAAGTTCTTCGGAAATTCCTCCGGAGATTCTTTAGAAAGATCTCTCATGTTTTCATTCACAAACTCCTCCACATCTCCAGAGATTATTTTTTTTTTAAATCTTTAAGGCATTACTTTAAAACCTATTCTAGTGGTTTTAAATGGATTCCATGGATTCCTTTCAAAAAATTTGCTTTGGATGTTTAATGTTTATGAAAGTCTCATGTAGATCGCTTCTGAATTTCCTCCATGAATTTCTTCAAAAATTTCTACAGAGTTTCTTTTGGAAATACCGGTATTTTAGATGAACTTACATGCTTTCATTTACAATTTCCTCCAGAATCTCTTTAATGGATTCTCTCAAGAACTATTCCTGAAATTTCTTCATGCATATTTTTCAGAATTCTTCATGATTTTCCTCCAGCGATTAATTGATACATTCTTTCAGAGATTCTTTAAGAACTTCCCCTGAAATTTCTTCAAATATGCGTTCAGGAACTTTCACAGGCAGCTTTTTAATGAGTCCTTTTGAATGTATCATAATTCATGCTGTGATTTCATTGAAAATTTCCACAAGAATGTCTCTAAAATTTTCTTCAGGGTTTTCTCTAGAGATTTTTGCTTGGTTTTCTCCAGCGATTCCAGTAGGAATGTCTTCAAAGATCAATGCAGAAATACTAAGGCCATTTCTTTTCGGGATCAGTATTAGTATAGGGGCACCGAAATTTGAGTAACTTTGAGCAACCAATTCTGACCATCCAACAAGCAGTAACTGTGGCAAAAATCCTCAATTGTGAAATAGACTGCCCAACCCTCCTTGCACTGCTACCGTTGAACGCTCCTACTAGGATTCACCGTTCACAGTTTGGCTTCTATGAACCTCTTTCCGCTATGGTAAGAGCTTTTAACGACGTGGCCAATCACTTTGAATTCGAGATTTCTTCAGTCGAATTCAGACGGAAAATTATTGTTTCAGTACGTCCTGTAAATGTCAATTAGTTTACCATGCATTCATTAAGACCTAAGTAAGATGGATTAAATAAAATAATAATAATAACTTTCCGATGGAAGCAGGCAGGCTTCTGTGCCGGATGATTCTTATTGTACCATATTGTCATGCTCCACAACATCTTGAAACCATTTCAGATGCAAGGATGTCCCTAAGGAAATCATCGGCCTCATTGAAGCACATTACGAGGCATTTTTGTGTGGAGTACTGCACAACGATATCTTGTCCAATCACATCCAGATCTCCGCAAGAATGATGCAAAAATGTGCAATCGCTACCATTCCACATCGAAAATAACAAGATTCTGGTAGGTGAGATTGATCATGAACCAAATCATGAGTGGCTTTGGCAGTCCATTACCATTGGGGCATCTAATTGACTTCTAACTGGCTGATGACATTGCAGCCTCAGCAGCAGGTCTTATCATCAACGTCAATAAGACAACTTTTCAACTTTACTATACTACACACTTTAAAAACATTTACGGGCTCGGCTTTCCGTGCACAGCCGGCTACTCAGCAAATTTGAAAACTGATATCTTGGTTAAAATAACATTTGTTAGCTGATTCTCAGCAAAACAGTTGCCGAACCTCAGTAATGAACTGTCAAAGTTGCTGAGATCTCAGTTATGTTGTTGTTTGCCGAGCGCTCGGCTGTGCGGATCTCGGCGAAAGTTTGAGGAAATGCTGAGATTCCAGCATTTTAAATTTAGTGTGTAGGCAAGTAATGACGAATGTAGAACGTTTCCAGTAGCTTGGTAGCCAAGCGGCAGCCGATTGCGGCACCAAGATCGAAGTAAAGGCATACAGAGAATTTGCAAATAAAGCCCTCGGCTAAAATTGTAAAACTTAAGAACTTTACTTTTGTAAAACTTTTCAACGCAGCAGACTTATTTACTGAAAATTTTAACTCATTTGGCATTCGTGAAATTTGCCACTTAAGCAATACTGAAAAATTTAAGCTAATTTAAGCAATACTGAAAAATAAAATGGATGAAAAATAATCTGACTCCCACGTGCTTGCATAGTCGCTGCGATTTAAACTATGTATTTAGTTACTTCAAAAGCATTCAATTTGCTACGAAATAAAACCTTAATTTTTCAACCCAGTTTCGAGTTTGATACCAATTTCTTCTATTGTTGCGATTTCCGAAGAGTTATCACAGCATCAACATCAAAGCACTTCAGTTCAAGAAAAAAATATGCTATCTAATAATAACAAAAACCACCAAACACCTTCTCAAACAGCGTCTCCTCCTCCTCCCAAAAACTGGTGCCAAGTGTCGAAAATTTTTATTGCAGTTTGATTCCCGTTCCGACCCCAGAATCAGCAACGTCTGCTTTCGGCGTGGAACCAATATCGCAAATTGAACCGCCCGACCGGATGTTCATTTCTCACCGATTTGCAATGCATACTTTCGCCACCCGACGTCGATTCTGCTGCAGCTGGTTGGCTGACTGGCTGGTTCAGGCAGAATGAAAATATCCGAAAAGGTAATTGAAATATATTGACTGGAATATCATCGACCGTGTTTGGTTCTGCCCTGAGCTCTGCTCTTTGCCAAATTTGCCCAATTTTTTGCTCCCAGTTGGCGGCGCAGAGCCTTGGACCGGTTTCTTCCATATCGGGCACCGGGCAGAGAAGTGTTCTGCATATCGTGCTGTTAGTAGACCAGAAGCCAGGCCACTTTTGCACGAAGCTCTATCACCACACCGACACAGGGCCAGAGGGAATGATTCCCTGATGTACATTCATGGCTATTGCTTTGGACGGATATTGAAGTGGATAGAGAGGAAAAAATGGTTCGATCCAAACCTATAGGCAGATGGAAATTACTTTGTTTCTTTTCGACAGAGCAGATTTGGAAATGGTAGAAATATGCTTCCAGGCAGGCGGCAGTACTCTCGCGGATCGGTTATTTGCTGGATTATTTTCCATTTCCATTCCATTTTATTGATGCAATTATTGTTCAGAATTCGATTGGTTCATAATTCAGGAATTAGCGGTGGATTGCGCAAATTACTTCTGGTACGTTTCATCCAACGCCGACGAAATACTCATCCGACTCGTAGATTTACAGTGCTTTGAAGTCGATCATCAAGCCAAGAATACCACAGTTGCTAATAAAGTTAATAAACGACCGGCCTAATAAATCACCAGCAAACAATTAACCGCAAATATTTACAGAAGTATTTGCCCCTTCCTCCTCCAAACCCGACCGCTTCAACTACGCCTGCAAATATTGACAGTTTTCGAAGGCTGAGGAATTCCGTTGCCAACCACAGCATAATCCCCACGCATACATCCATCGTAACCGGGCCCGCCACATCTCCCTCTTCATCACAAATCCCAGCGAAAACTTCATCGTCATGCGCGCGCGTTATCAAAGTAACCAGTCCGCGGTGCACGTAGATCAGCGAAACCGCCATAATTATCATCAATAAATTTGTGGAATTTCCGGCGGGCTAACCATGCTACCAGACGGGGCAATGCCAGCGGGAGATATGGATCGATAGGAATGTGCCGCTGGGCTGGCTGGATACCGTAGTCAGCCGATGATGATGCGATGAATGTGTAAAGCTCAAAGATAAACGTAACCGAGGCCAAAGAATGGTAGTTTGAAAGCTGTTCCATGGAGAAATCTTCTATTGCAATCGCAACTTGGAGTTCAAAAATTCAACCAGCTCTTGCCCCAAAGTAGCAATCGTGATCCGTGTTTATGAATGCAAAGAGGGTTTTGCGTCATGTTTTCGACCCGTAAACACCCGGGATGATCTAGTTTTAGTAAAATTCTATCACAAATTTATTCAAAAATTCCTTCAGCGACTTCTCAAGAAATTCATCAAGGGATTCTTCCAAGGCTGCCGCTTGGAATTCTTCATGGAACTCTTCTTCTCCATAAATTCTTCTCGTAACAGCTCCAAGAAATTCTCCCGAGCTTCCTCCATGATTTCTCAATAAATTTCTCCACGAAATCTTCAGGAATTTCTCCAGGTACTGTAACAGGAATTGATCTGGGAAATACTCCAGGAATTCATACCAGAAATATTTCAGATATTCCTCCAGGAATTATTTTGAGAATTCCTCCTAAAATTACTTCATGACTTTTTACAGGAAACTCTTCAGGAAATCCTCCAGGAATTCATCTAAGAAATCCCCCAGGAAATTATTTAAACATTCTTTCACAAATTACTACATCAATTCAACCAGAAAGTACTCCAGCTATTTATTTAAGATTTCCTCCAGAAATTTCTTTCTGGAAGTATGTACTCTTGTAGGAATTCTTGGAAATATTCTTGAAAAAATATTCAAGGAATTCCTGGAGAAATTCCTAGAGATATTCTTGGTGGAGTTCTTGAAATAAAGCTTGAAGAAATTCTTGGAAAGGAATTGTTGGGAGAATTCTTGGCAGATGTCTTAGAGTAATTCCTTGATGAATTTTTGGAGGATTTGCCGAAGCAGTTCTTGGAGAAATTCCTGGGGGGATTCCTGTAGGTATTTCTGGAGGAATTTCTGAAGGATTTCCTGGAAGAATTCTTGAACATATTTACTGAAAAATCTCTGGAGTTATTCCTAGAGGAGTTTATAAAGGAATCCCTGGCCAAATTCCTGGAGGGGTTCTTGGGGGATTTTTGACAGTATTGCAGCAGGTCCTGGAGAAAATCTTATTCAAATTCCTGTGGGAATACTTGAAAGAATTTCTGGAGAAATTTTTGGACGGATTCTTGAAGGAATTCTTAGCAGAACTCTTGGATAAACTCTTGGGCGCTGTCCATAAACCACGTAGACTCATTTTGGCTATCTCAGAGCCCCTCCCCCCTCCCCCCTCGAAGACTTTCATCCATACAAAATTATCGAAATTTGAATGGAGCGTAGACTTTGGTCAGACCCCCCCCCCCCGTCCCCCCTAGAGTCAACGTAGTTTATGGACAGGCCCTTGGAGGAGAACTTGGAAGAAGTCGTGGAGAAGAGCTTGCAAAAATCCTTTAAGGGATTCTCGGAGGAATCCCTAAAGTTTTTCCAGGAGTTTTTTTTTTCTTGAGGAATTTCTGGAGAATCTTGTAGCGATTTCTGGGGATTTTTTGGATGAATTCTTAGAGAATTTCTTGAAAAAAAAAAACGCTTGAGGTATATCTTACGAAATTCGCGAAGGCATTTTTGGAGGAACTCTTGACAGAAGCCTCAAAGGAACCTCTGGATGTTCTTGGGGAAAATTCTGTATAATTTTTTGTAGGAATTCCTGAAGGGATTCTTGAAGGAATTCTAGGCAGATGACTTGAAGGAATTCTTGGATTGAAGAATTCGTGGTGCATTTCCTGGATGATCTCTTGGATAAATTCCTTGATGAATTCTTGATGGAATTGCTTGATGGAATTGTTTGTTGGAATTGCTTGATGGAATCCCTTGTTTAATTCATGGTAAAATTTGTGAAGATATTATAAGAGAAATTTTCGGAGTAATTTCTAAGGCAATTTTTGGAGGATTTCCTGGTATAATTTCAAAAAGAATTTATTAAGGAATTCCTAGAAAAATTCCTGAAGGAGTTCCAGGTGGAATTCCCAGATTAATTCCTGATGGAATAATTCTGGGAGGAGTTTTTGGCATAAATTCTTAAGAAATTTTTAGAGGATTTCCTGAGGAAATCTATGAAAAAATAATCGGACGATTTGTTAGAATAATTCCAGGATTATTTTCTTAAGGTTTCATGAGGGATCCTGGAGTTATTCATGTAGGAATTCTTATAAGTTTTAAAGGAACATCTGGAGAAATTCCTGGTGGAATCTATAAAGGAATTTCAGGATAAATTCCTGGAGATATTCTTGTGAGAATTTTTGGTAGAATTCTTCTAGGAATTCCTGGAAGAATTTTCGAGGAATTTCTTGAGAAATTCCTGGAGAAATTATTGGCAGAAATTCTTGGAGGAATTTTTTGGAGGATTTCCTGGAGAAATTCTTGGAGTGATTCCTGAAGGAATTCCTGGAGGAATTCTTGGAAGAATGTCTGGATGAATGCTGGGAATTGATTTGTCTTTATTAAAGAGACATTCAGCCCTTGGCTGGTTCGTCTCTAATGCTGGGAAGAATTCCTGAAGGAATTCTTGGAAGAATTCCAGGATGGATTTCTGTAGGCATTTCTGGAGCAGTTTCTGAAGGATTTCCTAGAGTTTTTTTTTTTTTTGGAAAAAAATCCTCAAATAAATTCTTGGAGTAATCTTTGGTGTTATTCCTGAAGTAATTTTTGAGGATTTCCTGGATAATTTTTGGTGAAACTTTTGCAGGATTGATAGGAATAACTTTTTGGGGGAATTTATGGAGGATTTCATGGTGGATTCTGGAAGAATTCATGGGGGATTTTTTAAAAAGTATTGACCAATTCCTGGAGGAATTTGTGGAGAAATGCATAAAAGATATCTCGGAGGAATACCTGGAAAAAATGGAAGATTCTTGCAGGTTCCTGGAGGAATTATAAGAGGAATTTCTGGAGAGGTATTCTTGGAGGCATTCCGTGAGGAATTTATAAAGATCTTGGAGAAATTCATGGAGTAATTCCTGAAGGAATGTTTAAATCTTGAAGGACATCCTGGAAAAATAATTGTGGAGGAATACCAACAGAGATTCTTTGAAGAATTCTTGGCATAAGTTTTAGAGGAACATCTGGAGAAATTCCTGGCGGAATCCTTGAAGGAATTCCAGGATAAATTCCTGGAGGTATTCTTGTTAGAATTTTTGGTAGAATCCTTGGAGGAATTCCTGGAAGAATTTTCGAGGAATTTCTTGAGAAATTCCTGGAGTAATTATTGGCAGAAATTCTTGGAGGAATTTTTTGGAGGATTTCCTGGAGAATTTCTTGGAGTGATTCCTGGAAGAATTCCTGGAGGAATTCTTGGAAGAATTTCTGGAGGAATGCTTTGAGGAATTCCTGAAGGAATTATTGGAAGAATTCCAGGAGGGATTTCTGTACGCATTTCTGGAGAAATTTTTAAAGGATTTGCTAGAGTTTTTTTTTCTTTTTTTTTTAAATCCTAAATTAATTCTTTGAGTAATTCTTTGTGTAATTCTTGAAATAATTTTTGAGGATTTCCTAGATAATTTTTCCCCGTAGAAATTTTTGCAGTAATTGCAGAAATAATTTTTGGAGCAATTTCTGGAGGATTTCACGGTAGATTCTGGAGAAATTCATGAGGAATTTTATAGATGGATTTCCTGGAGATATTCTTAAAGGGTTCCTTGGAGAAAATTCTTGGTAGAAGTCTTGTAGTACAACAAAATTGTGAAATAATTTTACTGAAAAAGTATAGAGAAACAAGAGTTGAGCTTGCGGACTTTGAACGTTTTAATTCCAGAATAGTTTGGATGACCTAGATCACCAAGTGAATATAGCAAAATTATTATTAATTATTCTGCACGAAATGGAACACATACACCCATAGAGATGGCTCAATGCTGGTAAAATGCCATGCGCCCTTTCTGAGCTGTGGAAACGAAGAACCGCATGCTCTTATCCCCATTTTATTTACAATAGCGAGCCACAGTTGAGTGGTAAGCATCGCCGCCTGTGAATCCTAAGGTTGTAGGTTCGATACTGCATACAGACTTTTTGTTATTTTTTTCCAGAAAAAGTAAAAAATCTTGTCTGCTATTGTTTTGATCTTTTAATATCTTAACAGGCTTTTATTGAGTAGTTCACCATATTAGATTTTGTTATTATTTCTGATCTTTTACCTCTTATATCAATCAAACCAATATCAGTTTTTGCTCTTCAGTAATTCAATCAATAATAACTGAATATGCTGTCCATCAGATTTCTCCATCTACTCGGCTTGCTATTATAATTGCGTAGATTATATTCGGCGAGCATTCGCTCCAATGAAAATGTGCTTAGATATTCAGATTTTAAGATCCATAATTCAAAATACTGTGAAGATCACTTGTATGCAAGGGCGCATAAATAACAACACAAAGAGATTCTCGTAATATTGTGGGATACTACAGAAATATCCATGAAAAAATTACACCGATTAAATAAAGAGATACAAGAGCATAGCTTATAGAGCTTGAAGTTCTTAATCCCAGAATAGTTTTGATGACCTAGATTACCGAATGAATGTTGCTAAGTTATCAGAATTGCGCTCTGAGGCTCTAAGAGTAGCGTAGATTATATTCCGCCAGAATTCGCTATTATAAAAATATCCAAAGATTTACAGATATTGCGAACAATACTTCTAAATACATTGGGGTACTTTTATATGCCAGTGGACACCTAACCAGCAATACATAGAGGTACTCGTAATATTATGAGGTGCAACAAACACCATCGTAAAGGAACTATGCCAATACACTGAAGAGAAACAAGAGTAGTGCCATGTTGACCTTGAAGGTCCCAATTCCAGAATAGTTTGGAAGTCTTGGAATATCCCATGAATGTACCAAAATAATTATAGTTGTGCACTGAGGCTCCATCAGCAGTATAGACTACATTCCACAAATATTTTTTACAATTCAAACATGGTACACTATGTAGATATCGTGAACCAAACTTCAAAGTGTATTGGAGGTCATTTGTATTCCACGGAATGACCAACTACTTCAATATCAAGTTTATCAAGTTGCTCGTAGCATTGCGAGGTCTAATGGACATCAACGTGACCATATTTCTTGAACAGAGTAAGCACAAATGATGGTAGATCCAGTAGATCTTAAGAAAATGAATTGCAGAGTAGTTTGGATGACCTAGATCACCCAATCCATGTACCAGGGTGCTTTTAGGCTTTTTGAGTGCCGAAGAACTATGATTCTATGATCATTCATCGCGAATGAAATTTGGTTTAAATTGTTGGATTTGTAACACTAACTTCGGAGTACTTTGGATGCCTTACTTTGGAGACCTTAGGGTAAAATGCTTAAAAAAACTAAACAGATATTGCATGTTGACCAAAAGAAGACCGTTTCGGGTGTTTACAGGTTAAAGGTATCTCTGGAGAAATCCCTAGAAAAAAATCTAGAGAAATCACCAAAGAAACTCTGGAGATATCCGCAGGAGAATTCCTAAAAAAAATCCCTCGTGGCATCCCTGTATCCAATCACTAGTTAGCCAGAAGGTCGCTGATAAGCCTAGGGGCTGGCCATAAACCACGTGGTCATGAGGCGGGGGGGGGGGGTTCGGCCAATGACCATTTTGTATGGACAAATAAAAATTTTTGTATGGACTAATGACCACGCGGGGGTGGGGGGGGGGGGGGGGTTGGTGGGGGTTGAAAAGTCCCAAAAAAATGACCACGTGGTTTATGGACAGCCCCCTAGTTGATAAGGCTTTAGATCATAAAACCGAAGTTCCCGTTCCAGTTGAGAGATTTTCTCGAGTTCCTTCCCGGACATAGTATTTAATTGTATTTGCTACTCAATGCATAAGTTCACACAATGACAGGCAAACAATGCCCATCAATTAATAACTGTAGAAGTTTTCAAAACAAATGAAGAGAAACGAATCAAGTTCCAGTTGATTTCTTAATATTTGCATATTGAGTTCTTGAGTTTGCATATTGAGTTCTTGATATTTGCATATTGAGTATGGTTACATAGGCCCAAGCCCCGTTCATTGGTTCTTTGTGCGATCGGACTATCACGGAGTAGCAACTTTAAATATCGTTGTGATTCATGCTCACTCATACTCGTGTTCTAACATCGTGTAAGGAGAGAGTTATGCGTGAAAATTCAGCTGAGGTAAATCTCTACGTCATCAGAAATGGCTTGAAATTGATTTTCATTTTTCAAAGGGATCATTGTGCGATTTAAAGGGTTGACTTACTCAACAGAATTCAATACGATTGTTTCCTTACCTGAAAAAAAAAATAAAGAAAAGAAAACGATTTATTTTTTTATAATATACAAATATACATTAATATATAATATTAAAGTTTAATGCAACACCAGTGGCTAGACTCAAAATGTCTCAGTCAGCAAAACAGCAGAAATAGCAGAACATCTCCGTTCTTCAAGATTTATCGAAAACCCGGAAGCCACCAAGCCATTCAGCGGCTTCCTGCTGTGCCGTCCGTGCAGTTTTCAGAACCTACACGCCATTCTTAAGGAACTCCTATCGTCTGTGCAAACCCAGAGCACAAAAAGAAATCCTCCGTCAACCGGAGGCTGGGCCTATTACGAACTCATTTCAACTTCCGGTGGCAGTAATAGTTGTTACGACTTTCTTGATATTACGTTGCTTCTGGGTCTTCATCTTCGTCGTCTGGCTCTATCAATAGACGGCGACACAAACAAACCCACATGGTTTCATCTGAGGACGATGGCGACGAATCCGAAGTACCGGAAAGTTGCCCTCGAATAGTCGATAGTGGTGGTTCGTCGAATGCACTTGAATGGGGCGAAAACAGGGAAAAAAGTTTGCTGTCCTTCATGGAACTTTTTTTTCCCTTCGCGTCGAAGAGGGGCAACATCATTTTATTTATGCGAATATGTCAGTAAATATATTTTATTACAGCTCATCTCTCGGGGTGAAAGCCAACCAAAGTAATCGAACACTGGACCCTGGGTCCGTACCGTGAGCCTGCGGAGAAAAGCGAGGGGAAACGATCCAATATCTGAAGTTTGAGCTTCGGTTGCGCCAGGATCAAGCGCTTGCTGCGGAACAACGAAGAAACTTTTCTTTCTTGGAGACAGGTTTTTTTTCTCCTCTCTCCTTGTTTTTCGGTCTAGAACAGAAAAGTTTTCCTTCATCTCCGGGCGACAAAAGTGACATAATGTGCTGGAGCTGATGATCCTCGTGAGGGAAAGTTGATTGGAAAGAATGCTGTCCGTATCAAGCATCGCCGGGCTGGGTGTTCATGTGCAAAAGTTATGGACGGCAGGGGTTCTCAAACTGCTGCGGTGGAAATCCGATCAGAAGTCAAAATTTGCGTACCAGGAGCTGTCATGTATCAATCGGTGTCAAAAACATAGCTTTTGTGCTTGTTTCATTTTATCGGGAAGCTTGAAACTTTATGCTCAGAAGATTTCACTGTCGAATCAAACGAGTGATCCATAGGTTGTGAAACGCTGTTTCAAAGTATTGATGATACCCATTGGAGATTCACATCATAGTTTTTGGACCGAGACCAACTCCATTGTTAGCAGCTCAGTAGTGGTGCGGTTGGGTGAGGGCTGACGTAGATTTCCTCCCGCACCCCATTCCTTCGCCAATATTGAAAACTTGAACCCGTCGACAGAGTCAACGACAGACCAATGGGACAAACAATTTTGGTGGTTAGTCGTTACAAACTTGTTTCTGGGTTTTACGAGTTTTTGACGACACGAAATCGTCCAAGAGAAAGAGCCTCAGTCACTTGAAGTTGCCTTTTGGATGGGAAGCCAAACGACGACTACGTAGCAGTGCACTGATGATGGCGTCCATTTCCGTTCTGAGTACGAAGGGCTCTGAAGACTTCAAAGTTTCCGCTGGTAAGAATTTCGCATACATTGTAGTAGTGGCGCTCGGGTCGGGTGGTTCGAGGTTGCAGAATCCTTACGATGCGAGACACAAGAAACGATAAAAAGTTTTAAGGACCGAGAAATAGTTGCTTCGCTGGGCGTGCAACAGAGGAAAATATTCAACAGAGTAACACTTTGTTGATTACTTTCGCCATTGCTGTTGCCTCTAGTTTTGCCTTCCGGGGTGGAAGTGAGTCTTTCTCCGAGCTACTGCACTATCATTCGTCGTCTTCAACTTACGACATTGGATGATCTTCATGTTTTGCCACTGCGCTGATGGGCGGCTATGATAGGTGTAATAAAACTTGGAACTATCTGAGTCAGTATTACGTGAAGCTTGAAATAGCATTGACAGTAGGTCATTCTCATACCAGTAAGAAACAGTGGAGGTAAGTTCCATATAGAAATTTACAATTCTTGACTCCATTGAACGAATATTATGGACAGAAATGTAAAAACAATCATAAATCCAGAAACAAAGAAAATAATGTGTCCCGAAGAATCTCCATTCGGATTCAACACCAACGTTTCACATACACATTTTTATGGCGATGTTTACCAAATGCTGTAAAGTTTTCTAATTTAATTTCGTCACACAAAAAGTGCTACCGCGTCACTAAAAGCTTCCCGAAAATAGAAACAAACACAGCACCGCAGCGCACATGTAGCACAAAGTTGCCGGAATAAAACTCGGCTGCTCCACTCACTCACACCCCGGGAGGAGACGAATTTTCCGCTCAAATAAACAAATAAGATAGACAGTTCTGGGGAAAATGCAACACACAGGACACATACGCGACGGGCGAGTGGGCGCTGCGCTGATGTTGCGAAATGCACCAGGAGAACTTTGTTGTCGATAATTACATTCCGCAGTTGGGAGTTGTTTTTTCGTGTTCCGGTACTGTGTACGTTTGCTGAATTTGGAAGCAAATGTAAGCTACAATGTTTGCAGTGTTATCTGGTGTAGTGCTTTTACTTAGAATGTAGTGTAGTAACAGAAAGTTCTTAATTAGGTCTTATAAGAATTTGTAAAAAAGGTAGACTTTTGAGCAGTCGAGCTGAGAATTTTGAATTTCAAACACATTTATCAATAGTATATTGAATTGCTCAACATTTTTCGCTGAACATCGGTATAAGATATCGAATGAACGAAAAAGGAGAATGTTTCCAGAAGTCAAATGCTGGTGTTGGGAATCTGACAGAGCAAGGAGCCATCATAAAAGCAAGAAAAGTCGAAAAAAAAAGAAAAAAAAAAGAAGAAAATGTGATTGCTCAGGAGCAAGAAAGTATGAAACAGAAGGATATGCGGAGGTTTTTCGAAACTGTCGATGGCATGCAGAGAAAAACAGCACCTTCTCCCGTAATGCACAACGACCATGATGGAGACTTGCTGACAAACAAAACCATGGTGGCTGTCAGGCGTAGAGAGCAATTCAAGGAATGGTGGAACTGTGGGAATGGAAGACAGAATTCAATCGACGACGACGCACAACAGGATGTGGAAGCTCCAACGCTAGACGAGGTCGAGACAGCCATTAGAGGCCTAAAGAACACCTGGAACGAGTAAGAACTGCCTGATAGTTGGTTTGATGAAAGAGCTGGAGTACGTGAGTAATTCATGCCGGAATTACGCAGGAATGACGATTCTCAATTAACCGTATAAACCTTTTGTCCGAAATTTTGTTTAACAGACTGAGGCCAATTGAGACGTCCTCGGTCGGCCAGTTATCGCAGAAGAGCTGGTGTACAGAGGAGCTGAGCCATTGCCACGCGGTCGCATATACTCCTGGGATTAAAGGATGATATCGAAATCATCGGGACGCCCATACCTTTTAAGAGAGAGACCGCAAGGATTGGACTTATGTACGATTAGCACCACAAAGTCATGATTGTTTGTGGTCAATGTCGGTCAGAAAGTGGTAGTGATGACAAAGTGGTGCTAGGAGGTGAAAAGTTTGATGTTGTGGACGAATTTGTTTAGTGACGTGCGATAACGCTGTTACCCGCGAGGTGGCTGAAAATCGGGCATTTTTCTGTCTGTGAAACCAGCTGAAGTCCCGTAGGTTGTAAACAAAACTCGCGTTGTACAAGGCTGTGATTCTTCGGTTGCTTTATATGGACATGCTGCCGTATGCAGCATAGTTGTCCCATGTTAACCTTCTGTAACTCGCGCGGTTGGCTAATACTGCCAACACCGCGCTGGTGCTGTGTACTGCAACCAAGCTTTTTTCAACGTGACTACTGGAGGGTTGATAGAACATGGGACAACTATGCTGGCGGTAAACCGGAGGACGGTATCTGGCGGCGTCGCTTGAACTATGAATTGTGCCAAGTATGTAAAGAAGTGGATATAATGAAGCGAATCAATGACGACAGCAAATATAATAAATATAATACTTAAAAATCTTTGACGACAGGCAACTGGTGGGCTGGACACGTAGTTCTTATGCCTGAGGAATGACAAGCTTAAACTATATTCAGCAGAGAACCAGGAAGAAACCGTCGAGCTCGTGGTAGGCCGCGTACACGTTGGCTTTTTCCAGTTGAGGAGGACCTAAGGACTCTAAACGTTCAGGGTAACCGGAAGCGATTGGTTCAGGACCAGAGCCAGTGGAGGCGATTGCTTCATAGATGCGCCGTAGATTCACAGCTACGAATTGTACCCCATCAAGTATCAAGTAAGTAAGTATATTTGAATATGAATGTAAAGCGTAGAAAAACAATGCATGCATTTAGAGTTTTGTGTTTCGTCGTGAGATTCAAGAAGAAGAGGCGATTGCCGCTGTTGGATGTTGATTCAGCTTAGAAAGTGGGTTAGCTTTAGTTGCTTTGGCGTAGTTTGATTCTATTTCGATGGAAGTCGTTTGCAATTTGAACGACACTACGAGTGTCGTCATGTATTGATCAATCATCCCGATATTGCATAACTCTGCTGTCAATGGTTACCACGAAAAAGGATGGACCCGAGCAGAGGAAAATATCAAAATAATAACAACGGAATCACAAAACCTGTTTTTATATCTCGGTTTGTTATTATTAACTTATTAAGTCATCACCGTTCCATAACATGTTCTGTTGGGCAATCTTATTTTGTTATGATCGTGCTCTTGGTATATTTTCTTTAAATTACATTTCAATAACATGTTTTGTTGTAGCACAAGTTCAGTTATTATTGTGTCATTGAGATTGTACAAATATTTGATTATTAATATTACAACATAGCTTTGCAATCAAAACTACACAATTCGACATTTTCGTTGTTCACATCATACCGTGAGGAACTGTAAGAGAAATATTATTTTGTCATCAGTCCGCCTCTTCTTTCTGACATTACGTTTTCACTGTGACAGAGCCAACTTATCAGCCTTTGTTTTATAAGCACTTTGAAAGGTATACCTGTTTTTTTTTGTCCCAGTTTCAGTTAGGTATGAATACGAATATAGAGAGTGTAATAGATTGTTAGCCAAGTTGTTAGCCATTTTATGAAACATTTTGGATCAACTGGTGGAATTCAAGAACGAACAACACATTTTCGACAAAAATGTAAAAAAATAAGTCATCACGAAGAAAAACTCTATTAATTATTTTTAGACATTTTATTTTTATTGATTTTACTGCATCGAGCCCACTTAGATTCACTTGGATAAATGTGTCAATCAATGGGGTAATAATGTGAATTAATCTTATAAACAATGAACCACCTAATAAAGGGCTTCAAAACGTCGGTAGTTTTTCATCTTAAGTTGTTTGGAAAATAAACGAAAACTATTGTTTCTGTCTGTTTTTGATAATAAATCGCTTGCGACAACAATAGCGTCCCAATTATGAATGAAACATTTAACAATAGACCCTATTGTTGCGTATCCCATTAAATTCATATGGTACTTTGGAGGAGTTCCTATCCGCAACAGAAAAAAAGCAAATTTTGTTTTCAGATTGTTATCAATAACATATTCATATCAAAATTTGTTATGGAAATATTCGCTGTTATTAAGTTGTTATTGAAACTAACATAACATGTTATTAAGCAGGTCTTCCAGAAACATTTTTTTGTTATAATTTTTGTTATTTTGCCGCTTATGACAGACAAGTTTATAACAGGATATGTTATGTAAATAACATGAAAATAACTCTTTCCGTTACTCAGTTATTTTTTCAGAATAACACATTCTATTATGCTGTTGTTATTCCCTTCTGCTCGGGGATGGTGGTTCCTGTTCAACATCGAAGTTGTACCTGTTCTCTCCTTCCTCGATGTCTTAGAGGAACGCTCTGTTCTAGAAGTAGCTTTCCAGTATCTGGCATAGGTTATCCGGGACTCCTCTCCTAGGTGGTAGGACTCTGTTAAACACGCTTTTCACGTTTAGTGTAACAACCACGCAGTAGTGGATTTCCCTTTGCTCTTGTAGAGCACTATCTCGACGCTTCCGGAAGTCGAACTGCTTATTCAAGAACTCTGAGTCATTTGGCCTCTCGGTATTCACTCCAATAGCTTTCCGGTGGAGTCAAACAGACTGTTGGTCCACCGACGGGTCGACAAGTGATTTCTGTGTTTGGGTGTAGTGTAGATCCAATCTTTGTTTTTTTTTTCACCTCTTTGGAACACCGCGGGTCCAGGCACATTTTCATATCCATTCTGAACAGGTCATGCAAACGTAGATAGTTGCCTTAATGACCACTGTCGGAATACCATCTGGACCAGGTGCCTTGTTCACCTTGAGTGACTTCGCTATCGCTATCTGGCTTCGGCCGGTTTGGCCATAGGGAACGGGAACCCTTGCGTGGCTGAAGTTCCTACGCTGCAATCAGCATAACTCGTTGAACCGCCGGACCTGCCGAAGAGAGCTGAATTCATTTAGCTTCGGAAGCAAGCCAACCATCAAAACCGTTTTTTTTTCCTCCCCTATTGGGGAAATTAAGCCACTGCGTCCAATAGGCTGAACTTTTGTGGCAAGAATCAAAACCGTTACCCCAACAAACAGCAAGTCAATGTCGTCCTTGGCCTTAACTCGTTCCTGGAGAAGCCCTCACTAAAAGGTACCAGACTGTCTCCAGGGTTCTGAGGCAACATTCCGCCGTTGTATGCGTTTTTTTAGCAAGGATCTCAACCATCCCGTCTCCAGGGTTCTGAGGCAACATTCCGCCGTTGAATGCGTCTTCTCTCTAAAATAAAAGCTCTCATTTTTGAGTAGCGCCCATGCCGCACAGGGACTGTGTTGGAAACACACATTTTTTTAAATTGCTCGCACGCTCACATTTTTGCAAAATATCAATATTTTTCGGTATTTGAAGGTGGTTTATAAACCCAGTGAGGTTGCCATGTCGAAATTATTGCAAAATACATGCTCATATGAGCGTACGAGCAATTTAAAAAAAATGTGTGTTTCGAACACAGTCATGTGCGGCATGGATGTTTACTAAAAATGTGCAGGCCGAACACATTTTTGAGCGTAGCCGTTTTTGCGTGTTTTAAGCAAGGATCTCAACCATCCCGTCTCCAGGGTTCTGAGGCAACATTCCACCGTTGAATGCGTCTTTTTAGCAAGGATCTTAACCATTAGCACACTAACTCACACGAAAAAATCCATTCCCCTCATCATGAATAAAAAAAAAAGTTCTTATGAAGTCTTTCAAGTCATAATATCATGGTTATGATTCATAATAGCATGAACGAGATGACCAGAATCATGAATACAAACAAGCATTTTCATTAATTATATTCGTGGTCGCTTCCTAGCGTTGGATTATGGCAGATAAAATTTGCGCGGTTGTTTCGCACAGACACGTGAAAAAAATTGAAGCTGCTATTTTTGCAAAGTTTTTATTTGATTAGAGTAATGAATGTGCACATATCAGAAAATGGAACAACAACAAAACAGTGTGCCCGTAAGATGGGGAAGTTTGTTGGGAGTTGATTGACTAAAGAAGTAAACGCGCTAAAAGTGAACAGTGCCCAGTTCACGTTTGCTTTGTGCCATCCGTCGTAGTTCCGAGTTTATGTACGGAGAGCAGGCTTGATAACCCTCCTCGAAATCAAAAGAGTTTTGCAATATGATCTAGAGCGGTGTTTTGCTTTTGCCTCGTCGCGAGGGAGCGAACGAACCCCAAACAGAGAGGCAATAAAAACTGAGTGAGGAAGAGGGGAACGAAAAAAGAGCCGATGATTATTTCGGGTTTTTGAGTGCGATTTTCGCCTCGAGAGTCTTTCTTTGTATGGGAGTGGAACTCGCGAGAGCTTTTTGAGTGTGAGTGGACGTGAGAAACATAGCAAGCAATAGGACGCAATCAGTGAAGTACTAGATTGAAAGTAGTGAGCTGAATTTGTGTATGGTGAGATGATCAGTTCTCCATTTCTGCAATGAAATGGTACAAACAACGTCGGTTATATGGTTTCTTGGCTAATTTGATGCTGTTTGAGCAAAAGTTTGGGTAACTGTATTGTTGTATTATTTATTCCTTGCAACTTCAACAACACAGTTACCCAAGCTTTTGCTCAAACAGCATCAAATTAGGCAAGAAACCATATAACCCACGTTGTTTGCATCATTTCATTGCAGAAATGGAGAACTGATCATCTCACCATACAAAAATCCAGCTCACTATTTTCAATCTAGTACTTCACTGATTGCTTCCTATTATGAGTGTTGGACGAACTCCTCGCTGCGCGGCAAGCTCGCGCTCGGTGCTGTTGAGGATTTGCGTTGTGATTTTTGAGTTTTATTTTCACTCCTCAGAAAATCGCTGAAATCGCTTCCTCATTTTCTCGCGAGGGAGTTTCTGTCAAGCCTGACGGAGAGTGCAGTAAAGTGGGAATTGCGCTCGCTGGTTTTCGGTAATTCTTTCGAATTCTTCCGGTTTACCCTTCATTCGACGACCTGAGGCTCAGCAAGTGGTGTGAACTAGTGAACATTCGTAATGGTTTGGAGGGCATCCTCAGCCTATTGGATGCAGCAGCCAGATACAAAAATAGAAATCCAGCTTAATATGATTATCCGGTGAGTTCGATCATTGTTGTTCCCTTTTATATTTGAACATGACATATCTTCACTAACAAGAGGTCAACTAAAAAGTGCTGCCCTCTCATAAATGGATGATGGATAGGTCCAAAAATCATAAAAATGGGCTCTAATATCACAAATTTTATTTACTTATGATTTTAGTCTGCTTTGTTTTATTAATCTAATCAAAAGCATTAGGGACCGATGACGACGGAACCATAAAAGTAATTTTTAATTTCATGATTCTATGCATGGTTCCATTTCACCAAACCATAATTTTATGAATATGGTTGTAAAGCATCAGGATCTGTATCCAAAATCATGAAACATTTTCTTAATTTCATTAATACTTTTCATGATCATAGCTTCATGATTATATTTTCCATTTTTGATCGTCGAAAGCCAAAACAATAACGGGTGCAGAGCGTTATGGTGAAACCATTAATAATATCATAAGTTATAATCATGGTGTATATTTATAACTTCAAATCATACAAATGCCAGAAAGTTATGAGCTATATTCATGATTTTGGGAAAGGATTTTTTCGTGCATAGAACACACAACTTGGAGGTATGCGTTGTCTCTATGGGGATGGAACGCCATGGAGAAGCACCAAATACCTTCAATGAAAACTACAATATCCAAATGAGCACATCGCCGAACAAGCAAGACCAATTTCACTTCTGTCTGAAGCGCTGCTTTAGCAAATTTGATTGAAGTCATTTAAATGGAGATTACTCCTGTAAATACATAATTTATCGCGTCGCCAACCAAAGTACGAATGATCATCTTTGAGTGGAAACGGAAAGTAAGTCGAAAAGCCAGAACTGAAAGATTACATGTATAATTCAAAGCGAAAGAAAAAAAAATGTATTGCGCTCAATTTGCCCCTCCCGGCCTCGCAAGCATCGGAAGACGAAGGAATCAATCGAAATCGAACGTATTGACAGAAGAGGGTGAATTATGATGCTCGATTTTCATCCTCATCCTAGCTGGGCACCATTTTCGCTGCCATATCCTGTCGAATGGCTCCTTTGGCCCGAAGACTTCGGCTCGCAGAAGATGAGAAATTAAGTCTTGATTCAATATGGCAGCTCATTTTTGACAGATATCGGCTGGTGGAATGATTTACGTCTGGCCTCTTCCTGCTCGAAGAGCTTCCTGAGATGTATTTTTTATGAGAATTCCTCCCCGGAAAGCTTCGAGAAGAAATCGATTTCCGCTTTCTTGCACTTACAGCTTCGAGAGCTGGAAATTCAATCTTAAATTTAAACAAGCTTGGAAATTCTCGACACACAAAAGACCTTTTAACATCCACTGGCTCTCTGCCAGAGCCAGGCTTCCATGAAAATGATGACTGGATATAAATTAAATAGGTTCTTATAAATCTATACAGCTCCATCCTTCCCTCGCCCTTACCCTTCCCCAGCTTATGATTCCACCCGTCCTCCTACCGAATCGAGAGCATGAAATAGCAATCATAATTTCCTCTCCACTGCATCGGAAACTCGCGTCATATTTCACCCTCTTCCGTCCACCACCCCGGCCATTACAGTCACCACCGACCGCCACAGTACACCGACCATCTCTCTCGAATGGGAAAAGGCATTCAGGCTCCTTCCGTTCCGGCTAGAAGCTGCTACTCCTAGGTCCTTTGCCGAGCTTGGTTGGCCTTTTTTCCCACGTCGTCGTCGACGTCGCCTTCTTGGGACCCAACAGTTTGTCTCAGGAGGAACGTATCCAGCAACAAACATCTCCCATTCGCCGCCCACACTCACCAAGCATCTTGCACACAAGATTACTCTGTCGATACCTTTCAAAAACACAAAATGTAATTAAATTTCTGTTATTCCACGCTTTGAAGTAACACACAAACCCGTACGTCATCCTTCGTGGAACGAAGGTGACCCTGCCTAGGAGAGATGCCTATGCTGGGAAAGGACTAGCATGCTTGGACTTGGAGCTGGGTGGGCATCTTCTGTGTCGTTAACTATTTAGATACCACAACCGAAGCCTATAGAGATGGAAACAATGTCTTGTGTAATGGGAAAACGTCTTCTGGAGTATGATAAGGTTCGTTGGAATGGCATTTGGACATGTGTTGAGCAGGAACATGTCTTCTTCATTGTAAGAATTGTTGATGGTCGTAATATGTAATGAAGAAGGTAGCAACATTTTGATTAAATAGAAGCCCAGAAGATTTCCTGACATTCAAATACGAGAAATCCTGAGTTATTGAAAGGTGCTAGTATTTCAGTATTTGAATTAAGAACAAGTTGAAGCTTTTGATTAGAAGCAGGGAATGAAATTATCAGCTAATTGAGACGAAAAACGGCGTTTTTCGAGCAACCGTTTTTTTTTCTGTTTTTACTTTTCCTGTGAGAAATGTTTATCGGTCGTTGCTGTTTGTCCCCGATCAAAGATAGCCGAAAACTGGAAATCACTCTTTTCATTTTCGCTATCCAAGTTTATCGCCTGCGAAGTTATCGCGATAGTTATCAGAAGGTAAATAACAAAAATTTGCCGCTAACGGGATTCGAACCTAGACCCTCCACAAAAATGTGTATGAGCGCGCACCATAACCACACGACCACACAAGCTGCTCGAGAGGGGACAGAAATTTCATACATAAAAGCTACAGTCGTTGATGACAGCACTACGGAGAGGCGAACAAAGAGCAGAAAGCAAACCAGTCAACTTTTCATTGCGGATGATAATCGATTTTCGGCGCTGCGGAACGAGCGAAAACACATTCTCGGGAGAAGCCCGGTTCTGAATTTATCGCACGTCTTTTTTGCCGATAATGCGTGTGAGAGAGTTTTCTACAATCGCGATCGTGATCGATCATTTCATTCCCTGAGAAGCAATGGAAACTCACGATTTCGCAGCCCAGTCGACCAACAGTCGCATAAGGATGCATGATTTATATCGTATAAAGCACTATTTTAAGTCACTATCGCACATGTACGGGGAAACAAAAATTTTCATCGAATATGATGTTACTTTTTTAACTCAATGAGATGTATCTAATAATCGGTTGGTTGGCTCCAGAGGGAAGTTTGTGTCAGTTATCTAGTAGATTCGTATATTCTCGTGTTCCACATAATTAACTCGCATAAGTGCACAAATAAACTCGTCAAATAAACCCGTTGAAACATACACTCCCGTTCAAAAGTTTGGGGTCACCCCCTCAAAAACATGTCTTTTTTTTAGGCCCATATCTCCGCCAATTTGCGTCCGATTTCAAAACCCTAGGTTTCATTCAAAAGATAATAAGTCAAAGAAACTTTGAACATGATTTAAAAGAAACTTTTTCAAAAAAATTTGTATGTAAACTTAACCCAAAGTTGCGAAATTTTCTAAAAAATTAATATAAACTTACGGCAGTGTCGCTGGAAGTTGAGTCGACCAAATTTTAAGATGAGAGCGGTAATATGACCCATTTTCTATAAGCTTTCAACTGCTTTTTACAGAACTTAGCTAAAAAATCTAGAAAAAAAGTTATTAAGTAAATTAATCCTTGATGTCATCGACCAAAAGTTTGGGGTCACCCCTCAATATGATGTATCGGCCAAAAGTTTGGGGTCACTTTCGTAAAACATGGAAAAGTGATTTGGTGATATCTTCGTCATCTATAGTTCAATTTTAATTATTTTTGGCTCATTTCAAAGATAATTAACTAAATTTACGTTTGATGTCTTCAACTTAACGTATTTAACGATTTTTGTATATAAAAATGTTATGTAAAGTTAGCACATTTTACCACGCTTCAAAAAATGAGGCAACTTTACGCTAAGTTTTAGTATGTAAATTTCAACAAATATGTGTGGTTCAATGTCTATTCAGTAAGTATCATTCATTTTGTTTCGAATAAGCCAAGAAGAATTAAAATTGAATGAAAGATGACAAAGATATCAACAAATCACTTTTCCATGTTTTACGATAGTGACCCCAAACTTTTGGCCGATGACATCAAGGATTAATTTACTTAATAACTTTTTTTCTAGATTTTTTAGCTAAGTTCTGTAAAAAGCAGTTGAAAACTAATAGAAAATGGGTCATATTACCGCTCTCATCTTAAAATTTGGTCGACCCAACTTCCAGCGACACTGTCGTAAGTTTATATTATTTTTTTAGAAAATTTGGCAACTTTGGGTTAAGTTTACATACAAAGTTTTTTGAAAAAGTTTCTTTTAAATCATGTTCAAAGTTTCTTTGACTTATTATCTTTTGAATGAAACATAGGGTTTTGAAATCGGACGCAAATTGGCGGAGATATGGGCCTAAAAAAATGACATGTTTTTGAGGGGGTGACCCCAAACTTTTGAACGGGAGTGTACATATTCATAGTCATGGGTTCGATCACAGCCCCAGCATTTTGTCAGTTGCTCTGACGGACCCGAAGAATTGGATATCGGCAAAACGGCAACTTATAATGGACCCTCAATCAATTGCCAAAGGAACAGCTCGGAATAGTAGATTAGTCGCTCATTGCGCAGGTAAACCAAGCGCTTTACAGCAAACACCGAGCTGAGCTAGTCATGATAATTTTTCAGCTCGTTTCATAACAAGTATTATATGTTAAGTGTAACGTGCGGCCCGTTAATCCAAAACTCATTAGTTCATCAAGAGTTTGTTTTTTTTAATATTGTTAAATCGCAAATGATGCAACGTTGCAACGCAATAGTGCACACGATTTACGGATACGCTTCACGTCTCCAATAGTGTACGTTTGAGGCACATTCCTGTCCGGAGTTTTCATTTGTTGGAAAAATCCGAAACTGGTCATTACAATCAAAGTAAATCCAAGATTATTCTAACAATTTTTATTAAATTCTCCTCCCATTTCTTCCCATTTAGCAAGACGGATAATCTCTTTCATTCTACTCTGTAGCTGGGATTTTGCTTTTATAGTTGCCTGCCGACAATACAAAGCATCGTTAATTTTAAGTTGCTTGTAGCAGTAGCGTGGCCAGTCGCCTCGTTAATGGTCCTGTCCCCCTGAAGTATTCGCAATCCCTTCTGGCTAAAAGTTAAAACAAGCAAGCGAAAATCCCTCCATTTCCGAAAAGAACCAAAGAAAGAAAAAAAATCAGCACTCGCAAATGTTACAATCCTCACTCTTCGTTATCCGCGTCGGTGGTGCTGAGCACTGACTGACTCTCGTCGTCGTCATCGTGATAAAAATGAGCTCATTTGCAGTCCTCTTTCGCTCGTCAGGAGTGCTTTTATCCTTCTGCTTATTACTTGTATCGTCCCGAAGTCCATTTCTGAGGCTACTTTTTTACATCAGCCCAGTGGCGGCGAGACTGGCTGAAGACAAGCCGGAAAAAAGAAACTCTTGTCCTTGATAACAATCTCGGAGTCGGAACTGAGCAGCGAGCACGGGCAAAACTGGCCGGATAACGAAGCACTTCCACCCCCTCCTCTGCCCATCATCGCCGTCACCCGTAGCCTAGAACATCAAGAACAGCATGAAACAAAGGGATCAAAAAAGGAGTTGCTCCTTCGAACACGGCTCACACAAAAACGAATTACAGGGACGGCGACCGACCGAAGGAAACAGGCTCTCTTGAAGGCATCACCCCTCGGCAGCTGGCAACTTGACTGACGAGTTATAGAGAGAGAGCGCAGTCAGAGTACTGAATAAAGCACAAGAACAAAAAAAAACACAGCTAGGTACCGCGCGCGCGAGAAAATCTTAAGACATTGCGAAAAAAAGATATTTTCTTCCGACTCGACCCGACAGTGATAAGATTTTGTGTGTCGCTACCTATTGTGTCGATGGGCGACAGCGAACCAACCAACGACGACATCGATGACGACGACGAAGAAAGCTGAAGTTATAAAACCGTCCTTTCGCCTCTGGCGTTGAACTCTCGCGCTGGCTGGCTGTAGAAAATAATGAGTTGAGGAAAAGTTTTTCCCTGTGGAGCAAGTACCTACCTAGCTGTGTTTTTTTGTCTAGTCGATGCTCTGATTTGTGGTTGGGGCCTTACGCTGTGGTGTGCTGTAGTACAGTTGCTAGTTTTTTTTTTCTTTATTTGTTTAAGTCAATCTTCTTGCCTCTGCATAATTCTGTCGAAAGGCAGCGATTAAAGAGGAAGAATTTAGTCTGTCACAACTTCATTAGACTTTACTGCAATTGTGCAGATTGGAAGAGATTTGTGAAATTTAATTCTTTTGAATATTTAGTTCTGCATGTCAGTTAACACTTATGTGGCCGGCAGGGTACCCGGGTACCTTTTTCAATTTCAAATCTCGATATTTTAATGGTTATTGAGACTAGGATGTTGGAACTCTGTTAGATCTTAGAACTCGTGAATATACATCTATTAATGGGGTTGACCGAATTTTAAAGTGAGGAGGGGCAGGGGGAGGGGCTCCTGCATTTTTTTATTACGTGGAAGGCCGGCAGGGTACCCGGGTACCCACGAAATTGAAATGATCATACATATCTCCGTTAATTTTTCATCGATTTTGGAAATTTTTAGCTCATTCAACTCAGAAACTCATCATCTATCGGGAAAATATTTGGTTAGACCGATCTAATCACCGTGGTTTTGGGAAAATCCATATTTTTGGGAGCATGTCCTTATACCATATTGAAACCCACATTGTTAAGACTAGGATACGTTAAAGTGTTTATGGTCAACCATGGCCCCACGGGAAGCGTGTTTCGAAATCACCGTTTCAAAGTCAACAATTTTATGATTCCAGGCCGGTCAGATACTATATGCCAAAGCAATTTTACGATGCTTGGTACCGAAATTGCTACTAACCTACCGAAAATCCCGTATATTGTATTGTATAAAAACATGGATCCGGAAATCCGGATTTTCCGGTACCTATGGTGATCGGACCGGTCCAACCAAATACGATATCGATAGATAATGAGTTTCTGAGTTGAATGAGGCAAAAATTTTAAAAATCGGTGGAAAAATCGCTGAGATATGATCATTTCCATTTCGTGGGTACCCGGGTACCCTGCCGGCCTTCTACGGGTGTTTTTTTTGCTGGCCACACTACGGTTAAGCTAATAAAAATTCAAAGACCATACTCATCAACGGGCCAAATCCAGAAAATGCTACAAACGTCTCGCACATATACTGCAAGCACTGCAACGATATGTTGAACGCCCACTAGCTGCACCGTTGGCGACATATTGATCCATTATCAACAATGTCAACTTAAGCGACTGAAGTAACTGGATGTCGTCTCAGCATATGCGCAGAATCTCAAGGCAGACGAAATTGAGCTCGATTTGGCCCCTCTAGAGGACTGCTGGAGTACAGTGAAAACAGTTTATAATTATCAACAACGCAGTCTAGAACACTATCGGTTACGTTGAACGGGGTCGACTGAACGAATAGCTCGACGAGGAGTGCAGAGCGATATTGGAGGAGAAGAACACAGCGCGTGCGGTGATGCTGCAGCATGTAACCTGGTAGAACGTGAAACGGTACAAACATAAACGGAAACAGTAGATCCGCCTCTCTCTCGGGAGAAAAAGTGGTACCTGTAAGAAGCGGAGTGTGATGAAATGAAACTGCTCTGCCATTCCTGGAGAAACAACAACGCATAGCAGGGAGCATGGAAGTCAACTTCCACGATGAGGCAAGATATTGATGCTATCCAGCAGCTCAAGAACAATAAAACCAGAACTCAATGCATCAGATGTTCATCAATTGCAAGGCAGCATACGACAATATCGACTGCACAGAGCAATGGGAATTTCTGGACAGGAACGGCATTCCTAGGGCTGCAAAACGGTGAGTCGATAAGGAGAGCGTCCAACATAGCTCTGGTTCTCACAAGCTCCTACCTTTCACGGGTCAAGCGATGACAAAGACCGCCAGCTAAGAGTTGTGTGCTTAGCTGGTAGTGCAGCCTGGGCACTGTTGTTCTTCTGACTTCAGCTGAGAAGGAACGTACTGAGTGTCTGTTCACCGAGGAGATGTGGCTCAAACAGCATCTGTTCTGGCATCCAGCGGCTGAGAATAAAATGCTCCACCAGATGCTATACCTAAGATAGCAGCCCACCACGGTGGATAGGGGACCTTAGGCCAACAACCTACTGTTCCCGAAACCCAAAACCGTTACAGAAACCGAAAATGAAAGTTAACGAACTGAATCAACGGTAACGGCTTTTAGCGCGAAACAACGGACAAAAATTGGAACTTATATTGTATTAACCCTAGCCCAGCAGAGTAAACTGGCACAACTAGTCAATGAGGCATGCCGTATGAAGCTTAAGATCCTAGGACTGAGCAAAGTCCATTGGCCAAACTTTGGAGAACACAGATTGGCATCTGGCCAAATTCTGCTATGGCCTGGCCTACGAGGCTGACAAGCTTCTCGTCACCGTAGACTTGGTTTCCTGCTCAGCGCTAATGCCTACGCTGCGCTCATGAAGTGGGAACCTATTAAAGAGTGGATAGTTGTAGCCAGATTCAGAACATGGGTACGAAACCTTATCCAACCTTCATGGGCGTCTTAAACGCGAAGGTTGGTTCCGAGAAATCGAACTATGAGCACGTCCAGGGACGCCATAGTCTCGGAGAAAGAAGAGCTGCTTACCGAGTTTTCTGGCAACAATGACATGGTGATGGGCGAATCACTTTTGCCCCATCGACCAGTGCACAAAATCGGGAGAGAAAATCGGGCGCCGGTTCAACACACGCTGATTGAAAGACGCTGCTGTGAAAAGGCCCTTCATCGAGAAGCTGGAGAACCATGCGGCGGATATTCCGGAAGGTGGAAGTGTACAAGATCTATAGAGCGCCATCAAGATCGCCTTAATCGACACCGGCGAGAATAATTTGAATGAGCTGTGCACCCAGAGAAGCAGTGGATTACAGATCTCAAAGGAAAAGGAGAAGGAGGAGCGAAGGAATGCCAAAACCGCAATAGAGCGAGCGAAAACGCGAGGAGCCAAAGCCGTAGCCCGTCAGCGCTATTCGGCTCTCGAGAAGGGAGTAAAACGCTCATGTAAAAGGGGCAAATGTGCATGGTCGGACTCCCTAACCGACGAAGGCTAAAAAGCCGCAAATACCGGTGACATTCGTCTCTTCTACGATGTTTCATGTCGCCTTAGTGCGACTAAGGTGAATGCTTGGATGAATCCTACGATGCGCGTAAAAACACACATCTGGACAGCAATTGACCAACCCAGCTGACCACGCTGGTTCAAGCACTTCGGAAACCTTTTTCAAGTATCAGCGACGTCATCAATCTCTTAGTATCCGCCAAGGGTTCCACACATTATCCGTGTCAATACCGAAGCTCCATCAGTGCAGGAGATAGAAACAGCCATCCGTAGCATGAAATCGAACAAAGCTCCGAGGGTCAATCGCATATCAGTTGAGATGCTCAAAGCTGATCACATCAAACAGTCTGCAACATATGGGAAACCGCGACATTTCCGGCCGAATGGATGCAAGGCGTCTCCGTAGAGATACCCAAAAACGGTAACAAGGGTAACATGACTGTATGCGATAATTGGCGGGACATCATGTTACTGTGTCTCGTTCTTAAAGTCCTCTTAAAAGTGATCCTTAATCGGATACAGGAGAAAATTGACGCAACTCTGCGATGGAAGCAAGTAGGATTCCGTGCCGGACGATCCTATTTGGACCCTATTGTAATCTTCCACATCATCTTGGAGCAAATCAATGATTTCCAAGAGTCTCTCTACCTGGTGTTCATTTATTACGAAAAAGCTTTCGACCGGTTCAATCATGAATACATGTGGGGAGCCCAAAGGCGCAATGATGTCACTGTGGAAGTCATCGGCCTCATTGAAGCACAGTACAGGGCATTTTTGTACTGCACAATGGTGTCTTATCCGATCCCATTCGATCATCAGTATACATTGCTACTGTTCCTCATCATAATCGACGAGATCATGGTAGGTGCGATTGATCGTGAACCAAACCATAGGTATCTGTGGCAGCATATTACCATGGAGCACCTAAATGACTTCGAACTGGCAGATGACGTTGCTCTCCTAGCTCAACGGCGCTCTGATATGCACAGCAAGCTCGATGATCTTGCCAATCGCTCCTCAGCGGCAGGTCTTACCATCAACGTCAACAAGACCAAATCGTTGGATGTAAACACGGTTAACCCTTCCAGCTTTACGGTAGCTGTGCAAACAGTGGATAATGTTGAAAGCCTTCAATATCCTGGTTGCCAAATGGCGGCCAATGGCGGCACCAAGATCGACATAGATGCCTGGATTATGAAGGCGAGGGCTGCTTTTGTGAGTTTAAGAAATGTGTGCAAAAACAACCAGAAAAGTCAACGCACCAAAATCCGAATTTTCAACTTGAACGTGAAATCTTTGCTGCTGTACGCCAGTGAAACTTACTGTGTTTCAGTGGAGAACACTAAAGGGACGCCTGCACTATATTACTTAATCGTGCATTACAATTGTATCTCCAACGTGGAGCTCTGTCGTCGATTCCATCAAAAGACGATAGTGACAAAAAATCGCTTCACAGCATTGAGTGCTAACCGAATCTCCATCACTTCTATCGTCCTAATCTTATCTCGCCATTCGGGCCATTGTGTAAAACAGTCAGTGGCTACTCTCAACCATTTCCCCAATCTCGGTTGTTTGGTAACAAAAACAGCTCGGACCATTACAACAATAAAACCAATCTATTCCAATCGATGGCAGCCATTCGTGTTCGCAACGCTGTAATTTGAACCGATAAAAACCGACAGCTTTATTCGGAACCTTCTGTTACGAAGGCCGGCTTTTTTCCCCAAAGCTATCCCTCTCAGCCATTAGTACCGCTGCCGGCCGACACTTTCTACTCACTGGACACAGATTCGACACCGCTTTTTTGTCAGTTGATCTGTGCTTGAAACCGAATTAAAATCCACCGCCACCAGCAGCATAAGAACGCGCCGTCAAGAGTCTTCGGACTCAGGGTTTCGTCATCTTGCTCAGCTCGGAAAAACCGTTCGCCCCTCCGGGCGAAGAAATAACGAGTGGAACGTGATTTTGTCACCACCAAGCCACCAAGCCAAGGCCATGGCAAAGTTTGTCCTTTCGCTAGGTGCGCGCGCGATTCGCACGATGGGGTGCGGTGCGGCGGCAATAAACTGCTCCGGACGGATCATAATTAAAATTTCATCGAAGCTTGTAAAATTAGTTTTTAATTGAAGCTGTCAAAGTGAACAAAATACTACTTCTGGCGGCACACACAAATGATGCTCTTCGAGGGGCCAGAACACTTTTTTCCGTCGTCGTCGTCGTCGTTCACTGGTATACAGCTACTGTTCACTAGCTGGTTTCTTTCTTTGATTTAATCCCGAAAGAGGATAGCGATCCTGAGCTAATTTCCGGTGTAAAATCAATTTTAATTTTCTTCTGTTAAGCTTTGCTTTGTCATTCTCTCGCCGAGCGGAGCTTAAATTTCGGCGGAACAAAGGAGCAGCGTCGTTTGTTTGAAGTATTTCAGGCTACTGCTGCAGAGGTTCCCAAACTTTTCGTCACGTTTACTTTGGTTTGTTTGTGTGTTTTTTTCTTGTTCATTTATTTGTGGCTCAATGGCGTGTAACTTTACGGAGCCGAGTTTGATTATTTTGCATATTCTCTCTCTCTCTCTTCTTGGCGTAACGTCCTCACTGGGACAAAGCCTGCTTCTCAGCTTAGTGTTCTATGAGCACTTCCACAGTTATTAACTGAGAGCTTCCTCTGCCAATGACCATTTTGCATGCGCATATCATGTGGCAGGCATGAAGATACTTTATGCCCAAGGTAGTCAATGAAATTTCCTTTACGAAAAGATCCTGGACCGACCGGGAATCGAACCCGTCACCCTCAGTATAGTCATGCTGAATACCCGTGCGTTTACCGCCTCGGCTATATGGGCCCCTATTTTGCATATTACTATATACAATTTATTGGTTTCTTAGATAGGTACTCAAGGTTACTACTTGGACGAGGCCAGGGCACTCGTGGCTGCTCGATGTTAGCGGGTCACATAATTTTATGGAAAGGCATGGTGCTAGGGGCGGGACAGCTCTTAATATCGATGCTAATACTTTCTAATAAATATTAGTTTCCTAATCTTTCCGTTCACCGAAGCATTTAATGCGTAGTATGTCATGATTTTTCAAGCAACAACCAACTGTCACGAAAACGAGAAGTGGTAATACGGGTAATACGGTTTGTCTGTGTTTAATTTGTTTATTTTAGATTCTAATTTATGTTGAACATTTTAGCTGTGAAAAAACTGAACTGAGGAGGTGGGTGGCTTCCAAAAGACCGTGTCGCTGGCCGTGAAGAAATGTAAAAGGTGGCTTCATGGGATACAGTTTAAAAGCGCTTATAATTCAGGTCCTAGTTTATGCCTAGGACCTAGTGCTCGTGGAAAACTTTTGTTATCAAATGTGAATATTCTAACATGCAATAAACACTGAATTAAATAGCTGACTGCGTATTAAACTCCCATTGATAATGCGAATGGTTCATTAATCATTGTTGCCAATTAAGCTTACTCTAAAATTTCCCCAAAGACGATCGTGTGAGCTGATCAATGGGAATGAATTGGCATTGGCAATTGGCACAGATTGCAGAACATTTCTACTCATGAGAAATTGTACTCCAATGCCCTCTCGAGCTTGGATGCAACTGCTAGTTTCAGATTGTTGAAGTTGGCTAATTGAATATTGTTTATCGAAAATTGATCCGCAGGAGGACTCACAACAGAATGATTTTTTGAAACGTAGACAAAAAGCATACATATCTCGCATGCCGATTTCTATTTATCTTTATAATAAGCTTTATAATAATATTCAATTATACAACCGCGATGAAAGCACGCATTTCTTATTGACAGTTTAAACCAACCTAGTTCATGGCTTGCTTTGTTCAAAAATTGATTTCCGCTGGGATTAATATTGTTAATACTGCCTAATACCGCTAATCAATATTAGAGCTGTCCCGCCCCTAGGCATGGTGAGTATAAGGTTTCAGGGTTCGCTGTAGCACATCCGGGAGGTGTCTTGGCTTTTGGTGTCGCCTCTGGTGATGATATGGACTTATCACGGAAATAAAACAAAAAACAAAAAACAAAAAAAAAACTGAATCAAAAAAACAAGAAGATTATATCTTCATACAACACATGCGAATAAAATCATAAATGGATTAGATCACGGGTTCCCAACACATCTCTTACTGGAACAAAGGGTTGTTTACCTCGGGCTTTTAGGTTATTCAATGGAAGCACTCTGGAGGCGTCATTATCCGGACATTGCCAAACATCGTGGTTTGATGTCATCATAATCGGAACCGCATTTAGTACAAAGTTGGTCCAGCACTAGGTTTATTCTAAGCAAATGTGCGTCTAGCTAGTAATGGTTGGACATGAGTCTTGACATCACGCGTACGAAGTCTCGACCTACGTCCAAACCGTAATGTCACGCTCGCAAAGATACATTAGAAATAATAGATGAATGCTCTACAGAAACGGTTCTGTAGAGGATTCATCTCTAACAAGACCACCAGGCTAGCGTTATGCGTTGAGTGCATACAGCAGAGAGCAATGCGCAAACAACAGTATTGAATTAGTTCCAATTTTATTAGGTTGCGATTTGCTGCTGAGAGGAAACAGAAAGAGCTGTACTCTAGAACGCAGAGAATAGCCGTTTCGTGAAGTTTTATGAGTTCTTCCGGGTGAGTATCCCACCATGTTTCGGTAATTGTACGTAGAAAATTGATCCTTTGTTGACATTTTTACTACTTGATTTGGGTACCCCAAGTGCCTTTTGAATCAAACCAGACCCCAAGGTACTTCGAAGTAAAAAAAAAACTGGTCGATTTCTATTCCCAAAAGATTGAGCATCATTACTAATTGATTGTAAGCAAACTTTATTTTTGTAATTGCGTTGCGTTTTCCCCTACTTTTCACTCGCGGTTGTAACGTTGAAACGGCCTACTTTTCTTCACTAAAACAAAAGTGCCGAAAAGTACTACTTTTCGGCACTCTTAAGAGTGCTGAAAAGTAGCACTTTTCGACACCTTTGCCAGAGCCCACTTTTCGATAACTTTTGAGGCTACCGTAGACACAGCTACTACTTCTACATCCTCTAATGAGCTCGAATCTGAATCAGGACTATCCAGATTCAGATTAAGACTGCAGATCAGGCGTAGAAGCAGCAGCTGAAGCTACTTTTGCTCTTGCCCAAGCTGCGGTTGCGGTACGACGACGACGACGGGAGTTTGCAAATTTCTGACACCTACCCTATCATAGCCTACCTGATCAAACAAAAGCACCACGCTGACGCGCATGAATGCTGCCACGTGGTTCGTATTGATACATGTATGTGTAGCAAGATTATACCAAGGATTATACTGGATGGGTATTTTTTTTTGCAATTACAAAAAACTTTGTATGCAACTCGTTGCAAAACTCGATTTTTTCAGCACTCGTCGTATTTATCCAACTCGGCAAGCCTCGTTGGATAAATGTACGACTCGTGCTGAAAAAATCATCATTTTGCAACTTGTTGCATAAATAACTATTTTGCGACATCTAATCTTCACTTAAATAGAAAAAACAATACTTTCTTCACATCAGTTGAAAAAGCAAACAACAAATGCATTCGATGAATTCCCGATATCTATACAAGAGACCGGTCGTTGCGGCCCGGCACCAGCCCGATCCCGAATATAAAAATGATGCTTAAAACTTAATACAATTGGGGTGGACCTTACCGCTCGGATCCCGGAAAGTCCGGGGGTCCGAGGTGCCCACGGCCGGGATGGTTTCGTCGGCTGGGTAATTAATCCTTGGGTAAGCCCGAGGCGCTCGATGGTTTGCGTTCTCGTGGAAAGTTGGGACCCAAACCCAGAGTTTTTCGTCTGGGGGGGCTCCAACCCGGGGAGTTCTGAGCGGTAGTATTGTGTTTGCTCCATAACGACCGGATTGATCGTGGTGTCGTGGTGGAGGGGTGGGTTGTTTGGAGTGGGACTTACCACTCGGATCCCGGGGAGTCCGAGAGGTCCGAGGTGCCCAAGTAAAGTGCTTGAAGCTAATGCAGCTACAAATGATTAAATTCTCTCACCACTTATCCAAACAATTTGAGAACCACTTCTTCACCGCAAAGCTTCTTTAAAATGTAGTCTCTTGTTCTCTTTATAAAGCAGCAACGTGTCACAAATTCCGACAGTAACCGAAGCTGCCACAAAGGCATTTCCTGCCCTGTGCATAACGAATCCCCTTGGCAGATTAATTATCAACAAGGAAACTTCTTAAACGGAAATCCCCTGCCCTTGGGCCGACTTGTATAGTTAGGTACTGACCGGCAAATGGGTTTTCTCCAAATCCCTCTCACCACACAGGGCAGCGCGGCGGGCGGGACCTTAAGAGCGGAAAAATGCTAGTCATTTCTCCAAACTATTCACTATCACTTTACCAGAGCGACCAAACGCTGGGAACCAAACGGTCCACCGACGACGACCCAGGAAAAAAAGATATTCCATTCATCTGGTACGATTTTTCTTCGTTTTCTCGGCTAGGAAAAAAGCCAGCAGACCATTTTCAATTACTTCATACCATTTGTCCATCCGTCAAGCAGTCACTTGGACCGGGCATTTTCTGCCATCCCATCGCCTCCCAGCCCTGCTGCGGAAGTTCATTCTCGCCCGGTGTGTGTTGGCTGGCCGCCGCCCGTTGTTCTCCGTGTTGGAGAGGATTTGGTACTGTGTATTCTTTTTTTCGCCTGCCAGCGTCCGACGACCATCAAGCTCGACCAGTATTCTGCGGGAAGGTATTTTCGGGATGCTTTTATTCACCTATTCGGGCTTGTAAGAGGATTTTCTCCTACTTTTTGGGGAATGTTCGTTTCCCTGGACGGTCGGTCGGATGCCGCACCGTACCGGTAGGTACCAAATGGCTTTCGGTTGCATTTTACACGCGCTTTGGGCAGACCACGGTTTCCCAGCAGCCAGTGGCCCCCCGGGAGCCCGCCGCGTCCGTTTGACATCCTCGTCCTTGTCGACGGTGAGGAATGGATTTTTTTGTTGGGTTGGCTCAGTTGTACTGGCAAGTCATTATTTAGATTTGAGTGGTGGCATGAGGTAGCAGTCAGTCGCTTCAAGGGCATTCATCTGGAGCTTTTGTGCCGTTTTATTCGGTCACCGACCATGGTGGCAGTGTCCATCTCCATGTTTCGAAAATGAAACTAATTAAAAATTCCCTTTGGCGTTCGGAAATGTGAGATATCCAGTTTTCTGGATTTGTTTCAACTTGATGGGTGGGATTGAAGGGTTGTGGAATGATCTCATGGGAGAAGTAGGGTCTGTGCTTTAAACATTTTTGGATTTAGGTTGTATATTTGGAGCCACACCTAGGGATTTGATAAGTACAAATCTAAAGAGCAAGGCGATGGACATCTTTCCGTTCAGTTGCCAGCTTAGAATAACACTACGGGTCATCTATTTCGGTGGTAAGAGTCCACCAAACAGGGTAACAACCAATACAAGTTGTCAAGGGACTTGTGCCGAGGAATGAATGATCGAGGGGGTTAAAAAGATGTTTGCTCGTCAATGGAGCCTGTTGGGCACCTGGGCAAGTTGGAACGCAGAAACTATCACGAGAGCAGAAACTATCACTGAGCGCTGCCTACAAGATACTCTCTCAAATTTTATGCCGTCGTCTGTCACCGATTGCAAGATGGTTAGTGTTGCAGGTGTTACAGAAATACCGCGAATACAACGTGCCCACACATCACTTGTTCATAGATTTCAAATCGGCTTATGATACAAACGATCGAACCAGCTATGGCAGATTATACACGAATATCAGGAACACTCTCGAGTCTCTTTGAATCTTGCAGAAGGTTACGGCAGGTTATGGTATTTGCTTTAGAGGGTGAAATAAGGAGAGCGAGGATAAACATGAGAAGAACGATTTTCGCGAAGTCCTTTCATGTGCTTGATTTCGCTAATGACTCCAGCTGAGAAATTCAAAGACGTATTGTAGCAGAAATCGAGCTTACCTTGCCATCCACAGAACTCTACGATCGAATAAAGTTACCTATCTACAAAACGCTGATTAGACCGGTAGTCCTCTATGGGCATGAAGTATGAATTCTTGCATGAATTTTACGTTCACCAACCAGGACCAACGCGCCCTTGAAGTTTTCGAAGGTGTTGCGTACCATCTACGGCGGAGTGCAGATGGAAGACGGGAATTGGAGAAGGCGAATGAACCACGAACTGCATCAGCTACTTAGAGAATCAACCATCGTCCACACCACGAAAATCGGGGAGCTACGCTAGGCGGGTCACGTCATCGGGATGTCGGATAGCAGCCCGACTAAAATGGTTCTTGAGAGCTAGCAGACAGGTACAAAAAGATGTGGTGCGCAGCGAGCTAGGTGGGTCGATCAAGTGAAGGATGATTTGCGGACCCTTCGCAGAGTGCGGAACTCGAGACACATAGCCATGGACCGAGTAGAATGGAGACGGCTACTCTGTACAGCGGAGGACACTCAGACCTTAGCCTGGCCGGATAGGTAAGTTAGGAGCACCTGAACAATCTTCACAGCCATTTGCCCTTACCACGGTGATGCAGAACTCTGGCGTGCAAAATGAGCACAAATATAGAGCGCATGAATGAAGCGTGATTGATGTGGGCCATGGCTTTGACGCCATCCCAAAAATTGCGAATTTTTATACACTTAGCTGCGTCAGCAGTGTTAGAACTTCCGACGGGGCAAGCTATGCGGCGGACCAGGATTGAGACCGGGAAGACGGGGAAACTTCGGAATCGGATATACAACCGGGAACAACCGGGGTACTTCTTAACCTGAACGTGTTGTGTTTAATACTGAGTGTAGGGGTATATAAAAACGGGTTAATAATTAAGCACTCATCTGTCTCGCGCTCACAATTGTGAGATCATCGATGATGGATGACACAGTGGCGGCGGGTGGAAAACATCGCTCCCGCCAACACTCCTCCTCGATGTTTAACCGCTAGCAGACACTGTGGTCTTCTTCCTCGAACGTATGGTATCCTAACATACGTACTTCTAATTTCGAACGCACCGGCATTCGTGCCAGCACAGCTTCTTCAAGTTCATGGTAGAATCCAGCTCGTTCCGCTTCGTCAGCTGTTGCTTGTCGACCTGCACGTCGTTTTGCAGCTCCTCCTGAATGAACTGCCCGTAATGAACGAACGACTGCTCCCGATTGTACTTCTTGAAAACTTTAGCGACACTCTTTACGGTAGGATCCGACGGCGCAAAAGCGGCCTTGCAAGATTGTTTCCGAAAAACTAGCTGACAATCACGTTGACGTCCAGAACTGAAACTCGCCTTCGTCATCTCTTCTGATTTCAGCTCATATAGGTTCTCACGGACCTCGCCAATGGCCACCACCTTTCCCGTTGGATCGATTACGTCACACCTTGAAGTTTGGAACTGCATTCTATATCCTTTCTGGGTTAACTTCCGAACAGAGAGTAATCCACTGCACAGATTGGGTACATACATTACACCCTTGAATAGAATCTTGTGCGCTCTTCCATCGCTGCCGAAACACTTCACTGAACCTTCTCCAATACCTGCTGATTTTGACTTCGAACCGTCAGCCAGTATCACGTCCACTGTAGCAGTTTCGTCCAGTTTGTCGAAGAAGCTTCTGTCACTCGTCATATGGTTCGAGCATCCGCTGTCCACAAACCAACGACCTTTACACTGACGACTTCCAACTGTGAAGCAAATCGGGTTCGCCGCCTCCGCAACCTGCTTGGCTCGAACGGCACGATCATCTTCTTCTTGTTCACCTTGCTCCTTCTTGAACAGCCGGCAGTTCCTTTTGAAGTGGCCCGGCTTCCTGCAATAATAGCATACCTTCTCCTCCTGTCGCTTACTCTGTGCCTTCATCGCCCTCTCGTCTGATTCATTGGAATTCTCCGACTGTTCCGATCGTCGTTGCCACTCGTCAATCAATTTTTGCTTCACCAGCTCGATGGTCAAATCTTCGTCCTTTCGGCTCTCTAGGGCTGTCACCAATCCACCATAAGAACTCGGAACGCTTCGCAGAATCATCGCGATCTTGAGTGACGAATCCATCTGCTGCCCTGCACACTGCAGTCGGTCGAAAAGCTCTTCCAGCTCAAAGATATGCTTCTCCATCTCCTGTCCTTCGGTCATGTTCATACTACAAATCCGCTTGAGAAGTGACACCCGTGACGTCATAGTCGCCTTCTCATGATACTCCTTCAATTGTATCCATGCGTCCTTGGCCGTCGCAACATTTTTCACTAAATTCATCTGGTTGTCAGATAAAAATAGCACAATCGTCGCCAGCGCCTTCTGGTTCCCTCTCTTCCAGTTAGAGGTAATCGGGTCTGGTTGTGGATCCTCAATTACAAACCAGAAATCTTCGCGCATCAGCAACGCCTGCATTCTGATCCTCCACGTCGAATAATTACTGTTTGTCAACAGGGGAATCAAAATTTTCTCCGTCATTTTCTGTTTTTCTTTACCGTCACAAACAAGTTTCCGACACACTGTTTGTAAACAACAGTCCAACTCACGACTCACTTCGAACCGGCAGTGAGGAACCAACTGACGAAACACTTCTCACTACGTTCAGGATACAAACACAATCACCGACAAAGTCTCACACATGTACCGAACAGAAAGTCAACTTTTGTCCATCTTTTTCAGCTTTTAGTCAGCCAACTCTTCCGTTCACTCTCGGGACAGGGAACAATGTTTAAATCAAAACGCCGAACGCATATCACACAGCCTAATTCTTTAGCTTTCCAGACAGCCAACTCTTCCGACTCGCACCGAATTGTCCTTAGCTTCCGACCCGCGGAGGACATTTATTACACTCGCGTCACTGGGCCCATAACCTGTTAGAACTTCCGACGGGGCAAGCTATGCGGCGGACCAGGATTGAGACCGGGAAGACGGGGAAACTTCGGAATCGGATATACAACCGGGAACAACCGGGGTACTTCTTAACATGAACGTGTTGTGTTTAATACTGAGTGTAGGGGTATATAAAAACGGGTTAATAATTAAGCACTCATCTGTCTCGCGCTCACAATTGTGAGATCATCGATGATGGATGACACAGTGGCGGCGGGTGGAAAACATCGCTCCCGCCAACAAGCAGATCCTAAGTTCTGAAGGTCTTCGTATTGTGCGTTGCATGAAAAACACATTTATGGCGACTACTTTTCCAGGTCTTGAAAGATGGTCTAAATTCAATCGCGGTGCAAATACCACGTGTAGTCACAGCAGTCATCTCATCACCCGTCCACGTGGTCAACTTTTGTCATGAAATATCAAAGAACACTATGATGGAAAATTTGAAAACCAGGTCTGTTGCCTTAGGCGACTATCTCGCGCGTATCTTTGACTGCGACCAAAAGTAGTCGCCAAAGTAGATTTTATTTTGATTCTTATAATATTTCCAGGTAGCCTGAAATGTAAGCCGGACGTGACCGTTCATGCCAACCAATCGCAGAAGCGTGTGACGATGACGCAATCTTCAGGGAAGGAGCAATTATGCAGTGCTTGCAAGACTAGTAGGTGTTAATCCTGAAAGTAAAGAGTAGTAAATCCAGTAAGTCGAAACCAGCCTTGTGTCCCTTAGAGCTGAGAAGGGTGGGTTTAAAAAAAATTGCAGGAGGATGTGGCCTTATGAGGGTCCTCATCCACCACAGATTAGGGCAGGTACCATGTGAAAGAAGGGCGACACCCTTGTTATCACGACAGACGAGTCTAAGTACTCAGGGAGCTTGGGGGCGATCAGAAGCGACGCCTAGTTCAATGAACTTTCAAATCGACGTAGTCGTACCGATGAAATTATCCTCAAGCTCAAGAGGGACAAAACGAGCAAGGACTTACTTTACTTATTTTCAGTCCTGAGCACCAATAGTGGGGTAGAGGGCCGAATATCTCCATGCTGAGCGTTTGGCAGCCACCGCCTTGACCTGTGGCCTGGTCGAATTTCTGTCGACTTCCTTCATTTCCTTGTTGAAGCTGTGCCGCCATGAACTTCTGGGTCTGCGTCTGCTGCGATGTCCTGCTAGTATCCAATCTCCTTCTGGGATCCGTCATCGGCCGCCATTTGGCTTCCAAGATATTGGAAGCTTCCAACATTCTTCACTGTTTGCCCAGCTACCGTAAAGCTGGAAGGATTGACCGTGTTTATATCCTACTATTTGGTCTTGTTGACGTTGATGGTAAGACCTGCCGCCGAGAAGCGATTAGTAAGGTCATCGAGCTTACTCTGCATATCAGAGAGCCGTTGAGCTAAGAGATCAACGGCATCAGCCAGTTTGAAGTCATTTAGGTGCTCCATGGTAATGGGCTGCAATAGCAACCCACGATTAGTTTCACATTCAATCGCATCTACCAGGATCTCGTCGATTATGATGAGGAACAGTAGCGAGGATAGGATACATCCTTGCCTCACTCCAGCAACGACTCGGAAAGGATCGGGCAAGACATTGCTGTACAGTACTCTGCTTGAAAATGCCCTGTACTGTGCTTCAATGAGGCCGGAAACAGTGGAGTGGGGGCGTGCAACACCGGAGGCGAGCTTAAGGCTTCTTGAACCACACAAGTCGCGGGACTGTAAAGGACCCGACAGAAGCATGCTTTGTAGGCGACTGGAGGTGAAGGTCATAAGGTGTAAGCTTGCACAAACCCTCCCAAAACGCGTAATATCTTTTAGAAATCCGTGATCAGCAAACACTAGACGGGAAGAGCGGGTCACTTCAATGCCTGTGCCGATCGAGTAATGAGCGTAGCTCGAGTATCAAAGACATTCTCAATTCCTTTCGAGCCCCGCTGTATGCTGTATACGGCAAGATGATAATTTTTCATGTCAACTGTATAAGGTCCTCTTCATTTTTGTGATAATTTTGACCGTTTCTTGCAAAACCTGGTACAGTAGCCGGTCAAACCATCAGTATTCCATTTCCAGCTAAAGAAAAACAAGCTTCTTCTGTTCTAACAACACACGACAAGCAATTCATCTCCATAACAACAACTTCAATCATTCAAACAATGAACCACAATCCACTACATAAAACGAGTACAAGAAATAAGAAATTGGCGCTCAACTTGCATTATATTGGTCCGTGAGTTTCGTACGGTCACTCAAGTTTCATAACATTCAACGCAATAATCATCGGATCTGAAGCTGGAAAAATAACTGCAAATATGGTCGTCATTGACACTCACCTTTGCTGGCACCGTCTGGTCCTCTCAGTATCGTGCACTCTTCAATGGCTCCGAACGCGTTAAACAACTGTCTTACATCCTCCTCGGTCTGCTGCTTGCTAAGCATGCCAACGAAAAGCTTTCGATCTAGGCGGGTGGTGATGTGTGATTTTTTTTTAAATCGCGCAGAACAAACAAGAAGGATTTTGGAATAGGGGAATTGGGAATGTGATTGAATTTAGGATTTTGGATGGTTTGATTGGGTTGGATGGAATAGTGAGCACAATGGGGAAATCACGTAAAAAGAAAAGAGAAAAGAAGAAAAAAGTAAATTAATAAATTTTGCTGCTGAGCATCGTGGCGTGTTGTATTTAAGAAGAAAGTAAACTAGTAACACTAGGAAGTGTTGCAAACATTCAGAAAACAGCTTTTTACAATATCTTTTCCGCACGGGAATGTCGGATATACGAAAATACAAAGAGGATTAATCAAATAAAAACACAACACTGGATCGGTTAAGAGATTATAAGATTGTTAATAAGGTCAGAACAAAACAAACTCGGGATGTAATATAAAGGTACATGTACACCATCAATGCTGTAAAATTACACGTATAATATAAGAAAACAAGAAAAGTGTATAAAACTGTTAAGCAAATTACGAACATATCTAAGAATCTCAGTCACGTTCAAATCTAGAGAGTAGCTATCGATTTGCTCGGTTCGGAACCTGGTCACAAGGTCTAATCCACAACGATCAAAATAACAACATCCATATTCAAAGTAACAAGTAAAAACGGTCTACAACAGCAACACATACAACTTATTTTTCTTTTAGCTGGAAGTAAGCTCAACCTGTATACGCGCGCATCGCATTACTTCAATCTTCAATAAGGCTGCTGCGGGGCAATAATTTACTTGCAATGTGCGAAAAGTGTGAGACGAAAAGAAAATATGTATAAGCGCATCTATTCCGCCTACAGTCTGGGAGCAGTAAAATTATCTCATCAATTTTTTGTTTGCCCATCGTTGGTCTCTTCCTGTCCCGGCCCCGGACCCATAACGGCGACGACGACGACGAAACAAAGATTTATGATTCTCGGCCCGTCCGGCCGTCACTCCAGGTCCATTCCAGATCCATGGCACGGAGATGATATTTATTAAAACCGGACGAGTAGTAGCGGCGGCAGCAGCAACAGCAGAAGAAAGTCCTAATCAAAACCGAAACTTTGCTACCGTAAACAAAATAATATCATAAATCAAAATCTCTCTCGTAAATCTATTAAGACGTTGCGAAGAAGACGCAGCACCCCGCCCTCAGATACTCACCCAATTTGGGTTGACTTTGTTGGCTTTGGATTGGGAGACGTTGCAGACTGACCTAGGTTTTGTGGAATATTGTCAGTTCAGGGGATGTCAAACCAAAGGTTTCATTGTAGGTTGTATCAAAACTAGCACAACTATCTTATCATGTCCCTGAGCTATCAGATTTTGTTGCCACTGCACTGTTACAAAATTGACCATTGAGGTAATAGCTTAGGGCTTACCATGGTTTTATAGTAGTTTTATACTTTAAGTCTTATAACAATCAGTAGAGATTAAATTGCCAAACGTTATGTGGCCAGATGACTGATGCTTGAAAGTTTTGGTTTGTAGTGTTTGAGCCACAAAACTAATGAGATTTAATAAACTCTATATGTAAAATGTATGAACGCATTGGTGCGACAACAACTCCCACAACGCACATCCGTTGAAAATCTGAATAGCATGTAACACTGGCATAGCCAGGGGGGGTTTAGGGTTGAAAACCCCCCAAGAGCCAAAATTTGTAAAACTAATATTCAGTATAAAGCGCTTTGCGACGAAAAAAATTTTCGACTGCGCCGCTATTTTTAAATTACGAATACAATTGCGCATTACTATTTACAAAATTTTAGTGCCAAAACAAAAAGGGTATAATTGACCTTAGAAAACCCCTTCCAGAGAAAATTTCTGGCTACGCCACTGGCATCTTACCGTCGCTTCAATACAAGTATTGTGACACTCACTGCTGAATGACAGTCACCAAGTTTGACTCAAAAGTGGATCAATTTGATTAGTCTTAGTGCACTACGGTGCTTTAAACACAAATATAGCACGTTATATGAATGTGAGGCGAAAAACAATAAAAGCATGCAGTCAGAGCTCGGTGTTTCATCGTGTGAAGAGACAATCGCTACAATTGTTGTATGTTGATAATACAACCTTGAACGAGGGTTTGAGCTACATTGGCGTGATTCACCTATGTTTTGATGACCAGTATGCTTAAAGAATCACTGTGAATGTCGTTGGGCGTTGACCATCCTGAAATTGCACAACACTGAAACGTAGACATGTCTATGTATTACTCGCCGGATAAAATTTGTCAGCCTGTTGTAATAAAGTGGTCTGAAATGGACATGGCCAAAAATTAAAATTCAAATGGAGGAACTTCAAGAAATTGAGAACATCTGCATTAAAATTCTCCATCGCAGTTCACACTCATTCCTTGGTGGCTCTTTGCAATGAGTCACTCAATTTCAGTGGAAATGGGAGATATCCCCGCCATACGTAGATTAAAACCAGATGGCCTTGTTGCAGCTTTCAGGACGATGCCAAACAATAAAAGTGGCAAGCCACAGTCCGAAGAACCAAGGCGTGTCCGGTCCAAGAAAATGATTAAGCTTTTACTGCTACCATAGTGTGCAATGCATCAAGCACCGGACTCGGTGGTGAACCCGACACGGGAAGCTTCCATCATAAACAACGATCGGGTGACTCCGTCTGTTCGTTCATTTATCTTCGGAGCACGTCACCGGAAAGAGGATGGTGTAGCTTGGCTGCGGTTCGGTGATTGGATTATTTTGAAAGATGTGCACTGTGCACAAGGCCGAATCGTGTATTTACTTCTTCCTTTATCTAGTACTCTATTATTTTTAATTAGAATTAATTCAGATACAGAAAATCCAAACAATTTCCCATTAAAGGCATGCTTTTTATCAGCATTTTCAAACGCTTTAATTTTAATCCCCCACAAAATGCTAATCACCAATTAAGCCCATAATTATGTTCATTTGTAACACCACTCAGCTCAGCCTCCACCTATCCAGCAAAGTGCTTCAAAAATATTTATTCCACAATCCTCAGTGGCTATTACTGAGCTCCAAACGACGATCTCCCACACATCTCACTTCAGTTCCCTTCAACGCTCCATCTCGCCTCTAATGCGCTCATGATGTGCTTGCTTTATTCATAATTCACCCAGCCTTATCCGTCGTGTAGCGAGCAAACCATCCTCCGCTCCGGATAAGCCTTGAACATACAGTTTCAGCTCAGAAAAAAAACCACACAAAAAATCATAACCGTTACGACCCACCATCAATCGAATGGCTGGTCCTGCGTAAATAAGGGACCACACAGGTAGAATGGCTGCTCTCAGTGGTGGTAGTCAATGATTATCTTCGCTCTCCAGTCGACATCAACCAACAGAGCCCCACACTTCGCCGTTAATCCCCTGTTTATTTTCGCAAACGATTTTTCCACCTTCTGGACGCGCAACTCCGTGTAGGTGCCGACGAGACTGGAGCGCAGGAAAAATAAAACCCCGAACGCTCTTATTAAATTTATATGTAAATTAAAATATTTCGCACAAGTTCAATCACTCCCCGGTGTGGTGGTGCGTGCGTTAGTCCGTGCGCACACTTGGGATTGGGGAAAAAAGTGGCAGACACCGGCGGTCGTCGTGGACATCGCGGGGAGTGTCGAAAAAAAAAAAAGGACAATCTTCCTAATGGCGTACCTACTCACGGCCTCTTACGATGGCGACGACGACGAGGACGACGACGAATAGTTAGAAGGGGATAGGGCATTCTTATTACGGTGGTGCTTGTGAACCGTGGAGGAAAATTCAAGGATCACGGGCGATTGGGAACGAGGAAGTAAGAATGTCTTTCTTCCATTCAATTTTTATTAGCATTCCTATCGGTTTTGCCGTTTTGTGGCCCCTTTTTCGTGCTTCTGTTTTTTTTAGTGAACTACTGTCGAATTTCGAGAAGTGCGTTTGTAGGAATCGCGATAATAATTCGCTGTAATTATCACTTTGAAATCCCCTTTCATTCCGTTTTTAATACAGTGGCCAGATTAATGTTAAATTTATCGTCAAATTCCCACTCAAATTTAAATTAGAGCTGCCTCTGCACTCTGTGGCATCTGCAAATCAGAATATCCACTGGTGTTCATTTAGTAATAATAACACTTCCAAATACCTTTCACGCTATTTCCAATTTTGTTGGTAATGAAAGTTGCTTTTTCAGTAAAAATGTTAACTTCAACTTCAGATCCAATTCTTGGTGCAACTGCAGTGGAAGTTCTTTTGGCAAATTTAGTGGCATTTTCAGTGGCAATCCCCGTTCCAAAAAATTCTAATTAAAGTTGCCTATCAGCTGTAATCTAAATCAAATTATGGTTCCAATTTTATTTGTTATTACAACTGCTCTTCCAGTCCCAAACTCTTCCATTCTTGTTGGTTTCCAGTTTGGTGGTAATCTCAGTCTCAGGTAACATTCTAGTGGCAAGTTCAGTGAACATTCAAGTGGTCAGTGTAGTAGGCCACTACTAGTGGCGATTGTAACTCAAACTCCAGCTGCCACATAAGTGGCATTTCAAGTACAATCACTATCACAATTTTCAGTTGAAAATCTAGTGGCACTCGTAGTGGCAATTCCTGTTATATTTTGAATATCACAAAACAATCTCGCTTCAATTCAAGATTTAACTCTTGTAAATAGTTTTTACAGTTGTGATTCGGATGAACATTACAGTTGATAATTCAGCAAAAATCCCAGTTTTAAAATAAGTGACAACCTCAGTTCCAATTAAAATTATAATTTTACCTAATTTTTCCATTCCAATCGCCTTTCCTGCGGATTTTTTTTTCAATTTTCCATTCCAATAGCTAGTTCCAGTGGCAATCCTGAAGGTAGTCCAGCATATTAAGTGGCAATTTCTATCGCAATGTTTTTGATAATTCCATTTCCACAATCTTCTCGAAGAAAATTTGGTTCTAGAAAATTCTTGTGGTCATTTATCTTCCAACCCCAGCAGCAAATACAGTAACAATGTCAGTGATAGTTCCTTTAGAAGTTCATCAAAAGTGGCAATTGAAACCCCAGTCCCATTATTATTTAAATTTGCTTTTCCAGTGAAATTTTAGTTTCAATCCAGTTCCAATGCTAGTTATAATTGATCGAAAGTTCTGGATGTTTTTCAAGTGAACATTAAGTAGCTATTCTAATGAAAACTGGAAATTTTAGTGGCAACTAAAGTGGCCATTTTACCCAATTTTTGACCAATTTCAGTTGCCATCCTAGTATCAATATTAATCTCAACTGCAGTTGCCTACCCATTGCCACTTCAGTGGCAATTTCGGTGGCAATCACAGTTCGAGTTCTTAAGTTCAAATTTCAATTCCACACGGCTTTCGATGAATATTAAGCTGTGGTAGCTGTGAAAATTCCAGTTACAGTTACAGTGGGGTTTCTAGTAACCATTCCACTTAACATTTTGATGGAAATTCTTTTGGCAATTCCAGGCGTTAATCCAGTCGCAACTCAACAGACAATGAAAATCCCATTTCCAGTTAAACTGTTTCAATTCTTTTCATTGGTCTTTCTAGTACAAATATAATTCTAATTTGGATTTTCAGGTTAACATTCTATTGCAATTCCAGTTGCCACTTCAGTGGCAATTTCAGTCACAATTCTAGTGGAAATTCCAGTAACAACTCAAGTGGCTACTAAAGTGGGAATTTGAATGGCAACTTCACTGTGAATTCCAATTCGAGCTTCAGTAGCATATCCAGAAGCGATTACAATTTGAGGTCTTGTTTCTAATTTCATTTGGAATCAACTTCCTTAGTACAAGTCCCGTTGCAACTTTTGAGGTATTCTAAGAGGTGAATTGTCCCTAGATCCACAGCCAATTCCAATGACAATTTTGAATGCAAATAGTAATGGTCTTGCTAGTTCTTATAATATGATGATTTTCAAGTAAAAAAAAATAGTTGGAATTGTAGTTGCCATTTCAGTGGCAACTCCAGTCACAATTTTAACTGAAAATCTAGTGAGAATTCCAGTTGCCACTTCGGTGAAAACTTCAGTTGCAATTCCAGTCACAATTCTAGTGGCTATTCCAGTGGCAACTGAAGTGGCAATTTCACTGTGAATTTCAGTAGCAGTTTCAGTGGCATTTCTTAAAGCAATGTCAATTCAATTCCCTGTTTCTATTTCAGTTCTAATTTGAATTGAAATTGTCTTCCTCAGTGCAAGTTCAGTTGCAACTTTTGTGGCATTCCTGGAGACAATTCCAGTGGCATTGTGTACATCAATGACAGTTTCAGTGACAATATAAAATTTCAATATTTATGGTCCTACCAGTTCTTATTCTTTGATGATTCTCAGTTAAAAATCTAGTTATATGTAATTCCAGTTGCCAGTCGTTATTCTGGTGGTAATTTCAGTGGCGGCTCAAGTAGCAATTTGAATAGAAATTCCACTGTGAATTATTGTTGCTGTTTCAGTAGTATTTCTTGAATTTAATTTGCAGTTTTTATTTCAGTTCTAGTTTGAATTGGAATTGCCTTCCATGGAGCAATTCCAGTTCGAACTTTTGTGGTACACACTATGTCTGAACCAGCAGATTATAAAAATTGCATGTACATCGGATTTCTTTCCATAAAATATCAGTATTCAAGCTATATTTTCATTTGCAGAAGGTTTTAAAATATTCTATCGGTGAAAATTTTGCCAAACATTTTGTATGGGAGGAAAATGAGGATTTCAAGCAAATTTGTATGAAAAACGATCAAAAAGATGGAAAAATCAAAATTTCCCCGTTAGAATATTTTGAAACCTTCTGCAAATGAAAATATAGCTTGAATGTTGATGTTTTATGGAAAGAAACCCGATGTACATGCAATTTTTATAATCTGCTGGTTCAGACATAGCGTGTGGTATACTTTTAAACAATTCTAGTGGCAATTTTATTGTACACGCCAGATCCAATTTCAGTGAAAATTCAAAATTTTTATGTGGTCTTGCCAGTTCTTATTCTATGTTGATTATAAAGTCAAATCTAGTTGGAATTCCAGTTGTCACTTCAGTGGAAACTTCAGCGGCAATTCTAATCGCAGTTAAACTAAAGTGGCAACTCAAGTGGCTATTCAAATGGAAATTCCACTGTGAATTCCAGTTGCAGTTTCGGTAGCAATACTAAGTTCAAGTTTCTAATTTCAATTGGAATTGCCTTCCTCAGTACAATTTCAGTTGCAACTTTTGTGGCATTCTTCGAGACAATTTCAGTGGCAATTTCTTTGTGTATAGCAGAGTCTATTTCTGCTACAATTTTAAATTTTAATATTCATGAACTTGCTATCACTGATTCTATGATGATTTTAAAGTAATAATCTAGTTGAAAATCTAGTTGCCACTTTAGTGAAAACTAGCCACATCAGTGAAAAGTAGCAATATCAGTCGTAGTTCTAGTGGCAATTCCAGTGGCAACTCATGTGGCAATTTGAAAGGGTATTTTCACTGTGAATTCCTGTTGCAGTTTCAGTAGTGTTTCCAGAAGCAATGCCAATTTAATTTCCCGGTTCTATTTCAGTTTTAATTTGAATTGGATTTGCCTTCCACAGAACAAGTCCAGTTGCAACGTTCGTGGCATCCGTTGAGACAATTCCAGTAACAATGTCATTGGGCAATATTAGCAGAGTAGTATTAGTGCCAATGTCAGTGGTGATAAATTCCGAAATTAGAGTAATATTTCGAATACGTGTAAAGTGAAAAAGCAGTTCCAATTAAAGTCGTAATCCTATTTATTGACAATTCCAGTTGCTTCTTCAGTTAATTCCAGTGGCTTTTTGGTAAAGATTCTGGTTTACAGTAAAGTTTGAATTGTTGAAAGCTTTTTTTTCTGACGAGCGATAGCAGTCCCAACATTATTTTTTATTTTTTGCAGAATTTGTAGCCAATTCCAGGAAATTTTTTTATGGAAACTGAATCATGGAAAGTCACTGTCATCAGACAATCGGTGGAAGGGCAAGAAAGTCGCAGTGATTGGCAGAACAAATGATTGCCTATAGACTAATAGTGGAATGGCAACTGCCAATTGACAGTATGATGACAAACTGTCAAATGACTGGTAGTAAAAATGAATTTGAGTTACCGATTGATTGGCAATGGAATTGCAACTGATTGCCAATAGACTGGGCATTGGAATGGCATATGATTGCAAATAGTCGTGAAGCAGAATGGCATCCGACTGCCAATTTATTGGTACTGGAATACTGTACAATTATTGACAGAGATTGGCAATCAACTGCCTTTAAATTGATAGTAGAATGGTTGCCTGTATGCACACTGGTAGTAAAATGGCATACAAATCATCGATTGGTTAAGAGTAGAATTGCAACTTACTCAAGAATGGCAACTGATTGCCAATAGACTGGAACTAGAAATGGCAATTCTATTAGCAATCGATGATAAAATGTAATGCCATTAAACTTGTAGTAGAATCATAATCAAAAACGTATTTACCGGCATGAAAATGGCATTTGACAGTCATTTGACTGGTAGTGGAATTGTTATTAACTGGCCATTGATTAACATTGACATTAACATTGATTAACTGAAATGTCAATCAACTGCCAGTAATATGGCAGTAAAAAAACTAGCAATGGACTACTACTAGTGGAATGGCAGTCAACTACCAATTGATATATGAATTTCAATTCTCGGGCAGAAGAAAAGCAATAGACAAACAGTAGACTGGTAATGAAATCGCAATCAGCTGGAAATATACTGTCAGAGGAATGGCAATTTGACTATCAGTAGTATAATGGCAATGAACTGTCAATATGCTGGTGGTGGAATTGCAATCAACTGGCAGTAAAATGGCAATTGATCACCAAAAAGACTGGCAGCAAAATGGCAAATGATCGTCAAAATAATGGCAGTGGAATGAAAATCATCTGATAATTCACTGTTTGAGACTGATAAGAGACTGCCAGTGGAATGACAATCAACTGTCAGTTGAACTGCGAGATTGGCAGTAGAATGGCAATTGATTAGCCATAGGGCACTTGTGGAATGGCAATCCACTATCCAGGGGAATAGTAATCACCGGTTAATTGACTCTGTATGTGTAATGAAAGCCAACTGTTAATTTGTTGGCTGTAGAACAGCAAAAGACTGGCAGTGGAATGGCAACCCGAGCAGAAGAGAATAACAACAGCATAACAAAATGCGTTATTTTGGCAAAATAACTGCATAATGGAATTAGTAATTTTCATGTTATTAACATAACATATTGAGTTATAAACTTGTCTGTCATAAGCGGCAAAATAACAAGTCACATAACAAAAATTTGTTCCTGAAAAATCAATTTAATAACATGTTTTGTTAGTGGCAATAACAACTTAATAACAGTGAATTTGGGAAATATTTCAATAACAAATTTTGATATTAAAGAGTTAGAGTTAGAGTTAGAAATTAGGGTAAAAACTAACTTTTTTTACTCATTTTTGGGTAATGATTTTAAGTGTGTTATTCTATTTTTAGAAAATAATAGATCACATAAAAAAAATTTCGATTTCATTATAAAACTTACAAACATGGACGGGATTTGAACCTCCAATCCTGCTATCGTAAATTTTCAGTCGCCTTTACCAATGAGGCTATCACAGCACTTGCAGTGATGGACGATAGAAGCTTTACTGGTTCTACGTATTGCCAGTTTCCCCATTCCCCCATTTCATGTTTGCCAGTCGCAGGACAAAAATAGACAGAGATTTGAATGCAAGATCAAACAATGAACCTCTCTCTCTTACCAACAGCGCTATCGCGGTGCGCAGACATGCGCACTGAAACACTAATAACAGTGGTGGCATGGCCCGTCGTCGGCAATTTCCAAGGAGTAAAGAGAACGATGAAAAAGTTCTAGGTAGTCGACTATTTATGATTGAGCTTCGTCATGGGGTGTATTTTGGCGGCGACAAAGATTCTTTCCGGACGGAGATGATTTTTATTTTATTTTTTGTTTTGTTCGCGTTGTGAGAACGGCGATTATACACGTACCTACGTGAGCGAAGGTAAAAGGTAATTATATCATATGCCGATATGATTACTTCTGCAGATGCTGTTTAGTTTTATTCTGTTTAGGATTATTTTTAGTAATGAAAAAAGATATTTTTGACATAATGTCAAACAATATATGATCGAATAATAATAGATCGAAAGAAAAAAGTTATAATAGACAAATGCAATCACCAATTGAGCAGAATTGTCTGTATAGTTGACATTTTTATTGATTAGAATTATTTAGTAGGTACCATATTTGCTATCTCCACTCTCACTAACATTCATTACTTCGTAATACATAGTCTGTTCGGTACTTTTTGACGTTATAATTAGAGGTTAGAATAGCAGTACTGTTAAAATGACATATAAATTCAACTAAGTTTACTCAATTTTGAGATAAAAAAAAACTCATTTGCAGATGTATCACTTTTTGAAGCTAAAATTATACTTAACCTATAAGAATTGGGAATCGTAGAAAAGTGATAGGAATTTGGCACCGTAACGGGACTGGGATATTGAAAAAAGGAAATTAATACAAAGATAAACATATCAATAGCTATGATGCTATATTTACCCAAAACTCAAATTATAGCAATGAATAAAATAAAAAATACGGAAGAGTCTGATGAAATTTCTAGATATTGCAATGCCTTTATTTTTTACTTCATAATATGAAACAGCAGACAATAAAATAAAGCAGGTAAACTATGTAATGGTTATATCTGCGATAAATTTTCTCCGATTTTGACAATATTGATCTCATTTGATCCAGATTTATTTTTTCCATCAAAAACAAATCCGACTGAAGCGATCTGGTCATCGTGAGTTAAGAAAAAACCCGAATTGCCATACACGTGGAATTTTCCATAAACCAGCTGCAATTGGCTTCTTTAGTGGTGTTGAGATAATTCCATATTCACAATCTACATGCCAAACTGAGCCGAAATCCAAATTTTCATGAACTTTGGTACCCGGGAACCTATTTAAAAATCGATTTAAAGTTTGTATGGGAGCGATTTGTCGAATCACCCCTCGTCGCATTTCGTACTGGGCGGAGCTGTCAAGCAGTTGCCCAGCTGTCAAAAGGTGATTTCAAAAAATCTTTTTGTAATTGAATTTAGGTATCAAAATAAAGTTTTAAAAATCTGAAAAAAAATCATACTGGCTTATAAAAAGGTGCTCTTTCGAATAAAATCAAAAAATCAATATATTATTCTTAATTTAAAAACCCAATTAGTGATTGGTACAAATTAAGTACCTTACCAAGAAAAAAATGTTAAATTTAAATTTATACGTTCAATATGTAGTCCGTCCAAAGTCTTACACCGTACATGAAACCGTTTTTAATTAGATTTTGTTTTAGATTTTATAGAGGCATTTTAAAATCTTCTCCTGTGTGATAGGGATAGGATTTTTCAAAACACCATCGTTCTTCTTCTGCTATGTTCTGCTATGTATGCAGGGTACTGCGCCACTTGGGCAGTGGCTGGTATTTTGGGTACTTTTCAGCTACAACTCAGTCAATTTCAGAAATTTAGCAAAACCTCGCGCCGCCCAGCAGGGACTTTGTTTTGTACACATTACAGCACCTCCATGTCACGTAATATACCACACCTCTTATCAAATGTGATACCGTAAGCGTACCATACTTTGCGCACCTAGGGCCTAACTTTGCGCACTTTTCAAAAAATTGTTAAACAGTTTTTCTGGTGCATTATGCAAACTTTTTCCCACGGAATACTAGTTAGTGATATGGGGTATGCACTTTGTCTCAGTTTGGATGTAATGATAAATGGAAGAGGAAGACAAATTGATGAGTGAATATGCAGTTGCTTTCCCTCAAATGCTGTAAATAACGTTGTAGAATGACGTAGGTTTTGTTTCAAAATTTGTTTTAGTTTAGATAGCAATACCATAAAGTATTTGTGCACTCTCAATAATACAATAATAACCAAACTTGTTCCACAACAGAATGTAATATTGAAATGTTATTTAAGGGATGCATACCAATTGCTTGGTCATAACAAAATAAGATTGTCCAACAAAACATGTTATGGAAACGTAATGCCTTGATAATTCAATAATAACAAAACAAGATATAAAAACAGGTTTTGTGATTTCGTAGTTATTAATTTGATATTCCCCTCTGCTCGGGAAGGAAAAGTCAAATGACTAGTACAGAATCGCAATAGACCGCAAATAGACTGGACAGTCAGAGAGTGTGACAGTGGAAGAGGAATCAACTGGCAAAGCAAAAGCATTCAACTATTAATTGACTAGCAGTGAAATGGCAAATGACTGGCAATAGACTCATAAAGGAATGGCTCAATTGTCTATTGACTGACAGTAATTCGGTAAATGAGAATCAAAACTGCCCATAATCGCATAGTTGACGTAACCTCCATTGTCAGCACTCACAAGCTAATATCTATCAAATGCTCATAATTGTGACCAGTTTTATTCAATAGATCACGAGATTTAATCACTAGCTAGATATCAACGTGAAAAAACATCATAAACTTTTCATTAATTATTGTTGCAATTTTGAAAGCGTGCTGAAAACTACCGTGGCGTTTACGTCAACTATGCTATTATGGGCAGAAAATCTGGCTGTGGAATGCAGGCCCGTGCACAGAAAAGTCTTCAAAGGAGAGGTTTTTCCTAATTTTGGCAAAGGGCGGAGGGGTGCCTAGTGCAAGAAATATCGGTAATGGAAGGGGTTTAACCTCCAAAACCCCTCCCTTGTGCACGGGCTTGGTGGAATGGCGTTTGACTGTCAAGAGATGCCAACTATCTGTCAATGGAACTGCAAGACTGGCAGTGGAATGGCACTCGACTGCCACTAGAAAAGGGTCCTCGGCAAGGGTCGGGATAGGTGAGACCCTGCTGTCTGCAACCTACGGGTGCATCTGATAGGGCCTGAAGGGTAGTGATACCCTTCCTTACGGGCAGGTCAGATCGGGTTGCACGTGGGCATCAGTTCTTGATGTCCGCTCAGCAGTAGGGCGCGGGCGGGGTTGACCCTGCCCGCCTTCCGAGGACAAAGGGAGTGGCGAGGACCACTCGGGAAACTGGCTAAGCGCCAGCATGCTATCGTGATGGACTCTCCAGAGCGAGTCATCGATGTTCGTTGCTGCTAGGCTACGGCAGCTAACCTTGAGGGTGCGATATGCACTAGCCCCTCTCTGAAGCAATACCTTCTTGGTGGTTCCGGAGAGACGTAGGGTTTGGCGACCATAGGAATGTGTTTTAGTGGGTCGAGGAGAGAGTAGTCCTGGCTTCTACCGGCATTGTAGAAGACGGCCTTAACCCCACACTACCCTAACCTTCCTGTTGGGGTGTCTGATGAGCAGATTTATCCCCCTATGGTTTAGAAGGAAAAAAAAAAAGACTTAGCCATGCCAAACGCACCAGCGGGGATCAAACTGTAAACTTCGAGTACTTGTAAAAGCAGCGGAAGCAACCTACGGTCCCAAAGGTCCCAAATGAAAGTGGATTCGCTTCCCTCCCCGCTTCTGAAGAAACAAGGAAAAATTTAGGTAATTAGATGATTTAATGTTGTTTGCCGTTGCCTTCCCCGACCGACGACGGCCGTGGAAAAGTGGACTCTCGGGAGAGGCTGGGCGGCGAGGCGGGGGTAAGCATTCCATGGAAAAGGCCTGACCTACAAAATGCCGGAAAATTCCGGTCTGCCTGATTGGATGAGAGAGCTCGGCTGGCTGGGGGAAGAATTGATCATGACGTCATTTGCCTAAACTTCGGGGAGGGATGCTTTAATTAGAGACAGCAGTCAGTGCGAACACGAAAGTTCAAACGGAAGCAGATGTTAAGAGCGTTCTTGGATGCTAAATGGGCGTTTCAGATGGCCCTTAGCGGAGGGCCAATTGATGGAATAAGAAAAGACGCGAATGCTTTGTTGCCGGGAAATTTTCTCGAGAGCACATCATAAGACGATCACAGAGCAAAAATTTAAGAGGCTATATGGAAGAATAGAAGCAGCTTAAAGGGCTTCGAGTTAAACAAAAGAGAAATCTTATCGATTTTCTTCCCTCGCCGAAGCAAACAAATACGCGACTCATCAAAACACCACCAATTGACCGGGCAAATCCGTTCCAGCTGACACCGCTGATTTGCAGGAAAATTCTTCGCCGAGTACCCCACCAGACAAAAAGCGCTCGCCTGGCCTCGCCGTGCCTCGCATTGACTTAAGTAGCAGCACCAGCAGCGTCATCATGTAATTAGGATAATTTATGGCTTCCCTTTTCGGGCTCAGCTCTCTTCGCACTGTTCCGTTCGATGATGATTCGGAGGCAATGCGATGGTTCGACGAAAGCCGCCGAATTCGCCGTGCTTTGTCTGGTTCTACGGAGTTTCCATCAAACGGTAAAATTGGGTTTTGTGGCTTCCGAGAGCGGTTATTGTGGGTTTGGTGGATTCTGTGCATGGTCTGGGCAGTTGCTGATCGAGCTGATTGAAGTAATTTTTGGGCTAATTCGTTTCGTTGGATAACGATTGAATTGGATTCGTTAAAGCACAAATTCTTGCAAATCGCTCTATGCCTAAAGAATCAGTGCCCATAGAAGGACGTCGGACGCTATGCGTCCTTGAAACATCTCTCCGATTCAGCAAAACACCGTCAAGTTTCAAACAAAGACTCGTAAAGACGACACTGCCAAATAGCCTCTATTATCTTCACCATCGCACGCTCTTCCTGTTGCTCAACGCTGAAAACAGTCCTACTTTTTTCCGATTTTGGTTGATGTTTTTGATCACCCAAGAATGCCTTTGTCTTCCCCGGTCTTCATAGCAGCCACAAACAACAAACGGTTTTAGATACTGTACCAACTCCACTTACCGGCTAGGGCAGCGGGAGGCAGAGGACGTACGTACAGCTGAGAGGAAAATTTTTATGCTAATCAAATATAATTTTCCCATTTTCGGCGCCTCCGAACGCTGACAAAAGATGGTGACATTTTGGTTTGGCGTTTGGTGGCGGCGGCGTTCGGAACGAGCAGTTCTTTGTCCGGTATCGGGGTTTGGAGCGTGCGTTTCCTCGCGTCACGTCCCATCGCCATCGACTTCTAAGAACTAAGGGACTTTGGATACGGCGGTGATGGAAGCATCTTCGTTGTCTGTGCGGCTTCGGAAGCAGCCAGCCAGCCAGCCAGCCAACCAGCCGGACGTGAGCGTTTTGGGTAACGATGTTTTCGTAAGCTATTAGGAAACCTCAGCCCGACAGCCAACCAACTAGGAGGAAGAAGTTGGTGATTTTCCACGTCGAAGTCTTTGTCTTCGACGCTGATGGAGATGGCGAGGGTTTTCAGCTTTGTTCTTTCCATTAAAAGTGCATCAAAGAGTGCACTCGAGTAGAAAGTAGGTGTAGGGGGGATCCGGTATAAAATAAGTCAGATCCAACGATAAAACAGATAATATGAAATTTTAAAGCCTGAAAAACAACATGACTTAAGAGATCGTACGTATACAAAATTGCCTGGATTAGCAGTTGTTTTCCTGCTGGTTAAAATGGAACCTACCATGTCATATTCCTGGTAGACTAGTTTTAAAATGCTTATTCCAAGCTCATTCGATAGATCTTTGAAGTTGCACGGAGTGGAATTTACAATCATACGAATTTGGGCTTCTTGGAAATTCATAATGTAATCGCTCGCCTATTACAGACCATAGCCTGTTATACATCTTAACAAGCTGGTTCTGTATAAGGATGTCGCAAAAACGGTTGTCTACAGGTTCATGTTGGTTTGCTGGGAGTCTATACAGTCTTATTCAGGACCATATCGTCAATTCCATTGGAAGCTGATAGCGACAGGAGTGCGAGCCCGAAAGTGGAATTGATTGGGACCGACTCAGCGATTCCCATGTAAGCAAATCCTGTCAACCTCCTGGAACAGGATTCTTCATACAGGGGATACTCAAAATAACTGGGACAGGTAAAATTTTCACTTTTCAAAAAATGTTCAACTCGCTGTAACTTTTTGAAAAGGGCATCAAATATTCTCAAATTTTTACTGTAAGTTCATCAACTAGTTGTGTATCAGTGGTTCAAATTTGGAAAAGATCGGGCTATTCTTCACGAAGATATAAAGATTCTTGAAAAGGGTATAATAATTCGATAACCAACTTTGAGCTTTTATATCTCCAGATTCAATGAACTGATTGCAATGAAATTTTGACCATTCATGACTTATATGATGAACTCTTGAAAACGTTTAACTTAACTTTAAATTTTTAACAAAAGAAAAAGTTATAACGATTTCATTCATTTCATGATTTTTTAGTAAATTCATCAATTTCTAATATGCATCCCATTACTTTTTCAATTTATTAGCGGCTATGTTGTAATTTTCCTTTAAAACACATTTATATATAAGTCATTTAGAGGGAAACTAATTGAACTATAATTTGCATCTTGAATTTTGAAACGATGTTGAAGTTTCGGATAATTTGGTGTTTTATTAGAAAAATTATCTAATCGTTATATTTTTCTTCCGTGTTAAGAATTTTAAGTTTTGTCAAAGGTTTTTCATAGCTCATTATACAAGTCATTAATGGTCAAAATTTCATTGCATTCGGTTCATTGAATCCGGAGATATAACAGCTCAAAGTTGGCTATCGGATAATTTTACCTTTTTCTAGAATCTTTATAACTCCGTGGACAATGGTCCGATCTCCAAAATTGGACTACTGATACACAACTAGTTGATGAACTTACAGTAAAAATTTGAGAATAATTGATGCACTTTTCGAAAAGTTACAGCGAGTTGAACATTTTTTGAAAAGTGAAAATTTTACCTGTCCCAGTTATTTTGAGTAACCCCTGTATTTCCTCTTCACATTACCCGACGTGCCTACAATACAGGTAATAAGAACTAATTTATCTTTTCCTCAAAAAGCGCATGTAACTCCGCTCTCCCTCTTTTCGGTTTTCAGCTAACTTTCCCATGCCCGACTTGGATGTGATGGATGAAGGAAAATCATCCAGTCGGAAGATGTTCCCCATACGTGCCCAATGATCGTTCGGATGAGCTCGAAAACATTAGAGATGATTTTCAACAAGTGAATTGGATAACGAACTCCCTTTTTGGAATCGATTGATTCTCAGCATTATTGCCACTATCTCTGTGGAAAGTCGTAACAGAAGCTGTGCTTCCCATTAGAAATGGATAATATAGCCATTTAGATATAATTTGGATCGTTATGTCTAATTTATAGTCTTTGGCACAGTGACGGCCTTCAATGAATCTAATATCGTTAATTACGCGTTCGAATTCTCCACATCCAGTAGAGCGAATGATAGCACTCCGGTATTCTTACGTCGACTCGGAAGCCAGGAAGCCACATCGAACGTTTACGAACGAGTAGCAATCCGCTACATTTCGTTGACATTTATTTCTAAATTTTCACAATTAATTCCGGCATAGATCAACGCAGCTGCAGCAATTGGCGGAATTGGCGGCGAAGCCGTTTGTGGCCACGCTAACGACTCCGATGACAACGGACCAACTGCAAATAGGCCGTTTCGTCCCCGTTTTTGATGGTGAAAACCCTCGCGAAAGGGGAGTGGGGGGACACTTTGGGTAACGAGCGTGAAGATGCTGACAAAGTTTGTTTGACTTACGAGGGTAATGAGGCGACAGATAAAATTAATGAGCTCGAGCTTTTTCTCGCTCTCGCTCTCTGTCTCTCCAGCAAAGGATGTTTTGTTTCCGTTGCAGCGGCGTTGTTGGATGATGGCGCCGTGCCGCTCTTGTGGTCGTTTTCCTTACAGTGGCGGTGGGTGAAAAGGCGCCTTTAAGGGGGTCAGAGGGACCGTGTTTTTTGCGGACGCCGCCCGCCGGACGGTCATAATTTGAGTTTTATGGACGGCGGTGGTGAGTCCCGGTGAGCTGTGGGGATTGTGGTGCAACAAATTGCTCCTTTCTTTGGTACCCCGTTGGGAGCCTGTCAGTGGCTTTGATGGCTTGATGAGAGTGGCAAAGTTTTTTTTTTTTTTTTCGTAATGACAGACTTTGATGCAAGGTCAGGTCAAGCGGAAAATAATGGGTCATCTGTCAGTTAAAGCGAATGTTTTTTTTAAAGTTCAATAAAATTGAATTTTTGAGTTTGATATGAAGAAGTGTTCAACAACTGGTCATGTCATGTGTTACTATAAGCTCAAGTCAAATTTACACATTATGAATATACAGGACTCTTCACGAAATTCTTCCCCTCCCCGAGCAGGAATGAATAACTGCCACATAACTAGAGCATACCAAAGTCAGGTATCATACCAAGACAAGGTATTGGTCGGTTGTCCAGGTATTGAAAATAACTTATTTTGGTATTTTGAAGGTATTGATACAATACCTCAACGAGTTATTGGTTTGGTGTTGAGGACTGCTTGAGGTATTATTGAATTATGGAAAAATCGCTATTTGTATGGAAATATCGCCGAATATTATTTAGGTATTGCCATACCTGATATCATTATTCACGCGTTATGCACAGAATACTCACCAGTTATTATTTTAGGTACCCGAGCAGAAACGAATAACTGACACATAACTACAGCATACCAAAATCAGGTATCATACCAAGACGAGGTATTGGTCGGTTACCCAGGTATTGAAAATAGGTTATTTTGGTATTTTCTAGGTATTTGTAAAATACCTCGGCGAGTTATTGGTTTGGTGTTGAGGACTGCTTAAGGTATTATTCAATTATGGAATAATAACTATTTGTATGGAAAAATCGTCCATTATTATTTAGGTATTGCCATACCTGATGTCATTATTCACGTGTTATGCATAGAATACACATCAGTTATTCTTTTAGGTATTTTACCTTTTATGCAGGGCTTCTTAATACCTCATTCAGGTTGTAGGTATTCGGTTTTCCATACATGAGTTTGGTATTCTTCAGCTATTTTCTCCTGCTGGGGTCGTTTTCAATAATGTTGAACATTTGTAAGCAACAAGGCCAGTTAATGCCAATATCCCAAACACAATCAGAGCAGTGTGCAGTGCAGTGAATGCTGAAAAAGTGCGTTCAGAAGTTATTCTATTAAACATTCCACTAGGATAACTTTCAGAAATTCTTCCACACGCTGAGACCACTCAGCACTAAAGTGCATAATTTCCAGACTACACCAAAAATGTGTAACCTTTGCACATTCACAAAATCAATACCTGCGTTCACAAAATCGTGAAATTCGCTAAAACAAATTGTACGACAATCTAGCTAGGTTTAATAGTGACCTTGGTAAACAAAAAGTATCGACATTTCGCATCTAGAAGAGTGTAAGAGCTGTTTTTGTGCTTGTGTAAGGGTTACACCTTTTTTGTTGTAGTCTAGAAATTATGCACTTATGAGTAGGACTTACACATTCTAGGTGCTGAGAAGTTTTAGCGTGCAGTAATTGATGCATGAGTATCTCTAGGAGCTTTTTTTTTCAGGAATTACTTTATGTTTCCTTTTAGGAATTCCTGCTTTAGATCCTCAGTAGCTCTTTCTGGAATATCACTAGAACTTCCTCCAGACATTTCTTCAAGAATTACCCAAGAAATTCTTCAAGAAGTTTATATAGGAACCGTTCTAGAAATTCCTTAAATAATTTATAATATATCCTTCTGAAATTTTGCAAGAGTTTCTCCTCAAGCTTAGACTTTTCTCTGTGCATTTTTCAGGAATTTCTCTAGAAGTTTCTGCACGAATTCCACTTAGCTTATCTTCATGAATAACCTGCATGAGGAATTTCTTTCGAAATTTATTCGGAAATCGCTCAATGGGTTTCTTTAGGATTTCCTTAAGAAATTCAAGCGAACGCTTAAGATGTTTTTCTTTCTCTTTAAATTATATCGAGTGTTTCTCAATGTAAAAGCTATCCTGAAGAGGTATCCAAGGATTACTTGTTTCCAAATTTCTTTAAGTTTTTTAATGGAGATGAACTAGCCTTGGGCTGAAAGTCTCGATAATAAAGACATAAAAAAATAAGAGGAACCAAAGATGAAATTGTTAAAAAAAATCTTGAGAAATTCTTGGAATAACTCCTAGAAAAATGGATGCAGCAACACTCGGAAGAAATCTTAGGGAACTTTTGGGGGGTTCAAGAGAACAATCCTGAGCGAATTCCTGATGTAATTCATAAACGTAGTATTTTTTAATATTTGTTGAAGATATTTTTCAACATTTACTTGTTAGATTTCATGATGTCACTCTTTGAGGAATTCGTTACTTAAGTGAAGGTTTTTTTTTAAAGGAATGTTTAGATGAACACCTATGAAAATTATCGATAAAATTATTGAGAAATTCTTAGAAAAATTTAAAAAAATCTATGGCTAGGATTTCTTTGTAATTTTTCTCCCGGTAGAGCTCCTGGTAGAGCTTTCCAAAGAATTACAGAGAAAATCCCTGATGAATCGTTTAGGGGATGTCTTAATGTACTCCTGTAAGAATTTGTGAAGGACTTCTAAAAAAATCACTGGAAACATCCTGTTAGGAATCCTATTCAATTCGTTGGATTGGTTGATGTAGGAATCATAGTAGAACTTCTGTTAGAAACACTTTATAAAATTTTCAAAAATCGTGGGGAACTGTTGAAAAAGGTTCTCGAGGAATCTGCTTTGAGGCATTCCTGGAGAGATCTGGGATTAAATCCTGAGGATCTGTGAGGTCCTTTGATCCTTCTGAAACCCTCTGGTGTTTACTGAAATTTATTTAAATCGTCTAAATAACCATGAAATCACCTAAATCTCTCTTAAAACTTTTGTATCTCCTCTTTGAAATACTATGAAATCTCCCATAATCTCCTGGAACCCCTAGAGATGCCTTGATACGCCCTATGATACCCTGGGGCCTTCCTGAAATTCCCCGAAGCTTCAGTATCACCGCCTTAGGATATTGAATTGTCTGAGAGCTCTCCGAATCTCTGGAACCACTGAGACCACTCTGAAATCTGCTGAAGTTCTCTTGAAAGGTTCTGGAACCTCCTGAAACCTTCCAGTGAGTCCCTTGAAATTTCCCTACAATCTCCCTTCTGAAACCCTCTAGAACTCCTGGAATTCTTACTTGACCCTCCCTGGAATTACTCCAAATTGTAACTTCTTTATCTCCTGGAATACCATCGAAGCCCCCGAGGCTCTCCTGTAGCCAGCATAAACTTTGTGAAATCCCTTAAATCCCTTTAACACCTTCTTAAATTCTTGTAGCTTACAGACACATTTAAAACTCCCGGAAACATCCCCAAAACCATCTAAAACCCTACCTAAATCACATGAAATTCCTCTGGAGCCACTCAGATCATCTTGAAACCCATTGAAGTTCTCTTGAAATATTTTGGAACCCTCTGAAACCTTATTAAGTCCTTTGAAATCTTCTCACAATCGTTCTCCTGAAACCCCCAGAATGCTTTTAATGATTTTCTTAAACTTTTAAATCCATGCTTGAAACTCCCTGGAATCCCTTTAAATTCTCTGAAATCTTCTTTGTAACTTCCTTGAGCTTTCCTCAAGCTCCCCCAAGGCTCTGTAACCATTTTCCTGGGGTTTTAGAAATTTCTTAAAACTCCTTCTTGAGCTCTTCAAACTCACTGAGACAACTCTGAAACTTCCTAAAGTCTTTCTAATGCCCGCTATAAAATCATCCTGAAATCCATTGAAGCTTTTATGACGTACTTTGAAAACTTCACTGAAATCATCCAGTGTTCCCTTGAAGCTCCTAGAAACCCTTTGAAGTTCCCTCCAGAATCTATTCTCTGGAACGTTTCAAAGAATTTTACAATAAATTGTTCAATGAATATCTGCAGAGGATTCTCCAGTTCGTTTAGAAGATTACATCAAAAATATTTTTTTTTTCGAAATGTTTTTCAGTGGTTCTCTTAAGAATTTTTCCAAGTTGTATTTTGTTTCTGCAGGATTTGCTTAAAAAATTTCTTCAGGTTGTTTTGAGGGGGTTAAGTGTACTAACCCTTTCAAAAATTAAAAAAAAGGTTCTAAATTTTTCCAGAGGTATCTCCAGCAGTTCCTACAAGTATTCCTACAGAAAATCCTCAAGGGATCCCTCAGAAATTCAATGAGAAATTTCAACAAGAATTCCACCAGCCCCTTTGTTTGCAATTTCTGCAAACATTTTTTAAGAGATTCATTTAGAAATTTCTCTACGGATTTCTCCAGATATCCTTCCAAAAAATTTCTTGAGTAATTTTTCGTTGGAGCTAATTCAAGAGTTCCTCCAGAAGTTTTTCATGTTGTTTTAAGGAATTAAGAAGGTATGTTATGGAGTTTCACGAGGTATTCTTCTAGGTATTATTTTAGGAATTGCTCCACATATAACTTCAGAAATGCTTGACCAGAAATCCCCCAAGAAAATTTTCAAGAATTTCTTCTAGGCATATTCAAAGAAGGAACTTCCTGGAGAAACCCATCAGAAAACCATTGGTACGATACCCAGAAAACTTTATTGAGGATTCATTATTCATTATTCATTATTGGAGGATTTTATGAAAGTGTTCCTGGAGTTATCTGTGGATGTATTTATGAAGAAATTCCTGTAGAAATATCCAAAAAAAAAAAACGCCTTGATAAGCTACTGAAAAGATCAATAAAAAAAACTCTTGTGATATTCCAAAAAGAATTTATGAAAAAAAAATCTTGGAAGTTCTTGGAGTTATGCAAAAAGGAAATACCCGAAATATTCCTGGAGAAATACATGAAAAACTTCTAGAGAAAATGCAGAAGGAAACTCTGTATGAACGTCTGCAGGAATCTCTGAAAAAAATCCTAAACAAATCTCTGAAAGTAATAAATCAGGATACTCTGGAGAGTAGAAATTTCAGGATGAATCCCTAAATATATTCGTGAAAACATTCCTGCGGGAATTTTCAATGAAACCACTCGAGCAATTCCTGAACAAATCTTTGGTTCTTAAAGAAATACTTGTACGAATTTCTAAATAAATCTGTGCAAGATTTTCTAAAGATACTTCTGGAAGACTTTATGTAAGAATTTCTGAAGGAACTCTGTTTGAAATTCTTGAGTAATTCCTGGAGAAATTTCCGAGGATATTTCTAAACGAATTCTTAAATTTCATAACTAACCCCTGGCGTAGTTTCATAGTGAACCCATGGAAATATGATGAAAATATTTTTGGGAAAAATTTCTGGAGAAATTCTGGGAAAAGCATCTGACGGAATCTCTTAAAGAATTTCTAAAGAAACCACTAGAGGAGTTTCTGAATCCTCAGAAGACTTCTTACAGAAACCCTTGGACAAATTTATGGAGCAATCTTACAGAGAAATTCCAAAGATATCATCGCAGAAATTTATGTAGGACTCCTGAGCTTTTGGTTTTCTGAAAGAATCGCTCTAAGCATTTCTGAAGGAATCCGTTGATGATTTCCTGGAAGAATTCTCGTACGGATTTCTAAAGAAATCTATGGAGGATTTTTTTAGGAATCCAATGGCAGCTTTCCTAGATAAATTTTTGGAGGAATTTATGGAGGATCCTCTTCTAGAGGAAACCTTACAGCAAATTTAAGATAAATTTCTCTAAAGCAATCCATGCTCTAAAAGAAATTTAAAAATAATTGGAGGATCCTTACAGCAATTTAGGGAGACATTTCCAAAGATATCCATGGATGGGTTCTCCTAAAGAATTTTTGATGAATAAATTAAGCATTTCTGAAGAAATTCATGCAATATTTTCAAAGAAAAAGGCTGTTCCGAAATATTGAAGGAATAGAAATGAAATATCTGAATAATCCATGTGAGAACAAAAAGAATACACTTGAGTTAATTTTCGTACGAATCTCTGATAGATTTTTTTGAAGGGCCCATAGATCAATTGATGGAGGAATTTATGGGGTTATCTTTGAATAAATTTCTAAAAAAAATCCTGGGATAAATTTCTGTAAGTATACCAGAAATTCGGGATAATAGCTTCCAGTCTCTTTCAATTTAAATCAGAATAGAAAGAGACTGGAAGCCATTATTCCGAATCAACTATCACAGTCGTATCTTCAAGAAAGTATACCAGAAATAATAAATAGAGGGATTTCTGATGGAATCCCTGGAAGACGTGCCAGCAGTGCCGCCTAGCGGTAACTTAAAAATTTATGTACACATTTTGTGAAGTTTTCCCATACTCCAAGCTAGTTGAGCGCCCATTTAATTGATTTCGCGCAAATTTTGAGTACAGGAGCACTAGGAGTACATAAAAAAAGACTCAGAATATAAGATTAAATATTTTTCAAATTTAACGTTTTTATTTTAGTATGGGTCTCCCTTTTATTCTTACATAATTAACAACTAGTTTTTCACTATAAATTCTGGAATACTCTGTTTTTTTCGGATAACATTCTTATTCATTGACCGTAGTTTTACCTGAGTGCATCTTCGTCATCAAAGCCACAGTGTATGGTGTGCTCATTTAGGAATGGTGTAATTGATTATTATTGCTTCGATTGGAAATTGGAAAAAGGTACATCCACACAACACGCACACAGAATAGACGAACAACTAGGAGTTCAACTCTTTCGAAGGTATGTCTCTTCCGTCTGTCATCGAAACCTACCGAACGTAATTTTGAGGGATTTCTGGAATCCATGGGCCCGAATGGTGTTGCGCGTGAACTTTGACAACCTTTGACGAGTTGGCTAATACATGGGAGATTGATAATGATTACGGCAAACTGAATGGCACTAATAATCATAAACTTCAAACGGAAACGGTTCTTGGTTAGATCTTGCTTCTAACAAACACTTGCATCTAGTTTTGAATTTGCGCTTGCGTTTCTGCGGGTGCCGGGTACAATCGGTTGCATTGCTGTCACATTTACCACGAAATGAAAGCAATTGAATTTCCGAGAGAGAGTCAAAAACAACTAAATCAGGATCATCGAACAACATAAAAACGAAACAAAAAAGTACGAACAAACAGAAAACTACCAAATAATTACAGACAACACCCTAAGGCAAGATATAAATCACGCACGACACTTTAAGGTTACGACAACGAATGAAAGAAAACGACAACACCGTGGTGGAGGCCTCGAAAGCAAGCGTTTGGGAGGGGGTGGCTTTTGCTCGGTTCCTCAACTTCGGGAAGAAATCTTCCTCCCCTTCGACCGATTCTCCACTAGGGCGCGATGTGATACAGTTTCGGAAGAAGCGGAAACGGACTTCCAGAGAATAAAGGCGAATAAGGGTCCGACAAAATATTTAAGTCACGATCCTTGGTGGCGTTAAATGAATATTAAAATTTTCCTCCAACCAACGCAACGCAACACGAACGGACGGAAGGACGGATGGCCATTGTTAGTGTTGGACGCCCGTTTCATGACCGTTCGTGTGGTCCTTCGCAGGAAGGGAACCACAATTTCATGGTTTGATGTCGGAATCACCCTTCGCCGCGCCGCCGTCCCAGTTGGTTAGTAATTTACGGCCGTAAATTATGGCTTTTCAATTCGAGGGCCAAGTTTCTTGTATCACATCGCATCCGAGTGGGGGGGTGGTGCGGATTGGTTTGTGCGGAATCGTAGTTCGGCAGCCACTCGCACCTTCTTTCCGTCGCTTGCAATTCGACCGGTCTCGACACAACGTGGTGCTCGGGGATGAAGTTTTCTAGGGTGCTTACTTCTGAAGCCTTCGCGTTCGTTTCCTCTGCGCTCCTAGCTCTCTGTCTCTTTGTTGCTGACGGCGATGGAGAACGGCAAATCCTCAAAAGAATTCCCGGATTCACTTTCGGTTTCAGTTTCTTTGCGCTCGGACGCGATACCAAGGTTCTTTTTGTATTTGTAATCTCGTGTGTGGGTTTCTTTTTACGGAGGATGGGGTGTATGTGTTTGTTATCGTAGAGTATAAAGTCCTGAAGTTTGAAGAATTGGCTTACGTTTCGTCGGAAAAAATTGGCTAACTCTTATAATTTCCTATAAATCTGCGCTCTCTTTCGTACCTTGCTTGCTTAACTTTTGAAGTTGATGTGGCTGATATTGTTCAAAACAATTTTCTTGTGTTTCTTTGTTGATTTGTATCTTTTTTTTTTGGCTAGGCTGGTTTTCCCTAAAAATTCTTATTTTTCCTATTTCCTAGATATCACACTTGCTTTAAAGCTCTACTGTTTCTGCTGGCTTTCACTGTTTTGAGTTACTTGGTTTCTTTTTTGTTTAATTTGTTTGCGAGTTCCTCAATTCCCTAGCACATGCGCGACGCGTGAGCTGTTGTTGTTGTTGCTGTGGTGGCTAAGCCTAGTATTCTAGTATTCTTTCTCTTTTTAGCTTCGTTTAACACGAGTAACCGTTGACGGTAGCCGATGTTGCGCTGCTGACCGATTGTTGTGGTACGAAAAATTGTTTTGAAGGCGATACCAAGAACATCGACTTCATCGTGATAGAAATGACGTCTGTTCTGAAGTTGAAGAGTCCGAAAAGGTTGTGAGGGTCGTGTGGTCGTATTGTATGTGGTGTACCATGTGAAATCCGATTTGTTCAACAAGTGTCCAAACAGATTAGGAAGTAGTTTTTTTTTTTAATGTTTGCATGGTTTTCATGTACCGGGCGGAAGGCAGTCCAAGAATGAAAAAGGAAAGAAAGAAAAGGAGGAAAATAAGAGATTTGACACTGGGAAATCAAAACTGTATTACAGCTTGTTTGCATGGTTCATTTTTATAAGCAGATTGATGGTGAAATGAGAAATAATAATTCGATATGGTTGATTATACTGTAAAACTCATGATTCATTATAACATATTCATATAGACAGTACAACTAAACCATTATTTCTTGATTATCTAAGTTCTATGAGCGTTTGTAAATCACATTAAAGTTATTCCGCATTGCTTTGAAATAGCAAAAAACACTCATGGAACGAGGTATTCAGCAAAACAGTGGAAACGTTGTAACAACAATATGACAAAATCTAAGGTAGTAATTTATTCGGTCAGATGGTTTTTGAAAATAACAACTCAAGCAACATTTCCAAGTCTAATAAGTTTAAAAAAGGTTCTGAGAGGTGGTGAAAAGCCAAGCGACTTCTTCCGATTCAGTAATAATTTTCACAATTCTTCGAATTTATAAGTCTACAAAATTATGGTTGGTAAGTTGATTCACAATGATGTTTTGCAACTTTCGTTTCAAGTCAGGAAATCGTTAATACAAGCTTGTTAAAAGTTTTCTATATGTACCATTTCGACATAAAAATTTACATATTAAACCAAAACCAATCCAATGGCATTTCAAAGCTACATCGTTTTAAAATGGCATTTTTAGATTTACTTTGAACTTGTTTGAGATTTTTTTTTTCAATATACTCTTTAATAACTATGGATAAGATATGGATAGGTGTTTCACTGACCGTAATCCTGACAATGGAATCTTGCCTAGTCTTAAATGCCTCTTGATTAAGGTGAATATATAACGAAGCCACACCTCGAATTTTCATAAGCACAAATCTGAAGAACCGAATGTTGGTTTGAGCTGAAAAGCTGATCGATCGGTCACCACCAGCGGGTAACCAATCGATCAACTTTTCAGCTCAAACCGACATTCGGTTCTTCAGATTTGTGGTTTTGAAAATTCGAGGTGTGGCTTCGTCATATATTCACCTTAAATATGGAATGATTTCACAGCGTAACAAAAAATAACTTTTTGTCTGTCTCAAGAGCAAACTTATGTGTCTCCGAAGGATTTTGGGCCGCTGAATCCGAATCCGGGCTCAGATTTGCTCTAACACGTCACAATTTTGAGCTATACCTCAATTTATAGGGCAAAATATGCGATTTTGGGCTTTTTTGACTGCAAACCATTAAGCAAGGAAATATATTTTTTTAAGCAATCAAAAGGTTAATTGGTCAATTAACATCTAAATCAACGACTCATGCAAAATATTTCGTTTTACCAAATCGAATTTGATAGTTTTAAGCGATTTATGTTAGGTACGATATTTCCCATACAAGTCACCCTCCAAAAGTTGCATGCAAGTTTTCATACCAACATAAAATGCTTAAATCTATCAAATTTGATTAGGTAAAATGAAATATTTTGCATGAGTCGTTAATTTAGATGTTAATTGACCAATTAACCTTTTGATTGCTTAAAAAAAAATATTTCCAAGCTTATTGGCTTGCAGTCAAAAAAGCCCAAAATCGCCTATTTTGCCCTATAAATTGAGGTATAGCTCAAAATTGTGACGTGTTGGAGCAAATCTGAGCCCGGATTCGGATTCAGCGGCCCAAAATCCTTCGCAGACACATAAGTATGCCCTTGAGACAAAAAAAATGTTGCGCAGTGTTTTTGTTTATTTTTGAGGCCTTTATGTGGGCCTTGGATAGGCTGTGGAATGGATTTGGATTGGTTTTGAGTTGCCTCTGAATTGACTTCATTCAGGCTTTGTTTGGCTTTGAGCAAGATTTCGAATGATTTGCTCTGTTGCTAGGCTATTATAACCCTTGTCTAGTAAACGCTTATAAAACATATACACATAATGATGGTTTTAAAATGGCTTCAGTTTGGCTTTTAATTGATTGAAAAGTTCATAGGGGCCACCCATAAACCACGTGTTCATGTTTGGGATTCGGTCCATACTAATTTAATTTTTTTTTGTATGATAGAAAGACCACGTTGGGAGGGGGGGGGGTGGAGGTTTGGGGTCTGTAGATGGGTCGAATCCCCCATAAACTGACCTCGTGGTTTATGGACAACCCCACATTTGAATCAGTATCAATGTTATTAATGTTTAAATGTATGTATTCGATTTTTGCAATTTTTAATTGAGTGCGTATTGAATCTGAAATAAAATATCAACCCCTCACGACGCGCACGTCTTAAAAGGTTAAAATCATTCTAGTAACATTCACTTACACCTTTACGCTTAAGAAAATCAGTTGCATACACCTAAACCTTCGCGAACCGAATCTCTCATAAATTTCACGGTTATTTAAAATCCATCAGATAACATTCTTACGCATGATTTATAGCAAGATTTAATGAATACTTACCTCTAACATAACCATCTCTCCAAGCATTTCACCCCAACAATTGGCATAGCGCTCGTGAAAAGATTAAACTCCCAATTAAAGCACAATCCATCTCCTACCCTTTCCGAGAACAGGAACAGCATACATGAACACACACGCCACACCCTCATCCCTTCTTCCAATCTGCTACACTTGGAAAATGTAACAAAAAAAAAACTCCAAAAACAACACTTCCATCCACCTCTCCCAGTTGGTAGAGCGCCTCGACCTCGGCTGCTGCCAAGAATCGAGCTGACAGGCATTTGATTTATTCCACCAGATAAAGTCAGTCTAAATTTCCGTCTCTTGCTCCAACCCCTGCCCCAGTAGCACAACCCCGGTTGCACACATGTTTCTTCCCTCCGTGCTCCGCGTGGCATAACAACAATAACAACAACAACAACAACAACAACAACGGCAACAACAGCAGCAGCAGCAGCAGGAGAAAGCAACCGAACCCATCGGAACCGGCTGCCATGACAGCACCTCGACCGGTGTGCGGCAACCCCCCTTGAAGGAAGCCGGAATGTTTGGTGCATCCTTAGAATACACTGTAGCTATCTTCGATTGGTTTTTCTAAAAATATCTGGAAAAACTTCCACTAAGGATCTTCAACAACGCTGTTGGAATGGGATTTGTGCTTTAGATCATTGGTGTATCAAGTTACATTTTTTTTCAAATAGACTAGAAGAAGTTTTGAGAACCATCATAACACCAAAATAAAAGATATTAGGTTTTAGGACGGTTCTTAAAACCTCTACAAGAATAATTGGTCATCAAAGTGTTACTTGGGTGTATCTTCAGTGTCGCCTGATGAGCTGTAGATACTCAAGGAACCGAAGAATATCTACCCGATATCGATGGTCACGGAACCTTTTTTTAAAACAAATACGAGACAAAAATTTTAAAATCACCGGCCTGAATAAAACCTTTTAGTTTAATGACGAATCGCATGAATGGATTTCCATATTCCATATTAGGAATAAGACAAGCCAAGAAACGAACCTTAGGTTTTCTCAAGGAGTTTCTGCATATGAAATTTAACCGGTAATTTTCCCCCGTAACGTGGGTAGATCACCTTATAATGGTGCGTTACGGTGTAAGATCTACCATAACAAATTTTGATTTTGTAATTCTCCTGCTTGGTTAATTTAAATGCAGGAGAATTATAAGATCAACATTTGGTTTACTTTTTTGTGTTTTTGTTTGATTTTTATATTTTGTTTCTTCATTACTAATGTACCATTTGTTTCAGTGTTATTTGTTAAATTTTAACTTTAATATAATGATTTGTTTCAGCCCTGTTCAGGTAAATAAAGCTGTAATTGTAATGAAGGTTAATCAAAATTCAATATATCATAATAACAATATTTATTATTTCAGGTTAAATCAAGTAATTGGTCAACTATATAATAAGTTATATTTAAATTACATGAAACTTGGGACTTTGGGAGGGGTAGCCTAAGGAAGCTAAATGAACTGGTTTCTGGGCAAATGTTCGTGGGGTAGCCAGACTTTGTCACGAGATAACAACCATCGTGTTGTCTTCCGAAGGTTTCCAGTGAATTTAGCTTACCCTGCTACAACAAACCATCAGGTAGATCATTCCCTTCCGGTATGACTCTGCAGCCATAGGTAATCCTTGCGCTGATGGTGGGTACTCAATCATCATCATCATCATCATCATGAAATTTAACCGGTAATTATTACAAAAATAAACAATTTGAAGTCCAACTAGCTTTAAGGAGGTTCTAAAAACCAGCATTAAACCCTAATGGTTTTATTTTAGTTTTATGATCGCTAAAAGACGTTATTCAGCCTATTTGGCTTGAAAATGTCACAAGGGCAGACTACCTAGCACATCAAAATTAAAAACGTGTGTTTTCGACACAAGCAATCAACAATTATGCAGAAGTTTTCCAAGTTACCGAAACTGCTAACTTCAATGACGAAACAGCTTTTCATGCGTCATATCATCCTGTTCATTGTTGCAAAATCCTTTCGCCCTTGCCTGAAGTGGTTAAAATTTATGAACATTAAATTTATTCGCCACATCGTTTTTCAAAATACACTTGAGTAAACGTCACGCCACGCACGACGGCCATTGTGTATCTTACCTTGGCGGTGTGGTAGCACACAAGTAAGGAGCTAAGAAGCGGAGGTGCTCGGCATCACAAGCTGATTCTGAAGCGAAGGCTCATCCCGGAGCCAGCTGGCGGCAGCAGGAGAAGAAAACGCATAAATCTAGAACGAGCGGACGGTCCCTAGAATGGCAGTAGCGGGGTGGTAGAACGCGTCGACTTCACACGTGGCCGAGGTGAACAGCCCGATTACGCAAACATCGTCGGTCGGAAGGAAACCCCTCGCTCCGGAGTGTAGGATCCTTTCCGAATGGGAAGGTAAGCCTAGGGAGGTCGGCAGGATGGTTCGCTCTTTGGCCCGCATAAATTACCGGGCTGTGTAGGTGGAAAAGAATATTTCTTAAGAAGCCTATATTAACCGAGTGTGAAAATATGGAAATTGGGAGCACGTTGGGAAGAGCCGCGGAAACAATATGAGGTGATATTTATCATTGACAACGACTGAATTGAATTCATTGCGTTTTCCTCGTAATGTGTGGGATGAAAAAACTTTGTGAACATGTACATAAAAAACAGAGATCCGCGTAGATTTCTTAAATAGCATTCTACATGCATTTGAACGTGTTGGAAAGGTGGAAGAAGTACAACGGCAAACACTATAATAATGCGAGAGGCGATAATGGAATTGATTATCACAGCGCGATTTAATGAAATCATGTAATTTTTATAGCTTTGTGTACATAACAACATCTACGTTGGACTGCTGTAGTCATATTCATACCGAAAAACTATTACATGAACTATCAAAAGGATCACTTTTCAACCAGAAATTCAATAATCCACAGCTTTACAACCGTAATGACGGCATTGTACACCGAGACACAAAAAGATTCCAACATTCTTGTCCCACAGACAGCGTTCCTTCTTGTGCTTGCACCGCTGGCTGGATCGCCTACTCCCGAAGAAGTCATTTAGCCTTTCTCTTCATAATAACCGAACGTTTCCCCATAATGACGCGTAATAATGGTTTCGAATGAAACTGTCGACTCAAGTTCGCCTGTTGTTCCATCACCCAGCCCCTCAACCCCTTCCAAAACTTTCCCCGCAAAGCAAAAGAAAAGTCATTAACGCTTTGTTTCAGCTTTGTTCAAAAATATCTGATAACAAGTTTGTCGTTAGAGGAAGTATAGAGTGACAATCCTCTCACTCTCCGTGTGCTGATGACGAAGATGACGGCGGCGGTGGCGATGGTGGAGGTGGTGTCGGTGCCGAATAGTTAAATTTCAATGTTGGAGCTGCGGATCGTTCTTAATCGCCCGGGAAGAAACAGGAGGCGGAGGGGCTCGACACAAGCTTGAACCACCTCGTCAGCCAAAAGTCAAAAGCTAAAACAAAGAAAACCTGACACGATGACGGTGGCAACGTGGCGGTGGGGATGGTATCACGTTAAGTTGCTTACCACGTGTGCGAGGGTTTGTGTGGTTCTTGGTGGCGTCTCCGATGCCAAAGCCGGTGGTGGTGGTCGTTTCTCAGCATGTGAAACTGCTGCTAAGCTCCTAAAATAATATTCAAACAGATCCGAACGACCGAAACGACCGAAATATGGTTACAAAGGAGTGACTCAAGCGCCGTTGTTGGCTGACGGACGGGAGGATGTTTTCTAACAATTTTGATATAATGGAAGCATGACCAGGGGGTTGGGCTTGGCCGGGAATATGTGGGTTCAAAGATTTGAACATGACTCTTGGAAGTCAAAGATGAGACACCGGATGCGGGCAGATGTTCAGCCTTAACAGGGATAGGGTGGTTTACATGAATGGAAACATTTTGTTGCTCTAGTCAGTTAGAAAGTAGGATAAAATTGAGCTATAGAACTTCCTAGGGCCCGAACATGTAAAGCAGTAAAGCTAGATCATGTTGAGGAGGACGGATTTGATTTCCGGTCACTCGAGGAACTTTTCTCAAGAAAAATTTCCTTGGCTATTTTAGCTATATCATATATTTTTGACTGCCACACAATATACAAATGCAAATTAGTCATTGGCTGATAAAACTCTTGTTCAATAACTGTGGAAGTACCCATGAAACAAGCTGAGAAGCAGACTTTGCTCCATTCAGGACGTTATGCCAAGAAGAAGAATTCCATGTGAACTAAACGTTGAAGAAATTTAATCATGGCATCCAGAATGATGATAAGAATTTGATGGCAGTAGCGCAGTAAATCTTGAATCGGAGCAATATGCTGTGGTTTTATAATATTACCGAAGCCATGAAATACAAGGCTTCGCCGGTTTTTATCATGAAATATGTCTTAAAGAGACATTTTCCGGACTATTGCATTATCAAGGATACCAACAGCTGTAAAAATGATTAAAGTTGTATATTTTTCCAAAGCTCCGCGACTTGCATGCCACCCTAATCCTTAAGTAACGATATTCGCTATCGCAACCCCAATGACACCGCCACCAACCGAGTTTGGATCATTTTCGGAAGACATCTTTTCCTCGCTCCAAAGCAGTAATCCTTTCCCTGATGATAAGTCTCGAGTAATGCAAACTATTTCTCTTCTCCCGTTACAAACCACAGCCCATCTCCTTGACGATTCTGTCTCACACAAACCCATAATACTCGCATTAGCATTCATCCGCCGTTTCTCGGAGCTTAATCAAGAAATATAATTATTTCAAATTTGGTAGTCCCCCTTCCCGGTTCAGTCAGTTGCGACGGGCTTTATGGAGCCCATTTCCGGGGCGGCCTAGGGATGAGTCGCTGATTAAAAGTCGTATCTATCAAATGACGGTGTCGGCGACGGCGACGTCGACGTGGTGGACCAACACAAGGTGAGTGCCAAAATAACCCGGATGTTGTGCCAAGGGCTAAGTGGTTTTGTTCTCATTAGTTTTTGGTGGTGTCGGCATCGTCGTGTGCACGCCGTCTCATTGAGTAAATTGCCACCTTCTGGTTGTCGGTTGGACGCGGATTCTGGACTCTGGCTTCCCGGCTCGAGGATGCAGTCCGACCGGCATTGCGTTGCGCCCGATTCGGAGCAGTGGCCCGTCCGGTTATGGCGGGGGGAGATGATTTATTCTTTAGAATAAATCTTGAGAATAAAATAAATTGTATTATTTATGGTTGTGTATCTTTCGGTAATAAACTTCAAGGATGGGGAACCCGGATGGAGCGCCCTAATGGAAGAGATAAGTTAGATTGTTTGGGTGTCTTGTTTTGAGGGCGAGCTTTTGAGAAATGGCTTGGCTGGAGTGGCTGTTGGAGAAAGCTACAGCCAAGAAGTGGAAGAGCCGGTTGTTGACGAAAATCTGTGAAAAGGGAGCGTTGCTCCATGCCATCATAAAAGGAATGTCAGAAGTATGTCAAATCGTAGATAGAATATCGCAACAAATATCTTCTGATGATGCAAAATAGGTCGTAATAGGTGACTATTGTTCATAAGCGGAGTGGTGAGCATAGTGATTAGTACATTTCAAACTCGAAGCGGTAAATGTGAGGGCATTCATCAATGCTATGCTGCAAATGACGGGTGTGAATCCCATTCGCTAGTGAAGGAATCTGAGTGAGTATTAAAAATACGATCTGTTATCAGCGCTAACTGCCACTACGAACGAACACGCAAAGGAAGCAAAAAAAAAAACAAATCAACTGTGACCGCTGTTCTTCATCGGTCGGTTGGCTTGTACCTAAAGCAAATTAACTGGAGACCATTCGTTCTCACTTGCTGTTGCGAGGGAGGTGATGGGGAATGATTCAGTAGATATATTTCTTGCTCGAATATTGTCTTGGACGTGACTATCGTGATCGATTTAATTTGGGATTCAGAGATTCAGAGAGCCACTCTCCGCTGAACCATTGTTCCTCACTCTTAATTACGTTTTTTATTCCTCCTGTGTCCTCTTGCTTCAAAAGCATGTTATGGGGGTGGGGGTAAGACGGACCGGGTGGGTAAGACGGACCACCGACTAGTTCTGGCACTTAAGAGCTGAAATTTGACTTTCTTTTACGATTAACTCTATCTTCTTATCAGTTGATGATTATTGAACCACTATATGAGAGAATACATATGTCAAAAGTCCAAAAAATAATCAATCATTTACCAGGCTACACGCTTTTGTGCTGGGATCTAATTTTGAAGCGGCAGTAAATAAGCTTTTTAACATTAAATTGCTAAGTTTTTGCATTTTATTTTGAGTTTCCCAGTAAACTGTTCCATCCTATACACAACGACATTGAGGTTAATTTCATGGATTATAAATAACGGTGGTGGAATGAATATTTTGCGTTGTGTGGGGGTAAGACGGCCTTGAGGGTGTGTAAGACGGACAGTGTTGGGGTTACTTTGATAGTGCCGTAAGAAATACATTAAGACCCCCACATTGTTCACAGTTTGAAATCTAGGGAGTAAAAAAATGATTGTGGAAGCCGTATAAAGCATTTCATATTGATTTTTTATTCAAAAATTCATTTTCTTAGAATTTTTGTTGTTGGAACAGTTTGAACTTTGTAAAATTACCAAAGCATTGCATACTGTTAGGCGTTTATCAGTCTATGGAGGTTTCCAATTTACAAAATAGATTTTAATTTGCAGAAACACGTTTCGCTAAGAGATTTAAGGCCAAATTTAGATTCTACTATGATTGATCTACCGAATACAAACGGCCACAAACATCATTTAACACAATTAGAGGCGTATTAGCTAAATTTCCAAACGTGTCCATCTTACCCACCCTACCGGTCCGTCTTACCCACACTGTTGAAAAACATACATTTGGAGATCACTTTTTAATTATCTCAAAAGTCATGGAAAATCAAATTTTATTGCAAAATCGGCTTCCAGACTGTAAAGTATCTTAGTTGAAGTATATAGTATGGAGATAAAATTTTAATTATCGCATTGTTTACACTGTTAAAATAGAGTGTTTACTAAACATGTCCGTCTTACCCCCACCCCCCCTACAGCTATCGCTCCGGGTCGAAATGCGCCGGTCAGAGGAACAATTTTTGCTTCGTTCGGGAAAAAATAGCTTAACTTTTCAAGCACTGCCATTCGGTCCAGGAATTTGTCATAATGGAAATTTCCTCGATTTCAATGGGCACAGGATACTTTCGTTGGCAGAGGAAGTACGGTAGGGTTATGCGTATATAGACCAGTTCTAGGCAACTCAAATCCATACAGTCCAGTGGCATCCCACCAGGTAGAAGATCGGGTAATCAACCCTGGTGAGAACTTTGGTCATAGACTGACAGGATGGGCGGGGAGTTAGATGTGCTGCCCTGTGCATCTGGTCTTCAGAAGAGCGGCTGTTCCTAACGTCCGAGGCTACTGATTGGCGTCCAAGTGCTAATGAATGACTCTAAGTTCCAATATGCACCATGATCTTCCGGAAAATGAGAGGGTTTTTGCTCGGCACATCGAGCTAGCCGTGTAAACTAATTGCAATGTAAAGTCAGAGTAATATGAATTGGGGCCAAAGGTTACGTCCTCGGATAACAAAAAGGACTTGCGATTAGATATTCGCATACTCGCTGGTCTCTCCCGTGGACCGTAGGCAGGAAGTGTGTTTGGCATGATTCCTGTAGCGAACATTTAGATTTAGATTTAATCTACTAGAGTTGCGGCATCACACGTGAACTGGGAACAGCTTTCAGGTGTGGAATGTTCAAGTTGAGGATTGAAGACCAAATCTTCAACATAATCCTCGCTCCGGATGGACTGATGATGACAAGGACGCATTCTACGCACATCTTGAATTCGAGTACGACCACTACTGCCCAAGCCACAACATCAAGATCATCGTAGGAGACCGAAACGTCCAGGTAAATCAGGAACGAAAATTCACACCGATGGTTGGAAACTTATACGACAACCAAACAAATGAAAACGGCCTACAACTCATCGATTTCGCCACCTCTAAAAACTTATCTCTTCGTAGCACATTTTCTCAACACAGCCACCCTTATCGTCTGAAGATCATCAAAGCAGACGGAATCGCAAATCGATCACGTTCTGATTGATGGATGGCACTTCTACGACATTATCGACATCAGGACCTATTGTGGAGCTAACATCGACTCTGCTCACTACCTGGTGATAATCAATCTGCACCCAAAGCATTTTGTCACAACAATGTACGGTACCAACAACTGCCACGGCATAATCTACAGCACCTGAAGCAACAGGATGTCACCTGAGCATAAACACAGAATCTCAAGACAGCGTTGCCAGACCAGCGTTTGAAGAACTGTGATGCAAGGAAATGGAATTTCTATCAGCCGCAAGCCGAAATCGCAACCGCCAAGGACAGGTACAGGAGCATCTTGACGAATGGACATAGCTTTACAAATCTCTACAGAGATTACTTTAGAAATTGTTTCCTTTCCTTTGAAAAATTACGTCAGAATGTGTCCAGGTACTCCTTCTGCGATTCATCCCGAAAATCCAGCAGAAATTTCTCCAGGAGTTCATACAGAGATTCCTTCAGGATTTTCTCCAGATATTTTTCCATGTATTTCCTCATAAATTCATCCGACATTTCCTTAAAGAATAACACTAAGAATTTATCTGTGATTTCTTTGAGGAATTTATTGAGAAATGCTTCCTAAGAATTTCTACAGGAATTCCTTTAAAAAGATCCTGAGTTTTTTTTAACAATCTTTGCAGAAGCCTATCTAGGTGTCTTTTCAAGTATTTACATAGGGATTTCTTCAGAAATATGTAAACAATTTGCTTCAGGAATACAGAAATGCTTTCAGTGATTCCTTCATGAAATCAAGAGTTCAAAATTCCTCCGGAAATCTCTTCATGGATTACTTTAGAAAATCTTCTACAGACTTGTTAGGATAGTTTATTAAAGGATTTCTTCAGGAATTTTCTTGAAGTTAACTTAATAAACTTTTCTAGGAATTCCGCCCAAGGCTTTTCCAGGGAATTTCTTCTGCTATCTATGCAGGTAGTTTTTCAAAACTTCCTGCTGGAGTTCCTTCAAAAAACTTCACAGTGGTCTTTTGAGATATTCCTCTAGAGAAGCATTCAAAATTTCTTTCTGAGATTTTAACAGAAATTTCACTGGAGATTTCTTCAAAAGTTTCTTCTAAGATTCTTTTAGAAACTTCAGTGATATTCCGTCAGGGATTCATTCAAAAATATCTTCAGAGACTTCTTCAGAGTGCCAGGGATTTCCTTAGGAATTCAAGTGCGGGATTTCTTCAATAGTTCATGAAGTTTTAAAGAAATTCATAAAAACATTTCATAAAAAAGAATCCTACAGAAATTCTTACGATATCTTTTCTGAGGGTTCCTCCAAGAATTTCATGATTCCTGCAGAAATTCCTACACGATTTTAGTTTGGAAGTTGCATCTGTGGCTTCGTCAGAAATAACTCATGGAGTTCCTTCAAAGACTCGTGTATGAATTGTTTCAGATTATTTTCTGAAGTTCTTCCAGAAATTGCACTAAATTATGCCTGGTGAAATTCTTAAAATAATCTTTGAAGGAAATATTAAAGGAATCTCTGGATGATTGGCTGAAAGAATCCGTTCTTAAAAACACCTTGTTATTACTTTGGATATTCTTTGAATAAATTCTAAAAAGAATCTGGAATGATTTTTGGACATAAATTTCTGAAGAAACGCATTAAGATACCTTCTTAATTCCTAAAAAAAAATGATGAGAAATTTCTTGAAGAACTCTCCAAGTGATTTCAAGGACAAATTGCCTAAGATATTTCTGAGAGGAGTTCTGCAGATATATGTATAGAAATTTTTGAAGGAATCGCTCAACCCTCTACTTCCCATGGTTGCTCTAGAGCACCATCAGTTTTCGACGAACTAGAGACAAACGGAATTAGATGGATATGATTCATTAGTTTTTAGAATATGATTGTAATCTAATTATATTAACCCAGCTTTCAACTACTTGTTTCAATAGTGGAACTATGGATAAACTATCAAAATACTATCGATTTTCAACTATTTTTTGTTCGTTGATTTCGAAAAATTTGGCCATTTTTTTTAGAAAATTTTGTTTAAGGACAAGGTATTTGGAGTACATAGCTCAAAATTTCTAGAGCACCGTTTTTTGGAACCGTTGAACGGATGTGGATGAAAATGCATCACGCTAATTGTTCAGTGGTTGTCAACAGCGTGATGCATTTCAATCCAAATCCGTTCAACAGTTCTTAAAAAACGGTGCTCTAGAAATTTTGAGCAATGTACTTCAAATACCTTGTCCTTAAGCACTTTTTTTTTGGAAACGCTTTCTTGGCATAGAAAAAGTCTTTCAAAGTCGTGGGAAGGAAAGCGTAAAAAAATGTCTGCCGAAATTCCTGTAAAAATTTTTAACAAACGTTCTGATGGAGTTCTTGTTTGAATCAATCGATACATTTCTGAGAGATCCCTGATAGAATTTCTGAAGGATTTCTTAGAATTTCTGGGAGATGATGATTAACCTGGATTTTTTAGGGGAATGTCTGTAAATAAAAATAAAATCGGGTTAAGTACTGTTCCTTTGAATTCCACTAAGAATTTGCATCCTTTGACAGATGCGTATTTCGACCTCAACTGTAAGGTCGTCTTCAGTGTCTTGTACTTGACTCGAGACGACCTTACAGTTGAGGTCGAAATACGTATCTGTCAAAGGATGCAAATTCTTAGTGGAATTCAAAGGAACAGTACTTAACCCGATTTTCTTTTTATTCTGAGAGATCCCTGGAAGATTTTTTTAAGGAATGCTAAGAAGTACTCCTGAAGATTTTTTTGAAGGAATTCATAGAAAAAAAAAAAACTTTTACAATTTCTTTAGGAATAATTACATAAATATCTCCGAAGAAACGTTCTTAAAGTGAATCTTGCAGAAAGAATAAACATCATGAAAAAAAAAATATTAGAAAACTTCTGAACGAATTTCTGAAAAAATAAAACAAAAGATTTTTTAAAGAATCTATGGAACACCTGGAAGAACAGGAAAACTCTCTGAAGGTTAGCATAGAAGGATGATAATTTCTTTAATAATTTTCAAGGAATAGTAATTTCTGTATAGATTGCTGAGAGAATCTTTGGAAACATTTCTAAAGCATCACCGGATAAATTTGCGAAAGAATACCTGAAGTAAGGTATGAATTAACCCAACATGGAGTAATATCTGGAGGAATTTCTAGAGAAACTTCTTAAGAATTTTCTAGTGATAATTCTTTATAAATGCCTGAAGGAAGCTCTACATTAGGAATAAAACTTTTTCCAGTAAAAAATCGGCATTTCTAAAGAAACCCTCTAAAGGAACTTTTCAATGGCTCTCTGAAATAATTCTTTGTATTTTTTTTCCTGGAATTGCATCTTTTGAAGAAAACTTTGAAGGAACTCGTTGAGAAATTTTGGAAAAATTTAACGAATTTACAGCCCAACCTTATGCTTCCTTTACCCACCCAAATGAACTGGATTAATCTCTTATGTTAACCTATAAATATATTGCTGCTATAAAATATACCACTCACTGAAGGTATAAAACTTCCAGCACGATAACCTGATACCATGTCCAGCCCGGAGCGATTTCACTCAGGTTTTCCATCCATCTCTAAGCAACCTGATGGCATGGCGTGGCGAAGCAAAGATCGAAGCCACCCTTGCGGTGGCGTTCTGGTGTCGGAACTTAATCTTCAACTCAATTAGGTCGGTTGAGTGGCATGAGTGTTAGCGGGAAAGAATTCGGAAAAGAATGCCGCGGTCTCTCACCAACCTTCTAACCGTTTGCAAAACCCGAGCTACTCCTTTATCTTCCCCCCGGAAAAGGCCAACTTCATTGTAAATTAGAGAAGAAAAAATCAGCTTCTTGGTTGCTCACGTGAGTAAGAACCTGTAGACTTTGAAGGTCTTTTCGGCAGGCGAAACTTCTTTGCCTGCCGGAAGTGGATAAAAATAGCAAGTGTGTGATACAAATATCTTCTCTCGCAACTTTTTTTTTCCTCCAAAAGCCAACACCAAACTCGTTCCTTTTTTTATTCCCCATCAAAAGTTGTACGTTGCTCACGGTTTGAAACCCGAAACGGAACATCAAGAGTATAGGATGTGAGGTTGCACATGCTTGCGTGGCAAAATTCAGTCAACCTGGCTTTTGTTTTGCACACGGCATGAACGGAAGCACATCGGCTCGGCGCTGCTGTCTGTAGGATCATCTGCTTCTGACGGCGGCGGCGGCAGCCAACTCTGAGAACACTCTTGTTTCATCATCCTTGGTCTCGACTGAACGCCACTGGAGAACGAAAGTGAAGAATTAAAAGAGTTCACCAAGTGGAAGGTTATGAACAAAGCGGCTTCCACCCAGAAGTGGCGAGCATCAAAAAGTTAGCTCTCTCGCTTTCCTGTGTGAGCTGCTCCTTTTAGTACATTTCCCGTGTCGTCGCGTCGTCGTCAAGGCGAAGTGGTTTTAAGTGTGCTTTTCTAACTTGGCGCCCCCTTTGGCAGGATGCAAGCAAGCTGGAACGAGTGAATCGCCAAAAGGCAATAACGGCACCTGACTTTGGGATAAGCCCCGTGCCTGGTTGGGCCTCACTCCCGTGAAAAAAAAAAACCTGGAAAACATGCATAAATAAGTTTTTATTACATTTCAATTTTATGCTGCTAACTTTGTATTTTAGAAACCGTGTGCTGCCAGCTACCCGGTGACGTTGTTTGAACAGCATCCAAACTGGAGGGATTTTCACCTGTTCCTGCGAGAATAGAGAGCCATGAAGTCACCCACATGTGACTCGTCGACTCCAGCGCCGACTGACTGCTTTTGACGGCACATGCCACTGCTCTGAAATTGCTTCGTAGTTAGAATGAAAACGTTGAAACACACCATCGTCAACTAGAGAGTCACCGCAATATTCCACTACGGTCGTACCCCGATGACTACGGCGGAGACGACAAACGCCGGCATCAACATTCGTTGGGAACCGGTGATTATGAGGTCGACTTTCCAAGTGTATGTGCACAAAGATTGCCCGTGTGCCGGGGAAGTTTTCCCACCGAAAGTGACGCACGTGCTTTTAATTTTCCATCCCACATCATGCTTGGGAACGGTGAAAGGCAACGTTCGTCTGTGTGTGTGTGTGGTCTGGGTTCACGGCTTACGCTTTTCGGTGTGTCACCTGGTTTAAATGAGATTCTGATAATTACATTCCGGCTAGGCGCCTGCCGGTGAATTAGGAAGGCACTCGCATAGATTCGAATGGAGCTTGTTGAATTTGCTCGAAGCTAATTAGAAGCTCAGGCGAGAAGCTGCTAATAGGGGATGTGACACTGTCACAAGAAGATTCATAACCGAAAGGATTCGTTTTTTTAATCTTCTTTAAGATTTGACAAAAGATACACATATTTAACTAATTACGATAATTATTCAAAATAATATCGCAATTTGGATGCATACGCTAGGATTTTTATCTAATTCCCATCATACAGAGCACCGACCAATAATGATTAAGCCCAATGTCTCACAGCCATTTTGGTTTCAATGACTAATCCATAAATTGGCTTTCATATCATGTAAAAAATATATTGTTAAACAAATCGGCACCAACATTTCAAAAGGGAATAACTGCATTTACAACCAATGAGATGAATGAAATACGATCCACAGCTCTGTGAGAAGGCATTGGTTGTAAATGCAGTTACGCCCTTTTGAAATGTTTGGTGCCGAAATACCATTTTCTTGAAATAATAATATTGAATAATTGTCCCTTGAGCTCTATTTCCATCTGATCTACAGCTATTTCGGGCACAGCATGAATTCCAGTCCCGTCACACTTTGTACGTGACACCATGGTTAATAAGATTGTCAAACATTATGATTTGGCCGTAGTTGTGTAGTGTATTCTAAAAGTCGGTAAATTTCTTGAGCACTCCACCAAGAGATTGAGAAATCATTCTACGAGTTAATCTAGGAGTTCCTAGATAATTTCTCCAAAAATGTCTTTGGAAATTCGTCTAATAATACATTAGGGTTAGAGCTGTTTCGACAATACATCAGGAGTTCTCGTGAATTTCATCAGGAGATTAATTCCTCATGTATTTCTTCAAGATTTTCCTCGTGAACTTCTTTAAAAGAATCTCCATGAATTGCTTCCATAATTCCTCTGAGAGTTTTTTTAGAATTACTCCAGTAATTTCTATTTTTTTTCCAGAAGTGAATATGTATGCTTTTAAAAGGTCCTTGGAGAAATTTCTCTGATATTTCTTGCAAGCCTTCTTGTAGGAATACCTGCCGGAATCATCTCGAGAATTAGCCAAATAAGAATTAGTACAGGAAATTGTAAGAAAGATCCAGGAGCATATTCTTAAATTTTGTCGTATTTTTTCCTGCAACTCGAGTCGAGAATTTCCTGAAAGTTTTTTTTTTGAAAATTGATCTAGACGTTTATACGGGAATTTCTCTAGGAGTTTCTTCCGGAATTTCTTTGAGAATTCTTTGGCAGTTATCAATCCTAGACAATTATTTTTTTAGAAATTTCCCCAATGATTGTCTTTAGCATTCTTCCAAGAGATAGAACAATCCTTTCACGAGCTCTTTTGGAGCATCCATTAAGTACGTCACGCTCAGATTGGGAATTTTCGACACCCTCTTCCTACCATCGTATGGGTTTTTCCTATACTTAATACATTGCTTGTCACACTTTCACAAACCACCCCTCAAAGAGACGAACCAGCCAAGGGCTGAAAGTCTCTATAATAAAGATAAATCAATCAAATCAATCAACTCCCCCTCCCCCTAAGACCGTGACGTGCTTAATTAATGGTCCCTTTGAACAATTTATACTATAATTTCTTCCTGATTTCCTCCAGATGTATATTTTAAAATTCTTGTAAGGGTTTTGCTGGTGATTTCTTCCGGAGATCATTCGGAGTTTTTTTTCAGAAATTTTCCTGGGAATTATTCGGCTATTCCTTCAGGAGTTCCTTTGGTCTTCTTTTTTGCTAGGAGTTCCGTTGATAATTCTCCAGGAGTTATTCTGGGAATGCTTCCGCGAGTTACTCAAAAAAATTCTGAAACAGTTTCATCAGAAATTCCTCGAGAGGTTTTTTTTTATTTTCATAGGGAACTCCTTTAGGGTTCCCAGAGCTGAAATAGCAACTAATTTAAAAAAAAATCCTTATGTAACTATCGCACTCTACTTAGCGTGAGTCATGAGGCCGTACAAATGTTGTTTGCTCCATAACCATCTGAATCAAAACCTCAACCCCGCGGTAATGATCCAGTGATGAAGTAACTGCAATCCCATTAGCACCGAATGCCTTCGAGTGTCTTCCGCCGTTAAGTGCATCAAAGTGATTCAAGGTAAACGAGCTAAAAGCACCCAAACACTAAGCGCCATCGCTCAACTACTCCAGCACTTCCCGTAAATTCCACGCTCATAATGAAAAGCGGTGCAACAGGGCACCGGCCGACAAGAGGGAGGAAACTTTTACGATAGATAATAATCATTAACTTTTAACGACACATAAATTCTGTCCACCACCCACACCGAGCCACGGCCGACCGAGGAAGTTCCATATAATCGCGCGGCCTGGTGATAAGCGTTCGAAGAACCGAAACTCCGGGGGAACGGGGTGCACACAAAGGCAGACATAATCATAAGCATCGTCGTCCTGAGCTCGTCATCATCATCATCATCGTCATAGTCATGGTAGCAACAACACACCACAAAATAGCGCGTTCGCTTTTTTGATTCCGAACAAACTGCTTTTAAGCAACGGAACACTCTGTTGAATGTCCTTCTCGCTTCTAAATAGTAGTCCCCATCTCCATGCTGCTCAGTGAGTTGCATTGGGGGAGCGGAAAGATTTGCCCGGGCTTAGACAGGCGCTTTTTATTGCCCTCTTCTTCCACACTACAGCGTTTGGGAATGATCTGGTTTGACTATAAAAAGACATTCCAAGGAACGGTGGTGGTGGTGGTGACGGCAGCAATACAACAATGCACGATGGGCTCCGTCGCTTTGCTGAGTAGGATTAGAAGGATTCCGCGTTTCGACTTCTGTTGAAGCAAACGCGCGGTCTTTATTGAGTGAGAATCGAAATTAGGAGTAATGACGGCGTCTTCCTAGCAAGAAAGACGAGACGAGTGGGCGTAAATTCAATGCCTTGTGCGGATAAAGAAGATTCCAGTGACGAACCAATACCAACAACACTGATGGTATGATAGTAGACAGGATTCACTGCCTTCTTCCGCCTTCCACATCGTCTCCAAAGCCGGAAGAGCTCGATTCTACGTTCTTTCTAATCAAAATACGATTATTCATCGCGACAATGCACGGTGAAAGCTCGTTCCTCGAGGCGATTGGTTCGATTTGGATCGATTTCGAAGAGGGTGGATGGGTGGCAAAAACAACGAAGGATCAATAAATCAAGATGGGCGATAAAAAAAGAAGAGCGGTGACGTTTTGTCGCAGAGCGGAAGGATAATGAAATTGTGCGGTTTCGACGGGAGGATTAAGCTTCGGTGACGATGGTTTTACGTTATCCTGCTATTCCGAATGGGAAAGGGAAGGCAGAATAATGATTTTCCATTTCGCTAATACCACTTATAAAATGAATCCTCAATCGAAGTCTATTCCTTAAGTGCAAATTGAATTTGCAGTTGTTGAATGAACTGAAGCGCATCGATTGCTTTTTTTTCGACAAGGGTAATAGAGTAATTTGTTTTGCCATAATGGTTGGGAAAGTTTATCAAACAATGCTACTGCTTAACCTAAATTTCCTAGCTGTACAAAGGGTCAACATGGAAGATTTTTTTCTTCGTACACGGCATTCACCTGCTCTTGAAAATTGAGCTTGGTATGTACGGTCTGCCATAGACAAACTCTTCTCCTCCCCTACACTGTACTGCAATCTGACGTGGCAGGAACCATTATAGGATAACAATAAATAGAAGATCACCAACACTTTCAAACTGAAGATATCTCTTGTTCCTAAGGAGCTGTCTCATCGGTTTCTTGTGCAAGTGGCGATTATCGAATAACCACTACGGCTGCCAATCAATCATAACAGGCCATAAACCTGCTCAAGCAACAATTTTATTAAGGTGATTCTATTTTGGTTTTATGAACGTGGTTATAACCTTCTCGAATATACAGGGGATGGCCAAAATGTTTGGGATAGGCAACTTTTTTTTTCTCTAACAAAAAAGTTCAACGTGCTATAACTTTTCATAGAGTGCATCAAATCATCTCAAATTTTGACTGTTTGTCATCCCATTATATGTGCATCATTGGTACAAATTTGGGCTCTATTGATTAATATTTCGCAAAGTTAGAATCGTTCGGGTAAAACACCTTTTTTTAGACAACTCATTTTTTAGCTGTCATATCTCGGAAACCAGTGAACCGAATTGAATGCAATTTTTAACGTGCACTAACAATATGTAAATGTTTCACAAACTATTAAAACATTGGTACTTTTGAAACGTTGAAAAAAGTTATCATGGATTGACACTTTTTGGATTTTTCTCGAAAAAGTGTATATTTTTTACATCAATGTCAATAAATTTTAGTTTTGATATCCAGAGATTTTCCACTTCTGTTCTCAAATTATCTCTAATCAGATAAATTAGAGCCTATTAGATTGAAGGAAGAACATATTTAATAATTTTTGTGTGGTATTGTAAATTTAACTAACTTTCCTCCATATGGGTAAAAATTTCAACCCGGTATAACTTAATTCGCCGTGAGAAAATATTACATTTTATAATGTCGTATTAAGCATCAATATATTGTTGACAAACGTTAAAAAACTCATTCAATTCGGTTCACTGGTTTCCGAGATATGACAGTTCAAAAAATAGTTGTCTAAAAATAGTGTTTTACCCGAACGGTTCTTACTTCACGAAAAATCAATCAATCGAGCCCAAATTTGTACCAATGATGAACATATAATAGGTTGACAAACAGTCAAAATTTGAGATTTTTTGATGCACTTTTTGAAAAGTTACAGCATGTTGATTTTTTTGTGGGAGAAAAAAAGTTGCCTATCCTAAACATTTTGGCCATCCCCTGTACTTGACTTTAAAATGTTACCTGAGTGAGGTCTATTTTCTTCCATTTCGACTGCAAATACGGTTACTCGAACCACTTTTTTTTCAACCCTTTCAACCCATAGGGGAATAAACGTATTTTGGACACAGCGTTACGCCAATATATTTTGGATACTTCCATTTGTTTTTGCTGTACGTGTCCAAAAAATATTGGCTCGTTGCTGTGTCCAAAATATGTTGGTTCCCCTACCTACCATTATGAACCTTTCTTTCATGTGGAACCTCAATGCAACCACCTGACAGAGCAAATTTCCTTTTAGCGACTTACTTTGGACCACGGATGATTGAAATGCGCAAGTAAACAATTTTAATTTGCATTCTCCCCTCACACTAATGGAAAACACTAGAGAAAGGTTTGAAGTTCTTGTCGGTTGACCGGCAGCTGGACGGACGAATGATGGCCATTTCAAGAGACAAAAATGCACCTCTTTTGCGAGTCCATTCTATTCGAATGTGTCCAAAGCACACCTGCCGCACTTCCCACAGAGCAAAGACTCTCACGAATAGACAGACAGTAAGGATGTAAATGGATCCACGAAACCAAGATTTGCATTTCTGCCATTAATTTCCCCGGATGGGTGCTTCCGGTTTTCCACTACCACACGCCGGCTTGGCCGACTCTCTCCGAAGTCTGGATGCCTTTGGCTTTCTGTCGTAATGGTTTCGGTCCAAGGATGGGCGCGCCGCAACATAGAATAAAAATCCTCTAACTTTATGGAAACACTTGGAAGAGCCATTTCCGGCGGTGGTGGATGCCGGCTCACTTGCGCAAATAGCCAAGCTGCCACCGCCGCCGCCATCGCCACAGCCATCGCTGCGCAGTTTGTTTACATTTCTGCATGAAAATCACTCCTCCGAACGTCGAGAAGTGTGTTTGCAGAGCTGTCGAAATTGTGTGTTGGTTTTTTGGCTGTTTGGTCTGTGTGGCCGGTTTTCTCTCTGTCTCATCCCAGCACCAGGTATGGTGATGGGGTTTTTATTCGTCGTTAGTAAGATAGTCATGATTGATAGAAAGAAACTTTGATTTCACATGTTGTCTTTGCATGAGTTTGCCATCGTCCTGCTGCTTTCAGGATACTCAAGAGGCTCACACTGAAATTGATTAAAACATTGAACAGACTAGCTGCTTCTTAAACAACTTGAAGGCTTCCTAGAAGTTTTTTTTAGAATCCTGACGTTCTGAAGCAAACTTAACTGTAAGTACAACAACACTTGTTAGAAAACCGGACTTATTTGCAGTTGGAACGTAATGGCAAAAACATTTAATCAAGTATGACAGTGGAGCACCCTACCCTAGTCGTACTGGACGACGAGTTCTGCGAAGCAAACTTGCAGTAAAGTGATTTTCTTTATATTCACTTTGTGAAAACATGTTATACACCGAACTCACTTTTCGCTTCTGCTCGATTGAAAAAAATTATAAAAAAAAATGGCAAACCAGCAAGCGTGATGTCAAGTATTTTCTTTCTAAAGTGAAACCTGCGGCAGGGTTTGGCATAAAAGCCCATATGAAGCTACTTAATCACTTGTTTATGTCACTGGTTGTTTTCAGTGGTGGTGTTCTAATCCAAATTCTGACATTTGGAAAGACCAACACCAATTTCGATTTTAGGGCTATTTCGTTCCAAATAAAATAGAGCTGTTCTACGCCTAGTTCCATTTTTCACATAAGTCCGTTCCAACTTTAAGAGATGGTTCGTTTTTGTTCGTTTTGCACAAGGACTGCTCATGGCCATAGTACTGCCCACTCTTTAGTCGAATATACCTCTGAACATCCAGTACCCAGACAACCAGAAGTCACATAAGGATGCATGCAGTACATCGTATAAGGTACTATTTAAAGTTACTATTGCATATATGTACGGTGCAATTTTCATCGCATATGGTGCTATATTTTGAACTTCTTGCGATGTATCTGGGAAAGTCGTATAACAATACAAATCAAATTTTTCAAGATACAACTACATCTAGTAAACGATATTATGATGTTTTATTGCGATGAACTCAACTTATTCGCAACAGTCTGCGAGCGAACTCGCAAAGTGTTATGCGAATTCGCATAAATGCGTATTGCGAAGATTATATGACTGCGCTTGGTGCTTTCCATATTATGCCAGTTTAAATCGCGTAAGTGTACGAATGAAATCGCATAAATGTTAAAATAAACTCGTTAATATGTGCATACAAACTCGCATAACCCAGAATCGTTTACATTGATATAATGCGATTTGGTATGTGATAATAATTAATAAATGCTGTTGGACGGCGCATTAACAAGCTGCAAGAAATTGAACAGCTTTCATTATCGTTACAAATTCATCATGTCTGTCCTGTGTTCCTGATAATCAACAATGGAAAAGGGATAGTGGAATTAATGTGGGGAATCACGGCTCATCGCTTTAACAACCAGTTAGTCACGCACAGCGTAGGTAAATCAAGTTATTTCAACAAACACTGAGGTGAGTTAGAATATCATGATAATTAATTAGCTTGTTTTACAAGTAGTGTTTGGTGTTAAGCGTAAAGTAGGACTCGTTGATCTGAAGGCCGTTAGTTCGACACTGAGGGAACTAAAATTGTTTTTTTTTTTTAATATTATTAAGTTCCATAAGATTCTATATAACGTCGCAATAGAGCTCACCGTACATAGCAAAATATATTGTTTTAAATCATATGGCATCATTAATATCCCGACAATGCACGTATATCTCAACTGCATAAAAGCACGTATAACACGGTCATAAACTTCATTATACGTACAAATTGGTTGTCTGGGATAGGTAATCCGGTGAAAAAAATAGAGACAATCCTCTGGGTTGAGTTCTGTTCTGAGTTAACCTATAAAGAGACCATTCAAAATCGATCAATAGGGGTATTTTTCAATGCCTTCTGTGGTTTCCGGAGTTTATGTTTCTGTTGTAATTTCTTCAATAGCATCACCCAAAATTTCTCCTGTATTTTCACCGAGAAATTTTGATGAAGCTGTTACGCGACTTCCTACTGAAATTGCAACTGGAAATCCTACAGCAAGATATCTACGATTTCCTCTAGAATTGCTATTGGACTTCTTTATGGCTATTGGAGTTTTTATTCTTAAGACTTCTCTCCTAGAAGATACATCAGGAACTTTCCTAGAAGTTCCATAAGGAAATTCCATAAAAAAAACTCTATCGCAAACCTTTTGGATTTTTTTCTGTTAATACCTTATTTTCCCGAAAATTACTGCATGAGATCTTCCCAGGGCTTCTCCAGCAGTTGTTTTTGTAGGAAATACTTTGAGAAAAAAAAATGGCATTTGAATCGGTAGGCCATAGAGGATTTTTTTTGTATTACTATAGCAGTTCATTCAGTTGTTTATCTTGACAATTCCTTCAGATGCTACTATAGCAAATCAGTCTAGAGTTTCTCTGGTTTTTTTGAAGTTACTATGAAAATACTCTGAGGATTTTCTCCAAGAGCTTTTTTGAGGATTCCGTAAGAAGTAAGAAGTTTATTTAACAGTTCCTCCTAGAACTCCATCAAAAGTTCGTTTTTCAGGAGATTTTTAGGGAACTACCTCAGCCCGGATTTCTTTCAGACAGTTCTGTGGAAACTCTTTTAGGGATTTATTCGAGATTAACGGTATGCGGTATGGGATTTTTCCAAGGCGAAACGAAACGAAACGAAATACAAAATTTCTGATACGATGCGGTACGAAACGAAACGGAATTCAAAAATGTTTCGTGCGATCGATACGAAATCCGAATTCACTCGGTATTTTTCGAAACGAAACGAAGTTTCCGTAAAAGTTTCGCGGAATTTTGCAGTAACATATTTTTTTTGCGGATTATTACTGCGTGTTTGTGGTAACACGTATTGAGTTTCTAAAAATACTCTTATCCCACAGCTTCATTGGGTACAGTGCCATTTATACTTTCAATATTTTTCGCGACGTATATTTAAAATTTTAATGATTCCACCAATAACCTGATAAGATTGCCTCAATGACTCAATAAGAGCACATCAATAATGCGTGATCTAATGCTGTTTGTTTATCACAAACATGAAGCAATGATATGGAAACATCAGCCAGATGTTTACCAATCAAACTTTGTTGGATAGCGTAACTTCTGGAGAAAGCCTAAAATCTAAACCTAAAATTTATAGATGATAGAAATTATCAAAAAAAAACAAATAAAAGTTACATAGGAATTGAAAAGAATATTTAGGAAATGTGTGCGACACTAATTAAATATGAAGTTATTCGAAAAATATAACACCAAATCAAATTTTGATCTTGATATTTACCGTATTTTTAAATGTTCCAAGATCAAAGTTTGATGCTCTTTTCCTTCTGTTTTGTAGTATTTGTGTTTCAATGTACTGCTAATTAACATTTTATTTCAGCAGGATTCAGGTAAATGTATCGCACGATATAAATCATATTTTAAAAATATGTAACTGTGGCGAGCGTATCACTAATATGTAGCTTATTTGACGTACGATGTTAATATTATTTTATATTTCAGATTATCAACGGAAGAATCTAGTAATTCAACCAAATGCCAACAAGATGACGAGGATGAATTGGGCAGACAACTGATTCGAAGCAGTCTAACAATGGTGTGCCTGAACGTTAACCAAGCGTATCCTTTGGAGTTTACCCTTCCACTAACAACACCCAAATTCCCGTGACACCTAGGCCTGAGAGATCGTAGAGTTGTCTACATTTTTCATAGGTGTCCAAAACTAACCATCCTTTCCCATTCCTCAGCAGTCGCAAGGACGTGGCCAGGACAGTGCTCGACCATTGGAGGATTGCGTCAGTCTTGTCTAAGAGTCAGAGATTAGTCCCAAATCTTTGTGCTTTGGTTCGGACGGGAAGGAGGCAACCCTCATAACAGCGGTCTAGGACTGTACCACCTACGAATTTGTGCGACTCGCTTAATGCTAATGCTAATGCTAATGCTAGTTATTCGAAAAATATAACACAATCATCTCTAGGTATTAGGCCAAAACATCAACCAGATAGATCAGGACTTGAACCTGGTGTGATGGTTAAAGTGCATGTCATTTTCGGCGCAGGCTTCGAGGACCTAGGATCAAATACCACTCCCAAAAGACTTCGGGTCTTTCGATTTGAGCCTGTGGGTCCCGAAATAAACTAGCCTAGGGCTTAACATATTGTTACAACAGTTGAAGAAAATAAAATAAAAAGGCTTTTCAAAACTTATCCACCCATAACTGCATATCAGTCACATTCGACAAAACTTGAGCAGGAATGAATAACTGGCACATAGCTGCAGCATACCAAAGTCAGGTATCATACCAAGGCAAGGTATTGGTCGGTTACCCAGGTATTCAATATAACTTATTTTGGTATTTTCTAGGTATTGATAAAATACCTCAACGAGTTATTGGTCTGATGTTGAGGACTGCTTGAGGTATAATTCAATTGGGTTCTTTAGTGAATAAAATATTGCTATTTTGTATAGCCTAATCGAAAGAGCTCATTTTTCTGAGTATAACGTGATTTTATTGGATTCCGATAGCTTTGTATTGATGGTTAAATTAACAAAACAGTTTTCATTTTTGTGGATAGAATGACAGTTCAATCGATAAAGTGACAGTTCGACCCGAACAAAAAAAAATCCCCATACAAACTTTAAATGCATTTTAAAAATAGTTCCCGGACTCCGAAAATTATGAAATTTTGGATTTTGACTAATTGTTGGGCGGAGAATCCGATTATGAAATAATCCGGATACCCCTAAAGAACCCAATTATGGAAAAATCGCTATATGTATAGAAAAATAGCCGATTATTATTTAGGTATTGCAATACCTGATGTCATTACTCACTAGATATGCACAGAATACACTCCAGTTATTATTTAAGGTATTTTACCTCTTATGCAGGGCTTATTAATAACTCATTCAGGTTGTAGGTATTGGGTTTTCCATACCTGAGTTTGTTATTCTACAACTATTTTCTCCTGCTCGGGTTGTATGGGAAAATCGTCGGTAATACCTGATGTCATTATTTGCGTAGTATTCGTAGAATACACACCAATTCTTATTTTAGGTATTTTACCTCTTATACAGGGCTTCTTAATACCTCATTCAGATTGTACGTATTGGCTTTTGCATACCTGAGTTCAAGGATGGGAACACTCACTTGCAAAGAGTTACATTCACTTGCTGTTTTCTCAGCTCATAAGCGTGCAATCAAGAAACGATGTATGGACGACTTTTGCCTTGTGGTTTTATCTAAAACTTTGCCGAATAGAGTAGGGGTCGAACACGCATGCCGAAATAGTGAGGGAGCTGCGAAGACAACTCTCCACGAGGTGAATGTAAATTACACTCACCTCGTGGAGAGTTGCTTTCACCGTTCTGTCACGACTTTGGTATTCGTGTGCGACCCCTACTCTATTCGGGAAACTTTTAGACAAAACCACAAGGCAGAAGTCGCCCATACATCGTTTCTTGATTGCACGCTTCTGAGCTGAGAAAATAGCAAGTGAGTGTAACTCTTTGCAAGTGAGTGTTCCCATCCCTGCCTGAGTTTGGTATTCTGCAGCTATTTTCTCCTGTAGGCATTGAAAAAATGGAAGTTTGCAACTTGATTATTATGGGAAAGGATCAAAATTTTAAAAAAATGATAAAAATTCAAAATGAATCCTTTAGCAATGAAATCTTCTACAGCTCTTCTTCTATTCTGGGCGAATAGTTAGAAAAATAATTAGACCAAAATATTTTTGATGGAACGCTATGAGGCCAGTGTGACTGTTATGCGAATACATTCGTGAATAATAGGTAATAAGACAAAACGACTTGGTATTTTTTTCACGTTTCGTAGAATAAACATGTCAAGTTCATTTCTGTGGATGAAAGTACTGATGATTTGGAGATGATCCCCGGTATTAACTCAATATAGACAAAAAACGGAAACTGTTATAAATATGCAGTTATGTATTTGAAAAAAAGTGTCTCACATAATATCACCAGCCGAGAAATCCAGCTAGCAAACGTCTTTTTCACCGCAATCTAGTATAAAAGTTGGCTGTACACATAACGTTGTTACAGTTAGTCGTGCTCATCTAACCTTTTGACATTTGAAACTCACTGCTGAAATAAACAAATAGTTTAAAACATCGTGTATAACGCTTCGTCATACAGATTTGATAGTAACTCTTTCAAGAGTTCAACTGCAAATTTCCTGGAAAAGAATTTCTCCAGAAAATTTTCCATGTATTATACTTTCAACCGAATTTGTCTTTATCAATTTCTTCTGCGATTTCCTATATATTTTTTTTCTGGAGATATATCCATGTTTTCTTAGAACTTTTGCTAGTGTATCCCACACCCTGTATCATCCTAACTAACCTAATATTCTCCATTACTCTGCTAAAAAAAAATCCCGTTAGGAATCTAAACTGAAGACAGGAACTTAACTTGTTTTTGTTTTGCATTTGATTCCTTCAGAAAATTTAACCAAAATGCTATGTATGGTTCGGCATACAGCAAATGCTAAAAATATATGTACCTATTGAGCAAGATCTTGATGGTAGGTCCAAGATAAAAGAAGCTATTTGATATTGTTTCTGTCTTTATTCTAGAGCCTGGGAGTGGTTTGTCTTTCGTTATTTAAGATGTTTTGTTAAACACTTTTCAGTAATTTGAGATTAGCAAGATCTTCAATAGATGATATGGATGTTTACACTATGTATTTGTTTTCGAAATTTGTTTGACATTCCGCGGAATTCCGTTTGATTTCGTCAAAATCTATTTTTTTGAGACGAAATTTTTAAAATTTGGCGAAACGAAACGAAATTCAAAATCATAAATTTCGCCAAGGTGAATTCCGTGGAATTCCGCGGAATTTCGTTTCGAGTTATATTTGGCGAAACTTTTCGGTATACCGCATACCCTTATTCGAGATTGTTGTGTTATTTCTAAGATGGTTTCTGAAAATTCTTTGACAATTTCTCATAGAGATCTTTAGGGAATTACTTAAGGAGTTCTTCCCAGCTGAAATAAATTAAGGATTTTTCAGAGTTTCTAATAAATTCCTCTGGAAATTCTCTAAGAAGTTGCTTCAAAATTTCGGGATTCGTGGTCGTGTGGTTAGGGGCGCCAGTCGTCTGGTTGTTTCGTAAGCTTCGGAGTGTGGATTCGATTTCCAATCCAGTCGGTTAAAACTTTTCGTCAAACGGAACATTCTCTACTGCACCACTGGATGTTTCGTGTGTGTTGTCCGTTGACTCATGTTAGTGATCGTTCAGTCTGTGCAGGCTCTGGTTGTAGACGACGTGGAGGCTTCTTCCAACGTCAAGATTGAGTAATTACTCATACTTTCCATTGAATTTAAATTCTCCTAAATTCCATTTCATAATAGAAATTGAAACATTTGTACAAAAAGTCTGGAACACAAATGTTGAACGCATCCTAACGCTAACGCATCATAATATTGACTGATTTCCACTAATGGTTGACCGCTTCACTGCGGTATTTGAAATTTCAACTTTTCTGATAAAAATTTGTTCCATTTTTATTTTCAAGTTTTATTTGAGTGTCAGTTGATTTTCTGAGGGTTTTCCGGGGATTATTGGGTCTTCCAAGAGGGTTTAGGAACATTCAGAGGAGCTACAAGGCGCATCCAAGCTTTTCAGGGCGTTTAAAAAGGTTCCGGAAGGGTTTCTGAGGGATTTAAGGGAGATTCAGAGAGGAATTCGGGGAGTTTTCCAAGAAATTTCAGGAGGTTTTCAGGTGGAATTTCATGATTTTCCAAGAGTTTCAGTGGTTTCAGGTAGTATCAGAAACTTTCAGGGGGGCTTCCAAGTTTCAAGGATGCTTTTGAGGAGCTTCAGGACGTTTCATGGGGTTCAAAATGATTTTTGCATCACGATTGGAACACCTCGCTGGCATAGTGTACGGTTTGGGTCAGAAACTGACCCTAATGGCAAAGGAGGGTTAAGAGTTTTTTTTATTTCAGACAGATTTCAAGGCATTTTAGGAGATTCCAGGTAGTGGTTCCAGGGTACCTATTCAAGTGGCATTTGGATTTGGTTTCCAGAGGTCCTGGCGTTTAGAGTGATTTTAAGTAGTTTTAAAACACTTCTGAAATCTCCTGAAACCACCTGAAATAGTTCTGAAGCACCATGGAACGTCTCTGACACCCCCAGAAATCTCTAAGGATCCCTGAATCGTCCATGGAAAGCCCTTGTCAACCCTGTAAACCCTAGCATAGTCCTTAAAATCATATGTAACGACCTGAAACCCCCTCAAAACCGCTATTATTCCTCTAAAACCCTCCAAAACGATTTTCCGGAAACTGATCTTTAATAACTAACAAAACCAACTAAATAATGAACTCCATTTGGATATGTAGCACCACCTAAATAGAATTCACCTAAATGAACTCCTAACTAAATGGAGAATTGAGAGTATTATGAGTATTATGATGAGTATAATGAAAGTACTCCAGAGATTCTTCCAGAGATTTTTTTCTTTGATTTCTTAAAGAATACCTTCTGAGATTTTTTCCGGAATCCCTAGAATCTTTCATCCTCCAGGTACTCCGAACTAGGTTCTCCTAAAAGTTTTTTTTGGGGATGTTTCCAAAAGTTTTTTTCCTCGAACTTCCAACAATTTTACCCGGGATTTTTTTTCATGATATCTCCTGGAATTCGTTTCGAGATTCCTACAGAAACTCCTTCCAAAATTTAGTTAGGGAATTGTTTGCGGAAATCTATGCGAGATTCCTCCTGTAGTTGCTTCTGGGACTTCTTTATGCATTCTTTATGAGATCCTTCATGGAATCCTATAAGAACTACTTTGAGTATTCCCCCAAAAACTTCTTCAGGATTTTTCCTGGAGCTTCTTCCGTGATTTCTACGGTAAATTCTCCGGGATCTTCATCCAGAATTCCTCCAAGAACCTTTTCCGGGATTCTTCCAGGAATAACTTTCAGGATTCTTTGGGGATCTCCTTCCGGGATTCTGGGTCCTTTCAGGAATTGCTTCTGGAATAGTTTCAGGATTTCCTTCGTTCACTTCTTCGAAAACTTCTTCCTTTTGGAACTACTCCTGCAAGTTACTTCTGGTTTTCCTCAGAAGCTTTTAGGAGAACTTGATTTCTGGAGGATTCTCGGAGCTCCATGAGAAATCCCTTGAAGTCCCAGAAGGAATCCTGGAAAGATTTCTAGAGATGGAATCTGTAAGGTCCTGGAAGGACCTCCAAGGGAACTACAGAAGGAAATCCGAGAGAGATCTTTAAAAAATGTGGAAAAACCACGGAATTCCTGGACAAATCCCTAAAAAAAGGCTAGGGTAATCTTGGAAGGAGTAATCCTAGTGGGATCTCGGAATTCATTTCTAGAAAAAAAAAATCGGAAGGAATTTTCAAAAAAATCGAAGAATTCTTGAAGTTATCGCAGAAGGTATTCCTCCAGCAAACCAGGAAAAAAAATTTCTGGATCTATCCCGTTAGTACTTCCTGGAGGAATCCTGGTAAGAGCTCTTAAAGGAATCCCTGACAGATCCTCTTTAGTAGGGGTCTTAGAAGAAACTCCTGGAAGAACCCCAGAGGGAACTTCTAGGAGTCTTATATAAATTCCCGGAAGAAACTCATCAAGAAGTCTCTGGGAATCCCAGAAGACACTCCTGGAGGAGTCCTGCGACAAATTCGTGGAGAAACCGCGATATTCCTGGGATTCCTGTGGAATCTTGAAGAGACCTGCTGGAGAGAGCCACCATGCTGTCATCAAGTGATAAATCAGCACACTTTTCCACGTTCGCAAACTCCATATTTTGAATTAAATCATACCATCCATATCCTTGACTCGATATTCTCTAGAAAAGTTTATCGATGACAACTGATAATCCATTTTTACACAAATTTTCATATAGTGAAACAAATCCACAGGCCAGGCATGTCTATCTTTCTCCAAACACATCAAACAGCATCGTTTAGTGCGTTATAATCCCAAATTAATTAGTTTACTGAAAGCGAAATTGATTACGACGTATAATGAGTTTTCCACGTATAAGCTTTCACGCATCTTCACCCACACACACAGCAATGTTGTGTGGCATAGTTTTTCTTACATCGCCTCTATATCCGCATTTTATCCCCGTTCAAGGCCTTCTTTCATCACCGGGATCGGTAAGCCTCTCGGATACATTGTGCCCCACTTTGCGCCGCTAGTAAGTTGATGAAAATTGGATTTCCCCAACTCGCAGAAACTAGATTCCAACTTGTGCGAGTAGGCAGCGAGAGGGAAAAAAGTTTTCATTACTATACGCTTTCGTCTAAGATCCCGGTGTCCCGGAGTGTCGTGCGTCGTCTGGTCTGGGTGTGGTCTTTGTCAGCGCCGAAGGAATTCGACTCATTTCACTTCACCTTTGTAGGTAGAGATGTAGGCAAAGGTCTCATCCTTGAAGGCAAAAGTTCAGACATCACGCCCCCTGGCTGCACGATATTACCATTTGTGTGCGGGCGGGGGTGGAATGGATGGCTGCCTGCCTGCCATGCTGCCGGCTTGAGTGTCTATAAAAAGATTAATTATGTGTGTTTCGGGGCAAAGTTTTCCCACCGCGCGCGCGTTTGCTTTGCCTCGGCCTCACCTCAAGCGGCTCAGATTGCTGATGTTGCTTCTTCCATTCCCTACCTTGTAGGGCAGGTTTGCGCCATTCGAAGGTTGAGTGTTCTTAAGGCTGTCGTCGTCTGAGTTGATTGAGCGGAGGCATCTTCTCTTGAAAAGGAACGAACAACAGATGTTGCTGATATTGCACATGGAACGCGGTGTGGTACCTTTGGTGCTTGGTACAAACATACCCACGAGGCGCGCAGATTGATTGAGTATGGTGGAGGCTGCCAGCAAAAAGTGTTTCTTCCTCTTTGGAGGTGAAATTTGCTACGATTGCACGGGGAAGTTTTTCCCACAAGACGTGTGTAGGTGTAGGAGTTTTTCGCGTTCGCTCGCAGAAAGATGTTGCCGTTTAGGGTCGATTAACGATGGGCGGCGGCTGTTTGGCTGTTTTTGCTTTTTTTTTGTTCCGGTGAGGACGGTAGGTGCGTTCCGGATGATTGACAACAAGAGAATGAATGATGATTGAGTGAGTGATTGCGAAAGAATGTTGTGGGTACTTCAGATTGAGTGTTTGCTAGGCGGTTTGTGTTTTATGTGGCAGAGATCGAAATGGATTAACAAGAAATTCAGGAATATAGTGGTAAGATATGCTGTTGCAGGATGAATGATAATGATTGTTTATCATTTTGATTATTACATGGAGGTGATCAAGCTGCAACTTAAAACTCAGACTTTGAGCAACTGAAGCAAGCGGATCTCACTTTTGCCATTACTAGACTGCGATGCAGCGTTACCAGTCGAGGAAGAGGAATACAGAGAGGCTTTTGAAGAGAAAAACTCAGCGTCGGCTGTCATTTCGCAGCATGGCACTCAGCAGATTGTGGGACGATTCAAACAATAACGAACCAGACCTAAATATCTACCAGAAGAAAAAAAATCCACCTGCAAGATGTGAACCAAAAGTGCCGTGTGAATCATGGAACCTCTACTAGAAGCGCTGCAGCTTTCCGTAAAGGCTACAAATCACGAACCGAAAAATGTATAGATGAGGATGAGAGCCTCTGTGTGTGCCTGAGAATGATTTGGTACAAATCCGGTCAGTTATTCTGTTTCGCGAATGACAAGGGCAATATCTGTAGATCAACAAGATCGCTCGAAGATTTTTACAGCCCCTGAAACATGCAATACCGTCGTTGAGGGTGACATATCAACCTTGAACATAACTTCATTAACTCGCTTTGTTGTCAATGCGAAACAAATTTGATTTCCTTGACCCATTCTCACCCTCTCTAAGGGGTGAGAATGCGTCAATACTCATACACTTGTAGTTTTAAGGAAAATTGACGAACCCCAAAGTTTTTTTTCGTCATTTGTACATGCATTACCAATTATCGCATTCCAGTGATCAAAGGGTATTTTCATGCAAAGAAGCAAAAGTTATTGAATGTGGAAGTATGCATTTTTGACCCATTTTCACCCCATGAAATAAATAATTTGAACATACTGACGTTAGCTTATCTTAATTCTGTGCAGCATTGGGATAAAAAACATCTTTTTTACGTGCACAAGTCAGTGTCACATCCACCAATTCCTGATTGGATATGATTGATGGGTAACTGCTCTTCGTGGAATAAATTTTGCAGAGAAACTTATTCCTGAGGAGTCTTTCTTTTGACAATGCTAAGAGTTGCTCTTGACACCACCGCCGCCGTCGCGCACTGACTGCATCAACTCCATTTGAAGTCAAAGTGCAGAAAATTGGCTGGATTAAGTGCTTGCCTGGCTCACAAGAGTTTCCCTTTTTATGTGTCACCTTTTACTAGTTGTGAACGAACTTTTCCCGGAGAGGTTCCACACCAGCCAGCAGTAGCTGGGTACCTTGCACACAGGTAGATGATGCTCCCCGGGTTAGGTTGGCGTTCGTGTGCAGAATTCCAAGCTTTCATCTGCCAGAACCATAAAAAACGAAAAGAACTCGGGGAAAAACTTTGCTCCATTGTCAAAGTTATCGAGCGATAATCTCATTAGTGAAAAATTTCTTCAGAAGGGCACTCGAACATTTAGTCTGCGCTGTACCAAGGGGTTTATTATTCTTCACTGGTATCCATCGGATATTCCCGAGGAGCACACTCATCACTTTTGCTCTAATCCGCCATATTTTAATACCATCCAAGAAGAATAAATGGTGCCTCTCCATCTGATACGTCATAAATTTTCCAACTTTCTTCTCTCATACGCACAAGGCCCGTCCGGTAGGCACAGGAAAGGCCTGAAAATAAACGCTCCAGTTGAAATTTCATCTCCTCTGATAAATTTACGACCGGTAAAAACGTCATCTCCTGACTTGAACGAGGGAACAGACGAAGTCGGTCGAGACAGAAACAGCCCAAAATTCGCTTCCAACAGTTGCTTATCAGTTGCTGACTAGTGAAGCCCATAAGATTATGCTCCGCCACCGACCGCCGCGCCGTCCGATTGTCCTAGGCCATAACGAACCTGACGCTACCCAAATCAATCATGCTTGGGATGCCACACCGCACTGGCTCGACCGACCAACGACCTTTCACCCACCGGGAAAGTTTCGGAATAAAAATCGCACATATCCGAAAGTCGAGCCGTGTGCTTCGCAAAGGTAATTTGAATAATTCTCAAATTTATTTCCGGAAGCCCGGCCAAAGTTCGCTCGGACTTGGTCTTCGTGGGCTAAGCTGCTCATCATCAACGGTAAGGAAGTGACCGAAATCGCAGATTCTGTCAAGCGTGGAAACACCACGATGAGAAGGAAATAGTCTTGTCCGAGTGTTTCGTCTTGTTTGCTCCTGGGGCTACTTTCGGCTGTGTCGTTTCCCCCAACTTGTCCCTTCTCTCCGTTGAATGTGAGTGGTGCAAGCTGGGGTACGATGACAAAAGTTTTCGGTTGGAATTTCTGGCCTCCAAATCTCCGGTCCGTTCTCGGGTCTGTCACTCAAAATAGTTGACGTGTAATTTGGGATTTCGGGTGACGGTAGTGAGGAATTTTTAGCGAGGGGTCCATAAGAGAAGAGATTTTTACTTTATTACATAAACTTTGCTTAAATAATTATTTTGCATTAAAAAATCGTGTTTTTGTTTGCCGTTTAAGTAATACAAGGACATTCACTTCTTCATTAAATAAAACAGTTGCAATTATTTGATAAAAAACGAGTTTCCACGGTAGAAACATGGAATACTGTGAAACAACTTTTGACCCCGGGAGTTCCTGCTCGATCCCAGACGGGGACCGGCCAAAGCCCCAAGCGGCTGGTCTGAGCCAGCGGCCGCTTCCGGGGTGGGTACTCAAGGCCATCTTCTGCCTCCCGGGTCCCAGGGCGTATTGGCAGGGGGAGTTTTCGGTGGGGTTGTCCTAAATAACCTACGAGAATGAATTGACGTACCTTAATTAACGGTTTATTGGGTGCTAGGATGAAAACTGTCGTTACTTGGAGAAGCGGCCACCTGGGCCGCCGCGGTCGTAGGGTATAGCGAAATTGTTGTAGACGGATCAACGAGTGGCTGGTATGGGCCGCCGGAATGGCTGATGATTGCACATGTCTGCGAAACGGCCGGAACGGCCGGCGAACGTGGTGATCGGAAAGCGTCCGAAACGGCCGGTGAACGTGAGGATTGGAGAGCGGCCGTAATGGCCGCCGAACGTAGTGGTCGGAAAGCGGCCTGAATGGCCGGCAACTGTAGAGCATCGTGGAGCGATCGGAATGACCGGTAATTGTAGAGCGTCCGCACATCGGCTGGTTAGTGACCAGAGGGCCGCCGGAATGGCTAGCGACCGGCGATGACCGTGGTGCAGCCGTAATGGCCACCGATTGTGGTGTTCGTACAGCGGCCGGCGAACGTGGTGATTGCGAACGTTGGTCGTGGAGCGGCTGGAATGGCCGATAATGGTACCGCGTTCACACTTCGGCCGGTTAGCGACCCAAGGGCCGCCGAAATGGCTGACAGCCGTAGATGATCGAGGAGCGGCCGGAATGGCCGGCGAACGTGGTGATCGGAAAGCGTCCGAAACGGCCGGTGAACGTGAGGATTGGAGAGCGGCCGTAATGGCCGCCGAACGTGGTGGTCGGAAAGCGGCCTGAATGGCCGGCAACTGTAGGGGGTCGTGGAGCGATCGGAATGACCGGTAGTTGTAGAGCGTCCGCACATCGGCTGGTTAGTGACCAGAGGGCCGCCGGGATGGCTAGCGACCGGCGATGACCGTGGTGCAGCCGTAATGGCCGCCGATTGTGGTGTTCGAAAAGCGGCCTGAATGTTGACGAAAAAGGGGGGGGGGGGGGGAGTCATGCAACGTCACCGGAGACGTCGGCAGTACGTGGTTTTACTAACTGCACCACGCCACGTGCTAGCGAACACACCCCCCCATAGAATCTTCAAGAATCTTCTTTTCGCGGTTCTGTGAGGCCAAGCGACGATCCCTCCTCGTGACGGCGAACTGCCTTCCTTCGTGGTCTCCAACACACTCCTTTTCATACGGGGGTTTTCTACCTATCTTCGTCTGACCACTCAGCTCTCAGCTCCATGCAGCCCACTCACTCTCGCTTTGACCATCTGCGTTTCTTTCGGTCGTGGTAGAAACGCAATCTAAATGTGTACCGCACACTCATCCCGCTTGTCCCGACAATTCAAATTCACAGTTTCTTTCTGACTAGTTACAATTACTATTTCCTACGTGCCCCACCAGAATTTGGAAGCAAGGTTACCATTCGGTAACAACTGTGATGGTTATAGCACGATTTGCTTGATCCAAAATCGCTCCTAGAATGAAAGTTGATCGAGAAAATGGTAAAGTTCTTCCATAACTTCTCCAAATTGGTCATACAGAAGTTCTCCTCCCAGAGCTTCTCAGGATTTTCTCCAAGAGCTTCTCGAAAAGTTCCTTCAGAAGCTCTGCCAGGTGCTTCTTAATGAGTTTCTTTGGGAATTTCTCGAGAAGTTTATCCAGGAATACCTCCACATAATCAGAATTCTCTAAATTTCATTGGATTCTTTTAATAGTTGTTCAGGAGTTGCACAAGAACTCTTACAAAATTTCTTTTTCAGATTTCTTCATCCAAATATTTTATCGTGCATTTCATCCAAATTCAATCCAATTCCTGCTAATATTTTTTTTCTTTTCCGCATACAATTATTGCAAGAGTTCATGTATTGCTTTAGATATTCCATTAAAAGCTTTCTTTGCAAGGTACTGCATGATTTTCCTGAAGAATGGTCATTGAAGATTCCTCTCGAGAATCCCTAAAGGTGACCCGCAAGACTTCTTTCATGAGTTTATGCAGGGATCCTCCGAAGTATTTTTATTCAGAAATTGCTCCAGAAGTTCCTTCGGAAAATAGTAGTTCGTGTGGGAAATTACTGCCATGGGAATTCTATCAAAATTTCTTGTTTTTTTTATTTATCTTAGATTATCGTCAAAAATTTCCACAGAATAGAAATTCTACTAAGAAACACTTGGTGTTATTAAACAAAATCCATAATTAATCCACCTAGCGGTGATTGCGCCTTTCTCGTGCCTTCGGAAACCCATTTCAGCAAAACTCAAGTAACATGCTGAAGAACATCACACTTTCATATGTTTAATGAAAATCCATTTCATGGCACCAGAAATCATATCATTTATCTGGATTTTGATGTTTGAGCCTCAAACTCTTTGAGAAAAGCCGCTATCTTGAATTATGAGCCGCCATTTTGTATTTAAGATTCCAGACTTCTTCTCCATACCAGATATACCCATACTGCATGGTTTTAGAGCCTAAAACTCCAACAATCAACCGCCATCTTGAATTTGGAGCCACCATATTGGATTTGAGGTTGACGTTTTGGATATTCTGGTCATCATTTTTGGACTCCGGACATCTTTTACATACCAAATATACTCATATTGCGTGGTTTTAGAACATAAAACTCCATTATACATCCACCATCTTGAGTATTAGACCGCCATCTTGAATATTAGACCGCCATCTTGAATTTTAGGCCGACATCGTGGAATTTCTGATCTCCAGTGTTGATTTCCACCCAAAATTCGTCATCCATGCAAAAGATTACAAAAATTGGCGCGGTTTGATGTGTTGCATGATGGAGCTTGTTTCAGTTTTACATACGCACGGCCAATTCTACCGGTGCTGGTCCGGATCACTGAAATTGCCATAACTCCGGAACGCCTTGACCGATTCGGATTATTTTTATAGCAAACAAAGCGGTAAAATTACGGTTCAATTTGAGCTTAAATTCGAAAAAATCGGCCAAAGGGGATAGCCTTAAAAGTGAGTGAACTTTTTTTGCGTTCATACATACATACATACATACATACACACATACAGACATCATCTCAATTCGACGTACTGAGTTGATTAGTGTGTGAAGATTTTGCTAGATTCTCTTATGGAACTTCAAAAGGAAATCTTAGGGAAACTATATAGGGAACACTGTGAGTTTCTGAGTGAAAACTTTGAAAAAAGGAAATAAACGTCCAGAGGTATATGGGTAACGAATCCGGACTGCCCAAACAGATTTTTTTTCCTAAATGGATTCATTACCTCAGTTTCTTACCTAAATGCCTTGACTGAAGAGAAGTATAATAAAAGAAGGGCAAGTGTTTAGCAGATGCAAAGAGGAGGAGGGTCATAGCATTCAGATGTAAGGGAGATGGTCAGAGTGATTTCATGGGAATTTAGGGTGGTGGTGTCAGTGACGTTTCAGGAGGTTTCACAGGGCTTTAGCGAGCTTCATAGTGTTGTCAGTGGTGTTTCCTGGCATTTCAGGAGGTTTCAGAGGCGTTTCAATGCGTTTCAAAACGTTTCAGGTGGTCAGAGACGTTTAAGGAGGGCTTTTTAGGCTCTAAAGTAATATGAGAGATTATTTCAGAGGCGTTTAAGAGAAGTTTTAGAGTTCAAAGCGTTTCAAAGCGTTTAAAGTCGTTTCAAAGCGTTTCAAGACGTTTCAAAGCGTTTAAAGACGTTTCAAAGCGTTTAAAGATGTTTTAATGTGTTTCAATGAATTTCACGAATGTTTCATGGACGTTTAATAGGCGTTTCAAAGCGATTCAGGACATCTCAGGGCGATTCAGGAGGTTTCAGAGGGGTTTTAGGGATCCTCAAAGCTTCTCAGGTGAATTTCACGGAAGTTTCATGGGGGTTTCATAGGCGTTTCAAAGCGTTTTAATGTGTTTCAGGGCGTTTCAAGAGGTTTCAGAGGGGATTCATTGGCTTCATAGGCTCTCAGGTGAATTTCATGAACTTGGTGGGTTTGTGAGGTTTTCAGACTAGTTTCACAGAGGTTTCATGGTGGTTTTAGATGTGCTTCAAGGCGTTCTATGGCGTTCCAGGACGTTTCAACAGGTTTTAGAGACTTCAGAGGCGTTAAATATTACGGTTTATGGATTGAGGCTTAAGGTTTAAGAGGTGTTTCAAAGTGTTTCAATGCGTTTCAAGCCGTTTCAGGGCGTTTCATGATGTTTACGTGGGGTTTAAGAGGAAGCTCACCAGAATTTCGCGAAGATTTTATCTGGGTATCACACGTTTTTTGAGGCTTTTCAATGCGTTACAGAAAGTTTTAGGTCCTTTAGGGAGATCCTGAGGCTCTCAGCTGAATTTCATGGAGATTTCATGGGAATTCCACAGGCGTTTCAAAGCGTCTCAAGAATACGTCAGGCTGTGTGAGTATTAACATTAGTCATAAAGCTCTTAGAGGCAATCAAATACCTTAGTAGATCTGATGCCTTATACTCAATGGAGTTCATGGAGATCCTCAAACAGACAATGAACTCATCACTTGACAGCACATCATTGCATAAGTGAGTCTGTGTAAGCCTAATTTTCATTTATCTTGCTCCAATAGATCACTGATTACGCTTGTTGATTCGATGACCTCTACCTCAGGGAACTCTTGGATACTTCTATACAATCATGGAATCCACCACTTGACAGAACATAGATGCCTGATGCTGTGTAAGTATGGCCCTCATTCGTATTTTTTTGTAAATACTAGTAGCTTTCGTAGATTCGATGACCTTCACTTAAGGGAGTTCATGTAGACACTTAAAGAACCATCGATTTCATCACTTGATAAATCATCTCTACCTGAGGCTGTGTGAGTATGAACTTTAGTCATAAAGCTCTTAGAGACAACCAACTACGTTAGTACATCCGATGACAATGAACACACCACTTGACAACACATAGTTACATGAGGCTGTGTAAGCATAAATTGAATTCCTATTGCTCTAATTGATCACTGATTTTACTTTTGGATCAGATGGCCCAAATTCCAGGGAGTTCTTGGATACTTCTATACAATTATAGATCTTGATAGAGCATCATTGACTTGATAGAACATAGATACCAGAGGCTGTGTGAGTATAAATTTTATTCAAAACCCCAATACACTAAAACCTCTTTTATTGCGTGTTTTTATGCACTTTTAATTCAGGAATCTTTTTTATGCCCTGCATAACAAGAGGGAAAGCTACTCGGAGCCAATATTGTATATAAGAATATTTAATAATGACGGAAACTATTGCAACGGTAGTCAGGGAGTTTTTACTAGGGAGAGCACAGGAAGGTTACAGGTGTATTTCAGGGGGTCCAAAGGGGTACCAGGAGATCTCAGGGAAGTTTTCGGAGGTCTGAAGGGGTCTTCGAAAGCATGGCAGAGAGTTTTAGAGGATTTTAGACGGGTTTCAAGTGCGTTAGATGGGGCCCGAGTGAATCTTTAGGTGGTTTTGGAGGCATTTCAGGAAGTCTCAGAGCATTTTTTGCTGGTTTCAGAGGCTTTGCGGATGCGTTTTTGGAAGTTTCGGAGCCTTTCAGGTGTGTTACATGGGGTCCAAGGCATTACGGAGGAATTTTCGGGGATTTTAGAGTCTCTCAGGTGCGTTATATGGGGTCTGAGGGGGTTAAAGCGGGGTCTTGGTTTCAGAAAGTTGCAGAGCATTTTTAGAAACCCCATCACAATATGTTATGAAGCGCCCCTGAAATATCCTTTGATTTAAAGGTGTTCTTGAAACTCCCTCATATGACCCTGATCTAAAATGCATCAAAACGCCCCTGGAACCTCCGTAATCCGAATGAAAGGCCTTTGAAATAATCATAATCAATTTGAAATGCCTCTGAACCCACTATGGACGCCTTTAATGAAGTCCATAAACCCCTTGAAATGCACCTGAAAAGCCCTTGAAACGCCTCTGAAATACAATCAAATGCCCCTTAAGGTGAAGATATGACGAAGCCACAGCTCAAATTTTCAAGAGCACAAATCTGAAGAGCCAAACGTCGGATTGCGCTGAAAAGTTGATCGATTGGTTACCCGCTGGTGATGACCAATCGATCAAATTTTCAGCGCAATCCGACATCCGGTTCTTCAGATTTGTGCTCTTGAAAATTTGAGCTGTGGCTTCGTCATATCTTCACCTTAAACCTGTAGGAACGCCCTGAAGCTCTTTTAAATGACTCTGAAATACCTTAAATGCCCCTCAACTCAAACGACCTTTGAAGACTCCTGAGATCTCTTGAATTACCCTCAAAGCCCCCTGAAACGTCCCTGAAACCCCCTTAATTATATTGAAATACCCCTGAATTCCACGTAATCCCATTAAAACGCCGACAAATCTTGAGAGAACGCTCTTAAAACTTTCCTGAAACCCCTTGGAACCCCCTTTTTTGGCTCTCTGGGAACTTTCTTAAAACTCTCTTAGCCCCATCTCAAATGCCCAGGTACAAAACCTGCGTTCTAGTGAACTAGACTTATTAAAGCCCAAGCTTAATTGTCTATGAAATATCTGAAAGAAATCTTCAGAAAATTGTAAAAAGTGCAGAAGTAAGGAAAATAACACATTTTCGACCATTGCTAAACCCCTTGAGTTCATCCAAGAACCCGGACGCTTCAATCGGCTCAGACAAGGGATCCGGAAAACTTTAAATTTTATTTGCACAATATTATTAACTTGTCTTCCGGGCTGACGGTCGACTTGCCTTCTGAAGGATAATCTTGTCTTGTCTACATGCGGCGGGCAACGAAGAGATCCCTTCATTCGTGCATTCCACATCCGATGTAACTACAGTGGCGTTTCGGTTTTATCACTAGTCGTTTTAATCACTACTCGCCCAAATTCACGGTTTTCTGTTCGATTATATCACGATTTTTATTTCGTTTTTATCACACTTGTTTTAAAACATACCGAAATCAATATAAAATCAATACAGTAATGTCCAGTCCACCAAAACAGTTAAAAAATATAAGCTACGACTTATATATTTTGCAGTCGAACGATTTTGGGTTAAAAATTTACATTTATTTCTCGTTTCGCTAAATTCACGGTTTCGTTTATATCACGGTAAAATTTTTTTTGACCGTGATAAAACCGAAAAACCACTGTATCTATGCCCTTCTCAGAATGAACAAATGCCATGGTCTTCCTTCCAGTTAAAATGTCTTTCCTCTGTGAGGGGAAATTTTCCGTACACTGATTCTCTGATTCAATCATAATAATCATGGATTCCCCTCACATCCTAGTGACCGTCACCGTCTGGTCACTCATGTGATCATTTCGTGGGATTTTCCTCGGGCGCCATAAAATTTCCCAAGCCTGAATGCTCCTCCCCGCTGACGGTGATTTTAATTGGTCCATCCGAGCGAACGAGACAACCGGATTTACATTTTTATTTGTTTTAGATCCAGTTTTAGTTGTGTCGGTGTCGTTGTCGTCATAGACGTCAAAGTTTGTGACAATCAAGTGCAGTCATCACTACAAAACCCCCTTTAAAAAAGTCTCCCTCCGAAAATTCAGGAAGAAGAAACTTTTATTGAATGACTATGGCGACGACGACGATGATGACGAAGAGGACAACAACCAACGGCCGGCACAGATTTGGGGCAATAAAATGGCTCGAAAGTGGTTTGGTGTGATTTGATTCGATCAACCGAACCGAGTCCCTCTCTCCACTTCACGACGGTCGCGTCGTCATCCCTCCGGTAGAGCAGCGTAAGAACTCAGCTGTTGTTGACCGGAGCCTGTCTGTAGCCTGGAAGACCGAACCAACCTCGGTTCTCGGTTCTAAATTGACGTTGGCAGATGGTGACATAAAACGATCATTGTCCCGAATGTTCTGTGTTTTTTATCTCGCTGCTCGCATATTCTTTGGGGTGTTGTTTTCCAACTGGAAGGACAGTCACCCCCACCAGTCTGGAAATCTCGGAGAGAGAGGACGTGTCCGGTGTTTGGTCGCTAAGGAAGGGTCGGTGTATCGATTGTCTGGACCCCATCGGTTACAATTCGCGCGACCGATTGCTGCTATATGGGTTCGGATGATGACGAGATTTAGGAGGAGGAATGACATTTTAGACATGCCATGAGTACCGTTGGTCACCATGAACGGTGGATGCAGAAGACAGAGGAGGTGGGCCGATCGAACGTGGAAAAGTTGGTCGTCAACGGATTTTCGATTCAGGTCAGTCATTTAATTTTATTGTCTTCGATTTGGTAGCGAACAAAGCTGAGATTGCTTTTCAGGTCTCGTTTTTTGCCATCGTTTTCTGGTCCTCATATGTGTGTGTGTGTCGATTGTTAGGGTAGTGGAAGGTTGGTAGATGGCTCTTTTTTGATGGCTTTAAATATAGCTTTTTGATCTGTGCTTTGGGAGGATGAATGTGTCCCATTTGGATTGGAAGTGACTTTCCCAAGATTGGAGGACAGTTTGTTTATTGGCTGGGAAATGGAACCACGTGAGTGATTTTGATTAGCTTCATGAAGAGTTAAGGGCAAATATTCTAACTTGTGGGCTTAAGAAGACATGTTGGATCCAGTGGAATAATCAAGGTAACACAGCGTAACAAAAAATAACTTTTGGTCTGTCTCAAGAGCAAACTTGTGTGTCTCTGACAGGTTTTGGGCCGCTGAATCCGATTCCGTGCTCAGATTTTCTCCAGCACGTCACAATGTTAAGCTATACCTCAATGTATACCTCGATTTATGTTAGGTATGGTATTTCCCATACAAGTCACCCTCCAAAAGTTGCATGTCAGTTTACATACTAACATATAATGCTTAAATCTATCAAATTTGATTTGGTAAAATGAAATATTTTGCATAAATCGTTCATTAAGATGTTAATTGACCAATTAACCTTTTTAGGGGTAGGCGGGGCATTATGGACACCCGGGGCAGAATGGACACCCTCAATATTTTGAAATATGCGAATTTTTTTGAACTTTTAATGAATGGAGAATATAGTCCATTTGTCTAAAACGTAGTTTCAGGAAAGAAACATTCGAAATTAAAATTATACTTGATTTTACACGAAAAAGTTGCGTCCTCCGTTTTTTGTGCATGGAAATTATAATTTTCACACCATCTAAAATAAGATTTAGTGACTAATTTATTGCAGGTCGAATAAAACCTGATATTTCTAGAGCACATGCAAGTAGTTTTGCTGTGTCTACATGCTTAACATGTTTATATTTTCTTCTTTATTATATCAAAAATCAAGTTTGGAAATATCTTCTGCTGCCGGGGCAAAATGGACACCCACCTTTTTGCAAGAAGCGGCAAGGGAAAAATATAACCTAAATCACAAACCAACCAAATTCTTCGATTTCAGTATATTTTCGGGTTAATATTCACTATAGTAGACATAGGGTGAAACAAATTGGTCAAAAACGACAGCAGTGCAAAATAGTTGTTCTAGGCACAGCTGTACATGCCGACAAAAACGAAGCTTTATCCAAAACAGCCTGAAGTTAAATTAACTGAACAAAAATGAACAACTTCGGCGTATTATTCATCCATAATAGTTGTTTTGTAATGAAATGACTTTATATGTGTAAATAATGTATGAAATTCGTAAAAGTCTCATGGTGTCCATGTTGCCCCATGGGGGTGTCCATTCTGCCCCGTATGCTTGAAGACGGTCATGAAAAACTAACATTTTTCATAACATTTTTTGAAGTGGATAAATCATTTTTCTTCGTGAGCATTCTTATGCAATAGATGCTAAATAGACTTTAAAAGGATACATGTATCAAAAAACTAAACTTTTTTGACATCTTGCCAGGTAAAGTTAGCAAAAACCTTAGGGTGTCCATATTGCCCCGCCTACCCCTATAGCTAAAAAAATATTTCCATGATTAATGGCTTGCAATAAAAAAAAAACAATATCGCATATTTTGCCCTATAAACTGAGGTATAGCTCAAAATTGTGACGTGCTGGAGAAAAACTGAGCCCAGATTCGGATTCAGCGGCCCAAAATCTATCAGAGACACATAAGTTTGCGCTTGAGACTAAACAATGTTGCGCTGTGTAATTTGCATAGCAAGGTAAAGCGCTGCAGGAAATAAATGTTTTTTGCCTTTCCCGTACACCAAGGTGTACCGAAAGGCTATATGTTCACTCCAAAAACAAAAATTTGATAGAGCCTCCGGAGGGGTCAAGTGTTATATACCAATCGACTCAGCTCGACGAGCTGAGGTGATGTCTGTGTGTGTGTATGTATGTATGTGTGTGTGTGTATGTGTGTGTACAAATAAACTCACATCACTTTTTGGCAGTAAACCTCAATCGATTTTAATGATCGATGGTTCATTCGACGCGGCATCTGGTCCCATTGTTTCCTATTGAAAATGGTTCAGATCGGTCCAGCCGTTCCGGAGTTATGGCCATTTAGGTGTTCCGAACCGGTACCCTTGGAAGTGGTCATACATGAAAATGCAACAAACCCATGCATGCGACACATCAAATCACGGCATTTTGGATAACCTGATGAACGGTGAGCAGGAAAATAGTCTCAGACCATATCAGAACCAGTAGTGTTCCGGAACCGGTTCCAGATGTCCCGCCGGAAGTGGCCAAATATAAAAGAGAACTAAAGCCGTGCATGCGTCACATCAAACCACGGCATTTTCGATAACCTAATGACCGGTTAGCAGGAAAACAGTATCAGACCATATCCAAACTGGTAGTGTTCCGGAACCTGTGCTGGGTGTCCCGCCGGAAGTGGCCAAATATAAAATTGAACATAGCTCATTCATACGACACATCAAACAGCGGCATTTTCGGTAACCTGATGAACGGTTAGCAGGAAAACAGTATCGGACCATATCTGAACCGGTAGTGTTCCGGAACAGGTTCCGGATGTCCCGCCGGAAGTGGCCAAATATAAAGGAGAACCAAACCCACGCATGCGACACATCAAACAGCGGCATTTTCGATAACCTGATGAACGTTAAGCACGAAAACAGTATCAGACCATATCTTAACAGGTAGTGTTCCGGAACAGGTTCTGGGTGTCCCGCCGGAAGTGGCCAAATATAAAATTGAACATAGCTCATTCATACGACACATCAAACAGCGGCATTTCCGATAACCTGATGAACGGTTAGCAGGAAAACAGTATCAGAACATATCTGAACTGGTAGTGTTCCGGAACCGGTTCCGGGGGGTCCCGACGGAATTGGCCAAATGTATAAGTGAACCAAATCTATGCTTGCGACACATCAAACAGCGGCATTTTTGGTAACCTGATGAACGGTTAGCAGGAACACATTATCGGACTATATCTGATCCGGATGTCCCGCCGGAAGTGGCCAAATATAAAAGAGAACCAAATCCATGCATGCGACACATCAAACAGCGTCATTTCCGATAACCTGATGAACGGTTAGCAGGAAAACAGTATCAGAACATATCTGAACTGGTAGTGTTCCGGAATCGGTTCCGGGGGGTCCCGACGGAAGTGGCCAAATATATAAGTGAACCAAACCCATGCATGCGACACATCAAATCACGGCTTTTCCAATAATTTGATGGCCTGTTATTAAGGAAGTAGGCGCAGAGCTCATTGGAGACTGACAGTTGTATTCCGGAACCGGTTCCGGTTATCTCGCCGGAAATGGCCTTTTATAAAAGTGAACCAAACCCATGCATACGACACATCAGAGCGCGGCTTTTTTGATAACCTAATGAAAGCTTAGCAAGAAACTAGTCTCCGACCATACCTGAACGGGTAGTGTTCCGGGACAGGTGCCGGATGTCTCACCGGAAGTGTCCAAATATAATAGTAAATCAAACCCACGCATGCGACACATCAAACAGCGGCTTTTTCGATAACCTGATGGACGGTTAAAGAAAATAGTCTCAGACCAAATTTGGGTTGATTGATTGATTTGTCTTTATTAAAGAGACGCACATTTGGGAGAACCATTGACAATGTCCGCATTGACAAGCTGATATCTATCACATGTGGATAATTGGGACCAGTTTTATTTAATAGAGCACAAGGTCTAATCACTAGCTAAATGTAAACGCGAAAAAAACATAAACTTTCCATTATTCACTGTGAAATTTTCAAAAGTTTGATGAAAACTACAATGGCGCTTACGCCAACTATTCGAATATGGGCGGGATAACCAGTTGACAAGAAAATAACCACAAACTATATTTGGGACAACCAGTAGTGTCATGGAATCGGTTCCAGGTATCCGCCGAAAATGATCAAACGTGGAATTGAACCAAACCCATGCATGCGGCACATCAAATAGTGGAATTATGAAAGTGAACAAAACCAATGTTAGCGATAAATCAAGTTGTGGATTTTTGAAAAGCCTGGTAAATGTTGGGTAAGATTAAAAGTGAAGAAATAGTCAAAGTCTTCATATACGCAAGAGAAAAAAAAAATCGTGACCAAAGCAATCTCATCAAATCACACCATTTCAAATTCCTTTGGTGTTAATATAAAGTACGATGGATCAACGTGTCATGAGAAAATTTTAATTTGATCGCATCAACACTGAATCTCCTTTTGCATCTAAAATTACTGTGCACAACTTGGTCCATAAGGAGGTCAAATTTTACATGAATCGTATTAAGCGTATAAGTGTTCTCAGGATCGGCTAATGTCGACGTAAAGATCATGAGTACATATTTGACGGGAAAGGCACTATCACCACTAGATGGATTAATCTAGGTTTTTTTGTTTATTTCCTACATTTGACAATTATGAACAGACGAGTTCTTACGGACACTGGTCCTAATCTGATAAATCTTCAGAAATCTATGCTGCAAGAAAAAATGCGAAAGTGCATTTCAACTTCAAGCCTCATTTTCATCCATTCGTTAACCAATATATGATTTAGCGTTCCATGATCTCTAACAACCTATTTTCCTGGAAAATTTTGAAAATTTTAACCTGCATGAATTTTATCTCATCTTTCCACAAACTCTTTGAGAGATTCCTGCAGAAATTTATCGAAAGATTTATTTAGATAACTTTCCATGGATATCTTCAAGAACTACCGTAAAATGGGGTAACTTTGACAGTTTTTCAGCGAATTTTCTTAATATTTTTCCACGTAACAGTATTTTTCCTACTTTTATATTTTTAAAACAAGTACTGGGGTATCAGTTATCAATTGCAATTGAAAGATTTGATGATTTTAAATATTTTGGGTGACTTTGAGTTTTCCATATGAGCGAAAAACAGATTTTCATTTTGGGGTAACTTTGATAGTGGCCTGAAAAACACATCAAATCTTAAAAAACAATCACAGATTGAAATCTTAGGAATATGAACATGATGAGAGAAGCCTTGTGGAAAATATCAGAGATTTTTTATATCAAAACATTGATTTTTTTACTGAATTTTACATATAAAAATGAGTTTGTGAAGTACTGAGTGAAAAACACAGTGAATTCAGCTGCTAAAAATCAAAATCTTTGTAAAAATATATGTTTAACGTTACATCAACATATGTTTGCATGCTATTCATGGTGAGTTTTCTTCTTTTTGCCTTTCTCGTACACTAAGTGTACTGGAAAGGCTATATGTTCACTCCAAAAATGACTTTTTGATAGAAGGCCCGGAGGGTCGAGTCACATATACCAATCAACTCAGCTCAACGAATTGAGGTGATGTCTGTGTGTGTGTATGGATGTGTGTGTGTGTATGTATGTGTGTGTGTATGTGTGTGTACAAAAAAAACTCACATCACTTTTTGGCAGTAAACCTCAACCGATTTTAATGACCAATGGTTCATTCGACGCGGAATCTGGTCCCATTGTTTCCTATTGAAAATGGTCCGGATCGGTCCAGCCGTTCCGGAGTTATGGCCATTTAGGTGTTCCGGATCGGTACCCCAGGAAGGGGCCAGATATGAAAACGCTACAAACCCATTCATGCGACACATCAAACCACGGCACTTTCGAAAACATGATGAACGGTAAACAGGAAAATAGTCTCGGGCCATATCTGAACCGGTAGTGTTCCGGAACCGGTTCCGGGTGACCCGCCGGAAGTGGCCAAATATGAAAGTGAACCAAACCCTTCATGCGACACATCAAACAGCGGATTTTTCGATAACCTGATAAACAGTAGGCAGGAAAACATTTTCAGACCATATCTGAACCGGTAGTATTCCGGAACCGGTTCTGGGTGTTCCGCCGGAAGTGGCTAAATGTGAAAGTGAACCAAACCCATGCATGCGATACATCAAACAGTGGCTTTTTCGATAGCCTGATGAACAGTAGGCAGGAAAATATTCTTGGACCATATCTGAACCGGTAGTGTTCCGGAACCGGTTCCGGGTGATCCTCCGGAAGTGGCCAAATATGAATGTGAACCAAAGCCATACATGCGACACATCAAACAGCGGGTTTTTCGATAACCTGATAAACAGTAGGCAGGAAAACATTCTCAGACCATATCTGAACCGGTAGTATTCCGGAACCGGTTCTGGGTGTTCCGCCGGAACTTGCTAAATATGAAAGTGAACCAAACCCATGCATGCGATACATCAAACAGCGGCTTTTTCGATAGCCTGATGAACAGTAGGCAGGAAATTATTCCCGGACCATATCTGAACCGGTAGTGTGACAGAACCGGTTCTGGATGTTCCGCTGGAAGTGGCTAAATATGAAAGTGAACCAAACCCATGCATGCGATACAACAAACAGCGGCTTTTTCGATAGCCTGATGAACAGTGGGCAGGGAAACATTCTCAGACCATATCGGAACCGGTAGTGTTACTGAACCGGTTCCAGATGTCACGCCGGAAATAGCCATGTATAAAAGTTAACCAACCCCTTACATGCGACGCATCAAATCGCAAGCTCTTCAGGCAACCTGATAAACGGTTAATAAAAGAGAATAGTTTCAGATCATATTTGGATCAACCGATAGAGTTCCGGAACCGGTTCCGGGTGTCCCGCTGGAAAAGGGCCAAATGTAGTAGATATCAAAACCCATGCCTGTGGCACATTAAACAGCGGCTTTTTAAATAACGTGATGAACGATTAGTCAGAAAATAGGCTCAGACCAGAACGAAGACCTTTATAAAGGCTACCGATAGTGTTCCAGGACCGATCTAGGGTGTCCAGTTGGAAGTGACCAAATGCCAAAAAGAACCAAACCTATGCATGCGACACATTGAACCGCGGTCTTTTTTAAACCATGATGAACGATTAGCAAGAAAATAGGCTCAGACCACATTAGAGGCTACCGATAGTGATGCAAAACCAGCATTGGGTGCTTCCTAGGGTGCTTCGCAGGAACTTCAAAAATGAACAAAGTCAATGCAAGCGATAAATATGTGTAAGAAAACAAAATCTTGACTGAACTAAGGCCACATACATACAGACGTCTTACTCACTCTCCATCGTCCTTGTTTTCAACGGTTGAAACAAATATTAATCGTTGTTGCTCGTTTGACGTCTACTCACTACCAACATCAAGCCGCAGTGAAACGCAACGGCGATTATTTTTTCGTAACGATGAATATAATAGCAATATGTTACAAATGGTATGTCTGTTTATCTGTACTAAAGCAATCTCATCAAATCACTGAGGTGTAAAAATATACAGTAGGATAGGTCAACGTTATATGAGGAAATTATCGCATCATCCCCGGAGAAAGTTTTTTCAATCCTCTTTTTCGTCTAAAACTACTGGGAATTTTCTTATGGGATTTAGTATGGGTAATTTCACTTGCTTGCATTTTTTGTCAAATTTTACATGAATTTTGTAACCTATGATAATAAAATATAGCCTAAAGTGTGAAGAAAAAACTATGTCGAAGACCGTAAAGCAGGGCTGTCCAACATACGGCCCGCGGAATCGATGAATGAAACTTGGCCCAAGGATTGAAATATTTGAAGATATTTCATATTTAAATAAAACTTAATATTAAAATTAAACTCGAAATAGGTAGAGTGATTTGTTAAAAATTTTCAAAGATTAAAAAATTTAAATACATAAATTTAAAAATTTTAAACTTGAAAGGTACAGCCAAATTTAAAGCAGAATTTCAGCAAAATTCACTGAATTTCAGAAAAACGTTGCTGCTGAACAGCAGAGTTTACTGAACGAATCAGGGAAGTTTGCTGAATTTCAGCAAATTGTTTGCTGCAACCTGCAGTTCGGCAAAATTCAGAAAAAAAGTATTCAGGGTGAATTTGCAAAAAATCAAGAATTCTTGCTCACATTTTTATGACCCAAATGATGTCAGTTTTGTGATTTGCCGCGAGAACGAGTAATCGGATGTACATAATTTCACTGTTGCATTCATGCTTTCGAAATTTGATGTCGAAATTTAATGTCTGGCCCGTCGACTGGTATGGAATATCACTTGTGGCCCGCGGCCACGAAAGGTTGAGCAGGTCTGCCGTAAAGTCATCTGTGATTGTGAAAGACGTTATTGTAATTATCGTCTTGATGTTGATCGGTCTTCAGTGATAGTGAAGGTGCTCAAGCAGTCAACTGAAAATTCTGATATTTTTCAGCCCAGTCTATACGTTTAACGTAACGTCGGAATATGTTCAACTAATAAATTTCCCAATTTTATTAAAATTATTGCTTTTCTAAATAAGGTATTCTCAGGATTCAGGAACAGTTCGCATTACGTCGACGGAAAGATCATGCTTCGGAATGATTGCCCTAGCACAGAATCTAGCTAAACAAACAATAGTAGAAGATTCCAAAAACAGGGACCGAATTCTAAACCGCCCGATAGGTAGGAGATTGTCCACATCACAATGGTTTCAAACCGATCGGACTCAATAAATACCAAAACTTTCGTATGACATTTTTAAGTTAGGCAAGGCCATCTTGACTAGAAAACCTTGACCGATTGAACCCTTGAAAAGGCCCCATACAGATCGAAACGTCGGAAAAAAAATCATAAACTAATGTTTTCGATTCCCCCAAAAGGCTGAAGCCAACATTCTGAAGCAAAATAATCCCAGTCGTCCCAACCAAGGAAAGATCATGGGTACATGTTTGACGAGAAAGGCACTATCACCACTAGGTGGATTATTCTGGGTTTTTTGGGTATTTTTCAATGTTCTTTTAATAAATTTTGAATAACACAGATTTATCTACATGTTATTACAAGGGCATTGCATACTTTTAGGCGTTTATTGGTGCATGGAGATTTGTGTCTCAATTTACAAAATTAAGTCCAGTTTGTAAAAACGCACTTCGTTAAGAGATTCAAGGCCAGATTTGGAATCTACTATGATGGATCTACCGAGAATAAGAGGCAATTCATGGAAAAAATTGTTGAAACAGAGCTGTACAGCAGATTGTTTGAAGGGTTTGACAAATGACAAAAATATCACCAATTTTTATTTTTAGCCCAAAAAGTTAAATATAAACTCGGTTTTAATGGAAATTTGTTTAAGATGGACTTTCATATGTATAGTTTTGATCTACGTTTGCCTTTTTCTTAACTGGTTAAAGGAATCATAGTTATAAGGTAATCTATACCATGCCTGTCGCACTATCAAAGTTACCCGCATTATCAAAGATACCCCATTTTACGGTACCTCTATTGATTCCAGTAACAATATCTGCAGGCTTATCTTAAGAAACTCTTCCGACGCTTCCCACAGAAATCTGCCAGGAAGTTTTTAAGAAATTTAGCCAGGAATGCCGTCGGAGATTTATTCTATGATTTTGCCGGCTGTTCGGGCTCTAAAGAAGTTGATCATCAATATTAATTTCTATTCCCGATCAGCCTAGATAGCCGTGTAGTGGCGGTAGCAGTTCCCTCAACTGGCTAAGAATATCACTACGGATTGCCTAATCCGGTGGTAAAAGTCCACCAAACAAGCGACCCCTAATTCATGGTGTTAAGCGTACCGTGCCTAGGAATGAATGGTTAGGGGGGTCTTATAAATACTTAACCGTGAACGGAGCCTGTGGAGTACCAGGGCACCCTCCACAGTATGTTGCCCTTACTGTGTTAAACGGAGCAATGACGCAGTGGACCTTATTTGTCTCCGGGAAAATCGGCCACTTTTCTTACGTCTCAATTCCGAGGCTTAATAAAAGTGGGTAAATGATTTTTTTTTTATGACAGGAATTAAGTTCGTACAGGTAAACCTTCATCACGCAAAAGGTGCTTCTGCTGTGTTGAGTCGAAGGTTTAAAAAAGAAGAACTGGAAGTGGCGCTTATTCAAGAGCCATGGTCCAATAAACGAAAGATTCTTGGAGTTCTGACACAAAATAGTAAACTATTTTATGATGAGCAACAAGATTCACCCAGAACCGCTGTCTTAGTACGCAAAACGTTAAAATGCTATCCTATTACAGAGTTTATCAGAAAGGACATTGTTGCGATCATGGTAGAGGTACCAACCACTAGGGGTAAAACTGAGATCGCTGTGGCTTCAGCTTACTTTCCTGGTGATGTTCCTGAGGCACCTCCTCCTGAGATCGCATCATTTGTCCAATTCTGTAAAGAAAACAACAAATCGTTTATCATTGGCTGTGACGCCAATGCACATCACACGGTTTGGGGTAGTACGGATATTAACAGTCGAGGTGAGTCACTATTAGAGTATCTGTCTTCGAACAATATAGACATTTGCAATAATGGTGATAAACCTACTTTCTCAAATGTAATCAGACAAGAGGTCTTGGATCTAACACTGTGCAATGCTGCAATCTTTGACAAGATCACAAACTGGCACGTGTCAGATGAGATTTCTCTATCTGATCATAAACACATAATCTTCAATTGGAGTGGTGGAGATTATTCTAGAACCGCATTTAGAAATCCCAGGAGGACAAACTGGGATCAATATGTAGAATTGTTGAATACGCATTCATCTACAATGGGAGAAACTATTGATTCAACCCAAAAGTTAGAATCATTTTCTCAAAGGGTAAATGAAAGTATCATCAATTCCTTTAACAGAAGTTGTCCCACCATACAATCGTCTTCTACTAGAGACGTGCCATGGTGGAACTTAAAACTGGATCGCCTTAGAAAATTTTCTCGTAAAATGTTCAATAGAGCGAAACAAACGGGAGATTGGACTCAGTACAGGAAAGCCCTGACTGATTACAACAACGAAATACGAAAATCGAAAAGAAAATCTTGGATGCTGACATGTGAAAACATAAACAGCACTCCTGTAGTTGCAAGACTACAAAAAACGCTTGCAAAAGATCATTCAAATGAATTGGGAAACCTGAAGCGCGACGATGGAGCTTTTACCAAAACTCCTCGTGAAACCTTGGATTTAATGATGGAAACCCATTTTCCAGGTTCGGTTCTAAGTGTGGATTCCAATGATACTATATCTCTGGAAGGTGAAGGATGTCCTAGTTTAAACTCTTCGGAGTCAATTAGTACAATAAACACCGCCTCAGATTTAGCTGATGAAATCTTCACGAAGGCCAGAGTGGAAAATGCAATTAGATCTTTTCAGCCTTTTAAATCTGCAGGAGTTGATGGAATATTTCCAGCACTGATTCAAAATGGAGAAGCGGTGTTGGTTCCATCACTAATTGAGATGTTCAAGGCTAGTTTAAGATTGAATTACGTTCCATCAAAATGGAGACTTGTAAAAGTTATCTTTATACCAAAAAAGGGGAAGCGAGACAAGACGCATCCCAAAGCATACAGGCCAATTAGTCTTTCTTCAGTTTTGTTGAAGACTATGGAAAAGGTTTTGAAGGATTTTATCAATTCTTCTTACATAAAAGACCATCCCCTATCTGACTTCCAGTTTGCTTATCAATCTGGTAAGTCAACGGTTACGGCACTTCATTCGCTAGTAACAAAGGTAGAGAAAACGTTTTCAGCAAAAGAAATAGCTCTATGCGCCTTTTTAGACATAGAAGGAGCATTTGATAATGCCTCCTATTCATCTATGAAGCGTGCCATGGAGAACAAAAACTTCGACCAATGTATCATACATTGGATTTATACTGTGCTTGCAAAAAGAGAAATCACCTCTGAGCTGGGAAGTTCTTCTATAACAGTAAGGGCAACGAAAGGTTGCCCTCAAGGAGGAGTCCTCTCACCACTAATGTGGTCCTTGGTTGTAGACGATCTTCTAAGAAGCTTGAAGGAAAAAGGTTTCGAAGTTGTGGGCTTTGCAGACGATATAGTCATAATAGTGAGAGGAAAGTATGACGAAACTGTTTCGGAAAGAATGCAAAGGGCTCTAAACTATACACATTCATGGTGTATTAAGGAAGGCCTTAGCATCAACCCGTCAAAAGTCGTAATTGTCCCTTTCACTAGGAGAAGGAAGATCAACCTAAAAGCTTTTCTGCTTGGAGGGATACAAATTCATCCTAGTGATCGAGTCAAATACTTAGGTTTGATACTGGATGCTAAACTGAACTGGAATGCTCAAATTGAGTCCGTGATCGGTAAGGCAACAAGTGCGTTCTGGCTATGCTCCAAAACTATTGGCAGAAAGTGGGGCTTGAAACCAAAAATGATAATGTGGATTTATACTGCCATAATCCGCCCAAAAGTGACGTATGCTTCGTTTGTCTGGTGGCCAAAAACAAAAGAGGTTACCACGCAATCAAAGCTTGCGAAAATTCAACGTCTTGCGTCCATTGCTGTTACAGGAGCGATGCGAAGCACACCATCAAAAGCTTTAGACGCGATTCTCAATCTGCTACCATTGCACGAGTACGTGCAATTAGAAGCAGAAAAGGAATTGCTGAGACTTGAACGAGTTGACAAGCTTATGCCAGGTGATCTTGTAGGTCACCTGAGCATTTCACAATACTTTCAAAATAGGCCAGTAATGAAAATGATTAAAGACTGGATGAAACCTGTGGAGAACCATGATGTTCCTTACAAGTTGCACGAAACAACTCGTGCAGATTGGGAAGTCGGAGGTCCCACTGTTCGTCAAGGGTCAATCAAATTCTATACAGATGGCTCAAAAGTTGGAATGAAAACGGGAGCAGGAATCTACGGCCCTGGAATACAAATTTCAGTGGCGATGGGACACTATCCTACGGTGTTTCAAGCAGAGATTCTTGCTATTTTGAAATGCGCAAATATCTGCCTTGAGAGAAAATAGAGATATGCAAATATTTGTATTTTTTCAGATAGTCAAGCTGCACTAAAAGCATTGTGCGCTTACAAATGTACTTCAAAGCTTGTCTGGGAATGCATTCTTTCACTGCGCAGGCTGTGCCAAGGGAATTCAGTAAACTTAAACTGGGTTCCAGGTCACTGTGGCATTGAAGGAAATGAAATGGCAGACGAGCTTGCTAAAAGTGGTTCCAATTTACAGTTTGCTGGCCCAGAACCATTCTGTGGTATATCAAACTGTACCATTAAAATGGACCTGAAACGCTGGGCTGAGCAGAGGGTGATATCCAATTGGATGGACGTCAAAAATTGCAATCAGTCAAAACGATTTATAACACCAAATGCTTATAAAACCAAAAAGCTCTTAGAGCTCAACAAGAGAGCCCTTTGTACATACACTGGCCTAGTAACTGGACACTGCCCGAGCAGGTATCACTTGAAAAATATTGGCCATATTCAGAGTGATATCTGTCGTTTCTGTAATACGGAACGTGAAACCTCGGAACATCTGCTTTGCAGTTGTGGTGCTTTATACACGCGCAGGCAAAGATTTCTAAATAGTGGTTGCTTGCAACCCAGTGAGATCTGGTCTGCAAAACCTGGGAAGGTCTTGGAGTTTATCAATTCCATTGCACCTGACTGGGAGACGACGCGTCGTGGCAGTAGCTGATTACTTGACACATGGTAATTAGCTGGCTAGATGCGAATATCAAAACGGGACATGCCACAAAAGTTCAGCCTATTGGACGCAGTGGCTTAATTTCCCCAACAGGGGAGGAAAAAAAAAAAAAAATGATTTCCTTCAGGAACTCTTCCAGGGTTTCATTTAGTAAATTTGCAATTTTCTTCAAAAAAAAAATTCAAGGTTTTCTGGAGATTATTCCTAAAATTAATTACAGAATTACGTAATTAAGCCTACCTTGGAATGTTCATGAAATTTATCTAAGAATTCCACTAGCAAAGAGTCTACAGGTTTCCTCAGGAGTTTCCCCATGAATTCTTTTAAAAATCCGAATGAAAATTCTTTTAAAAAATCATCCTCGAGTATCTTAGAAAATTCTTAAATTAAAAAATCTCAAGAAATTGCTTCAAAAATTCATTTAGAAAATTGAAAAATTTTTGAAATCCGAACGACAATTCGTTCAAAAAATAATCCACAAATATCATCAGCAAATCTTATCTTAAGGAATTCTCAAGAGATTGCTTCAAAAATTCATTTGGAGAATTAAAACTTTTCCTAGAGATGCTTTCGCCAATTCTTAATAAAATATCTCAAAAAAATGCCCAAGAACTGCTTTAAGTCATATTTTAAGTTTTTTTTAAATTACCCCATGGATTGTTTTGAAAATGGCCTTGAATTTATCAGAAACTTTTTCAGCGGTTTCTTCTGAATTATTTCCAGGGAGTTTTTCAAAAACTTTTCCAGCGATTTCTTCAAATATTACTAAAAAAAATTCCAAGAAATTTCCTTTAAGCACTATTTTGGGAAGATTTCCATGAATTCTTTCTAAAATTCATCCATGCCTTTGAATTTTTTCTTCAGATATATTTAAAAAAAAAACCTCAGAAATTTCTCCAGTATTCCTTGATTAATTGTTTCAAAGAAAATCTTCTGGACACTTCTTCAGAAATCCATACAGGTATTTCTAAAAGAAGTCCACCAGAGATTTGTTTAAAATTTATTTACAGATTCTAATGAAAATTGCTGCAGGAATGTGACCAGAAATTCTTCGAGTGACCAGAATCATCCAGAAAATACTGCAAGAATTCCTCCAGAGATTCTTGCATAGTTACATTCAGTGATTTTGTTTGAAAAATTTGCTGTTGTTGAAATCAAAGAATAAAAATAAATAAACAAAAATACATTCAGTGATTCAGGCAGGAATTCCTTCAGAATTTCCTCCAGATTTTTTCTCCATGTATTTCCGCAGAAATTTCTCCGACATTTCCTCTAGGCACAACTGAATTCCTCCACGAATTTCCCAAGGAATTTATTCACAACTATTTCCTTTGAATTTCGTCAGAAATTGTTTGAGGAACATCTCATCAGTGTTTTTGAGGATTTTTTACATCAATTTTACAGTCAATCGGAGCGTTTTTCCAGACATTTCTGCAGAAACTCTTTTAGAAATGCGTTCGAAGATTTCTCCAGGAATACTTTCAGAAAATCCTCTTTATCGAACGATTTCTTCAGGAATGTTTCTAAAAATTCCGCAATAAACTTTTTTTTAGGAATTTCGCCAACGGTTTCTCGTGATGTTTCAACATGAAGTTCCACAGAAATTCCACAGGGATTCCTTTCAGGATATCCCTGAAATTTCTTCAGATTTTTCTCCAGAGATTCATTCAAAAGTACTTCCTGAGATATTTAAAAGAATTCTACTGCAGAATTCTTCAGAAATTCCTGCTCGGGCTCGTTAAAGAAATGTTACCAGTGACTTTTTCAGAATTTCGGGATTTTTTTCTGACTTTTTTAAAAGTTTTATCATGGAGCTTGATTTCAGAAAAAAATATCTAAATTAAAATAAACTGCAAAAATTCCTTCACTCTATCAGTGTTCCAAAGGAAAACTGCTCTTGCGGTTCCGTCAAGAATATCTTCTGGAATACCACCGGGGGTTCCTGCAACAATGGTTTCAAATATTCTTCCAGAATTTTTTCCGGAAATTTTCAAAAAAATTGCACAAAAAGTTGATGAGACAGTAATAAAAATAATTCTAGAAGGAACCCATTAAACGCTGTATCTTTGAAGCTTCTAAGAAATAATTATTGAAAAATTTCTGAAGAGATTGTTGGACAAAAAGTGAAGTTACTCTGGGTGATTTTCGGGATGCATAAGAAATTTCCAAAGAGATCCCTAAGTGATAACCGACGATATCCTTAGATGAATTTTGGTTGATGTCATTTCAAAAATGTCAACAGAAAATGCAGACTAAGAGAATTTGTCTTTTTTGTCATTCTTGAAGAAATTTCTCAATGATTTTTTGAGGATTTTTCATAAGAAGTTCCAATACAATTTCTGAAGAGATTCGTACATACAAATCTTCTTAGTACTACCTGGAGAAATGTATGAATGAAATCCAGCAGAAACAATAGAGAAATTCTGAAGGAATTCTTCAGAGCACCACTAAATAAATTTTTGAAAAACAATGAATTGTCTGCAAATATTTATTGAAGAATTTCTTGACATCTTTTTTTTTAATTCTATGGAATACATTCTTGTTTCTGTCGAAACGACTGATTGATTCTTTGTAGAAATCCCTAAAGCATTACCGAAAAAAAAACTCTGCAAAAATCCCTGACAAAATGTCTCAATGAATCCTAAGAAAATCCTGCTGGAGGAACGCCTGAAGGATCTTCAGAAAAAAAACCCTTGAAGGACTTTCAGAAAAATCTATTGCAAATTTTCTTTAACATCTGCAAATTAAATGCCTGAGACAATCTCTGATTCTATGTAGTGACATTCGAATGCATCTCTGAAGAAATTTCGACAATAATTTCTGAAAGAATTCCTTGAACAAAAGTTTCATTCAGTCTGTGCAGCTTTTGGCTGAAGACGGTGTCCGCGTCTTTTTTTTTAAAGAGTTCCTTGAACAAATTCAAAATTTCTAAAAGAAAAACTCTATCTCTATTAAACATTTTTTAAGAATAACATCGTTTGAAGACATCTTTGGAGAAGCTCCCAGAAGTGCTTCAGAAATTTCTTGAAGAACTCTGGGAGAATGCCTTCATAAGCAAACTTTTATAGCAATCCTGGGAGCAATCCTTAAGAATCACTAAAGGAATTCCAGGGCCAGGTGGATTGATCTTTGGGAAACACGTGGAATAGTTTCAGATTGAATCTTTTGAGATATTTTTTTTCAGAAACACTTTAACACTTAATGAATATTTCTGGAAAATTCCTAAAAAATACTGGGGGAATTCCTGGAGAAATATTCAAATACATGGGTGAGAATGTATTCTAAAGAGATACCTCGAGGAATTTCTAAGAAAAATCTCGATGAAATAATTCTCAAAAATCTGCAAAGACTCTTTTTTCTATAAAAAAATAAAATAAATATTATTCCTGAAGGAATTCCTTGGGAAATTCCTAGTGGTCTTTCTGAAGATCTCCGGGTAGGAAAAGAAAGAAAATAAAAAAAATCTCAGGATAATCTTTAATCTGTTAAAGAAATATTTGAAACAATACCAAAAAAAAAACTGCAGACCCTACTGCAAATTTCTTGACATTTTTTTTTTTTTGAAAAAAAATCATAGTTCTGCAATAATTGTGCGGTTAGAATATTTGTAGAAATCTCTAAAGCATTACCGAAAAAAACTCTGATAAAATGCCTGACGAAATGTTTCAATAAATCCTAAGAAATCCCTGTTGGAGGAATACCTGAAGGATCTTCCGAAAAAAAACCCTTGAAAGACTTTCAGAAGAATCTGTTGCGAATTTTCTTTAAGAGCTGCTAAATCAATGCCTGCGACAATCTCTCGTTATATGTAGTATCACACGAAAGAATTTCTGAAGTAATTCATACAACAATTTCTGAAGGAGTTCCTTGAAAATTTTCCAAATTTTCAACGGAAAACTATATAGAAATTCCTCAAAAAAAAAAAAAAATCTCGATCTCTATAAAACATTTATCCGAAAATTGCGTCGTTTGAAGAAATCTTTGGAGAAACTCCCAGAAGTGCTTGAGAAAGTTGTGGTAGAACTCCGAGAGAATCCTCGAAAACAAAAAATCCTGAAGGAAATTCTGATTATATTTCGGGAGGAATGTCCTCATGCACAAACTTTTAGAGCAATTCTTAAGAATCACTGAAGGAACCCCAGGACCAGGTGGATTCCTTTTGAGAAACCCGTGGACTAGTTTCAGAATGAATCTCTTGAGTAATTTCTTCAGAAACTCCTGAAGAACACCCAAAGAATATTTCTGAAAAATTCTTAAAAGAATTTCTGAAGGAATTCCTGGAGAAATATTCAAATACACGAAAAAAGATACCTGGAGGAATTTTTGAAAAATAAATTTCGCTGAAATCATTATCTGATATCATCGATGACTTCTATTCCCACAAGAATTCCTTGAGCAATCTCTAGTGGTGTTCCTGGAGATGATCGAGGAGGAGAAGGAATACATTCTTAAAGAATTCTCAGGGTAACCTTTAGAGGAATTCTTACTGAACTAATAAATGAACTACAGCAAGAATTCCCCTTCAATTTCAAGGTTATCATGGAGGTATTTTTCAGGAATAGTTCTCAATTAGGCGCAATATTGAAGCCACTTCCACTTGTCAGTATAGTGGTGCTGAAATATAGAAACCTTGGGTTACCAGCTTTGATTTTACCATGTTCATGTACTGGTTATAACAGACGAAATTCTGAAAGGATTTGTCACGGGAATTTCTCAAAATTGCCAGATTTTATGAACAAGTTAACTATGGACTTTTCAATGTAATTGACAAATAAATTACTGAAGGGATTGCAAGCAAAGCTTCAAATAATTTCCTGAAGGATGGCAAAGTAAATTCCATAGGAGTTGCCTGATATATTTCGAAAGCAAGTTACTAAAGAATTTCCGAAAAAGGCAAAGGTATTTTCAAAAATAATTACCTACAATTCCCAAAATAAATGTCGAAGAAGTTTTCAAAAGAGTTTCCGAACAAAATTTCAAAGAAATTAGTTTTTGAGAAAATGCCCAAGAAAACCCCAAAAATAATCCAATAGAAAAGGGGGGCATCAAATTCAATTGAAATTGCAGAACGAATTTACAAATAAATTCCCGAAGAAGTACCATCAACGATGATTCCAGAGGCATTACAATCGAAACCCAGTCTCCGCTTTGGTGAACTATCCATAAGTGAGATAAATATGAACTTCGGTATAAACTGTTGCACAATTGCACTCAATTCTTGAGACATTTCAAGCATTGTCGATTCAGCAATGTTTTCACTGATACAATTAAGGTGCACCACTTTGTCGCAAGCCGTCCCTTACAAAACGTTGCTAAACGCTCACTAAAAGCTCTAATTACCGTTCGCCCGCCCTTGTCTTCCCTGTAATATTCAACACCCGCACGAAAGTACCCACTTGCAAACACGGGAATATGATTAAACCAAATATTAGCATAACCAAATTGTTGCATCGTCCTCCCCGGGCTGGGTCCGCCGAGGACAGAAAGCCGGCACAGCAATAGTGGCATGACGACGGCTTATACTCTTTCCCTACAATGGGACATTAGCCAAACCGCAGCGCACGATTCCGGCTGGTCCCCCGGCCCGAAAACTTATCGCGTGCTCAGCGACGCCGCCGCCGTCGAGGACGCAAACAACAACGGCACCCGACGGAGTAAGCAATTTATTCCTATGTTTATTTTAAGATGCTATCGCCCAGCCGCACGAGAAATGCTAGTACATAGTTCGTGGTTGTCGTTCAGGTGGTTCGTCGCCACACCACCAGCCGGGTCGTCATCTTCGAAGGACTCTCGGCCGGCTGACAGTAGGATGATAATGGAATTAAAGCCTTCGGCGCATTTTCCTGGAATTTCCACCGGTTGTTGGTAAAGCCTCCAGGAAAGGGCCATTAGGGCACTCGTTCGTCTGACAGGCCCATTGTCGGATGGTGAGCAACCGCTTAAAGCGCTTCGCCGTGAAAAACAACCAGGACAATGAGCAATGAGCATTGTGTGTTACTTACTTCGTTTCGTGGGAAATGCTCGAAAGGAGCAACGGGTTGGAAAATGATTACTCCGAGAGTGAGATTCCTTTAATCAACATCGTCTTTCCGCGGTTCGCCTCTAGGCACTTAAGATGGAACAAGCGAAATGCAAGGTTGGGAAAAAGCAGACAGCTGTGTAGGTGCTGTCCTTGTTGCGATTCCAAACCCTTCCACGTTCCTGTCCCGAAGGTGCTGTTAATTATTCATTATTCACAAAAATTTCAATTCATTTAGATTGGGCTCCAAATGTCGAGGAAAGAAGGATATACACAAAGAGCAACAGTTTTCCTTTCTTCGTTCAGGGGAAAAGTTGATCCGACTCGTCGCATTTTTTATCCTTTCTTCAGCACTCCCAAGTAAGTAAGCAAGTTGTTGTTATCCGAAGCCTCACCGAGATCTTACTGGAGGATTTTCTTGTGAAATTTGAAAGCATTTTGCTGTACGCCTTCATCACTCGCGTCCTCGTCTTTTCCTGCTATGACGTTACCAAAAGAAAGCAACGAAGCCGTCTTAGTGGCGATGGTGTGGCTGCCCGGCTTTGTGAATTATAAATGCACAATATTTTAACTCGTCTGGAAAACTGCGAAACACAGAGCACCCCCAAAGTGCGATGATGCCTTCATCGATCTGACAGGGCTTCAGGGGATTTCGGGAATGGTGCCTGTTCCTTGCGCTCAGGACCTAGCCAAGTAAAAATCTTCTATTTGATTGTTGGTGAACTGCTTGCTCTGTGCTGGTGGGCGGTATCGGTTTTCATGAATTTTAATTGCGAATTAATTACAGCTCCGAGAGGCAACGGAGATGAAAGGAATTCTCTGGTCAGGTTCATCACTCTCTCGTTTCCGCTCGACCGACTCAGGTTTTATGGGATGAAGACCAGATGGATGGAGAAGTGAGATTTTGATTACAAATTTAAATTACTTGCAATGTCCATCCTAAAGTAGGTAGAGAATTTCACACAATGGTGGTTGTCAATGAAGATGATTTTATGGAAAAAAAAGTGCAATTATTTCAATGATTCAACTAAGACAAATTCAGAGCCTTTTTAAAACCAACATTAGGAATATATAAAACTTAGCAAATAAGCAATCACAATTTAACAATAACATTCTACGGAACTTATGGTTTTATCACGTAAAATAGAAGTTTCAAGTTCAAACTTATTCGAAATGCACATTGTTTAACCGAATCCATAAAAAATGCTCAACCATTACTGTTAGGTTCCCAGACAATGATCTCTTTAACCATATTCACCAGACTGCACCCCATAAAGCCGACACGATTTTTACGTGTGAAAAATCAGTTTCCAACAAAGAGTGGCATAAAATCAGCATGAAAATGGTTACGATTACATCGTTTTTTCAACCTCTCACGCGTCACGAGTTTCGGAATAAATGCTTTCAGAGGGCAAGACCAAGAAGCAACCACACGGCACGACGAGAGTAAAAAGTAAAACGAATCGTTGTGGGATCAGGATAAGGGGGCATGACTATGCAAAACACAGCCCCCCAGTCGCTGTTCAGAGTGAATCGCTGACTCCAATCGAGACAACTCTGATATGGCGCGCTCACTGTAGCTGGTGATGCTGATGATGATGTCGGCAACGACAACGACAAACGACGACGGCGACGGTGACGCCACCCGTCCGTCTCCGGGTTTTGAAGTGAGCGCAATGTAAATGAAAATGTTGTTTATATATGTAGATATAAAAAATAAAATTCGGTGTCATGAATAAATAATTTGCTTATATTTTATGTATTCTCAACCGCAGCCTCTCATCTTGGCTGGCCTCGGAGTGCTCAACAACGCTGGAACTTGGATGTACCCGAGCGCGAGCAGAACCCGTATAGTAGAGGAAAATGCTCCTCCTGCTCCGGATGGCAATTTTGTTGTCACTCAGTTTGCCGATGGCTATTTTTCTTTACCGTTTTCACTCATTTAATTTCGGTTCGCTGCTAGCTGTTTACTTTTCTCGGGACGGCGAAGAGCAGAAACTCTCTGGGTCGTTTGGTGCCATGGTACAGTTTAATATCAGCGTTAACTTTTTTTTCGGGATATATTCATTCTGAAAAATTAATTTAAAGCTCCTAATGGTTGGGAAACCAGCTGTGGAACGATGTTTGTGATGCTATTCTGCTGCCGTTAGGCAGTCAAGGTAATCATGTGACATGGCCAGATTAAAATTGAGAAAAATTGAAATCATTTTTAAATATAATGGGTTTTTATATGTTTTTTTACTATACAACAAGACAATCTTTCTCTTTTTACAGACTAAAATGGTTTCGGAATTAATGCATACTGAGACGCCACTGAGGGTACTTGATGTTCTCAGGATACTGTAGATTACTCTCAAAATTCTTGGAATAAACCTCCAAAGATTCTGAGTGAGTCCCTTGCAGGGTTGTAGAGCAATCCCTTTAAGAATTCTGCTGGAATCTCGTCAAGACTTTGAAAGGATTGTGTAGAAAATTCTTTGGGATTCAACGAGATTCTAGAAAAGTGCCTCTCCAGACATGGAAGGATCCTTCTCTCCTTTAGCGGGTTTTCGGACCCGTATGAAGTTGATCATCCATATTAGCTTCTATTCCCGATCAGCCAAGATAGCTCCCAAGTAACACACTAGTCACAGAAGAGTCACGGCGGCGCAGGTTTTTGTTGCGCAGAAGTCACTGTCACTAAAAAAAAAGACACTACACCGTCTTCACCCAGAGGGTGTACAGACTAACAAGCACAAACATATGACAACGGACAACACACATAACACCCAGTGGCCCAGTGGAGAATTTTCCGTTTGACGAAAAGTTTTCCCCGACTGGAGTGGGAATCGAACTCACACTCCGAGGCTTACGAAACGTCTAGATGACTGACGCCTCTAGCCGCACGGCCACGAAGCCCACACTTACTTCAAGCAAGTAAGTTTTTATTTGTTAGAAGTGAGTCACAATGACTTCTGCGCAACAGAAACCTGCGCCGCCGTGAATCCTCTATGACAAGTGTGTTACTTGGGTGTGTAGTGTCGGTAGCGGTTAGTTCGATTGTCTAAGAACAGCACACCTGATCCAGTGGTAGGAGTCCACTAATGGTGTTGTGCGGCTTTATGCTTACCGTGCTTAGATATGAAAGATAAGGGGGGGGGAGGTCTGGGTCTGATAAAAACTTAACCGCTTACGGAGCCTGTGAAATTTCAGGTCGCCCTCCACAGAATTTTGCCTTTACTGCGCTAACCGGAGCAATGGTGCAGTGGACCTTGTGTTTCTCCGAAACATTCAGCTGCCCTTCTTTAGTCTCAAAATTGCATTATGAAGATGTCATTGATTAGTTACAATTTTCACATATATAGTTTCGCATTATGCGATTCACACAGTGTATTCTGTGTTTCCTCGCCTTTGGCGTTTTCCAACCGATAGTAATCTGGTTTTATTGCTGCTATTCTTTATTTTGCTGTGATTGTGTAGAGTTTGATCTTGCCTAGCTACGGTTAGAATAGCTCAGATCAATCTTCAGCATAAAAGAACAGCAACGATCAATCTTTGTAGACTTATTCAAAATGGTACAGCCCAAGTGGCCTTATTCCAAGAACCTTACTTTAGTAAGGGGAATTTCTATCTAGGAAACCTTGTGAACCCGGTGTTTGCTACTTTCTAAAGATTTTCCGAAAGTATCACTGAAGAAATTTCAGAATAAATTCAAAAAAAATCTGAAGAAAGTTCTATATTAACTCCTGTAAGACATTCTGAAAAAAAAACAGGAAGATTTTTAGAAAAAAAAATCTAGAAATAATACTTGAAGAAATACAATTAAATAATATTACGCGCGTCTGAAGGTTTACCAAACATATCCGTTGGAGTTTACCCATACACTAACAACACTTAAATTCCCGTGACATCTAGGTCCGAGAGATCGTAAAGCTGTCTACAACTTTCTAAGGTGTCCAACTAACCATCCTTTCCCATCTCTCAGCAGTCGCAATGACATGGCTGGGACAGTTTTCGACCATTGGGGGATTGCGTCAGTCTTGTCTAAGAGTCAGATATTAGTCCCAAATCTTTGTGCTATGGTTCGAACAGAAAGAAGGCAACCCTCATAACTATGGTCTAAGACTCTACCACCTACAAATTTGTGCGATTCACTTAATGCCAATGCTAATGGAGGAATCCCCTAATAAAATTCCTAAGAAATTCCTGGAGGTACGCTTGGAGCAATTTCTGAGAAAATACATTAAATAATGCTCGGTGGAAATTTTGATGAAATCTCTTTTTGAATTTCTGCAGGAATCTCTGCAAGAATGTCTTCCAGCCTTGTCGTAAGAATCCTTATATGAATTTCTGAATAAATCTGTTGGAAAATTTCTAAAAGAATTCTTGGAGAATTTTCTAAGACTTTCTCAAGAAATCATTGGAGCAATTACTGGAAGGGGAATATCTTGAACGAATATTTAAATGAATATGTGAAAGAATCTTGAGAATTTCCTCAATAATCTCTGGTAGAATTTCTAAAGCAATCCCTGGAGAAAATTTTCTTCATTTTCTTAAAAAACCATGCAGTATTTTTGAGATAGTTCATGGAAGGGTTTCTAGATGACAGCTTTGAAAAATTTCTGCTGGAGAAATCTCTATGAAAAAATAAAATCTGGAGAAATTCGTAGATGAAATTCTGGAACAATCTATCCAAGATTTGTTGAAAGGAATTTTCGAAGTATTTTTGGAAGCTATCCGTACAAAACTTTCTTAATGAGTTCTTGGAGAAATTTCTGTAGGTAATTATAAAGTCTGAAGGAATCGTTAGAAAATTTTGTGAAACACTTCCTGACTGAATTTCTTTTGGATTTGCTGGATGATTTGTTAAATTAATCTACGAGAGTTTTCAGGGTCTCCAGTTAGCCTAGTGGTTAAGGCAATATATCGTCAATCTGGAGACGGCGGGTTCGATTCCCGTTCCGGTCGGGAAATTTTTCTCGACTCCCTGGGCATAGACTATCATTATGCTTGCCTCTCAATATACAAATTCATACAATGGTAGGCAAAGAAAGCCCTTCAATCAATAACTGTGGAAGTGCTCAAAGAACACTAAGTTAAGGCGGGGCAGGCCAAGTCCCAGTGTGGACGTAGAGCCACAAAGAAGAAGCAGAACGAGAGTTTACAAAGGAGTCCCCGAAAGAATTTATTTAAGAATCTCCGAGAGATTTTTTCAGAACTCGTGGAAGATCTTTCAAATGAATCTTAGGATGCATTTTAGCAAAGGTCCATGAAAGATTTTTCGAAAAGTCTGTGGAAGTTCTCTCAAAGAAATCCTTGAAGAAATTTGTTAAGAAAAATCTGAAGAAATTATTAGTGGAATTTATAATAAGAGCCATGTGAGATTTTCTGAAGGAATCCTAGGGCAGTTTCTGTAGGAACCCCTGCAGAAAATTCCCTAATGGATCTCACATTGAGAAATTTTTACAGAAATCCCAGAAAAAGTTTCTGCCAGAAATTCAGATTTTCAGAAAAAAAACCTGGAGCAACTACTAAAGCCAATCCCGGAGAATGTTTTGGAATAAATCCTTGAAAGATCGTTTGAGAGAATGCCTAAAGGAAAATATAGTATATCTCTAAAAGGATTTTATAAAGAAATCCCTGAAGGATTTTTTGCAAAAACTCATACACAACATTCCTACACAACTCTTTGTGAAACTTCTGGAAGAATTCCTAGTGAAATTTCTAGAGAAATTAGAAGATGTCGTGAGAATTTCCGGTGAAATCCTTGAAAGAATTTCCAAAGCACAATTTTTTGAAATATATTTTTGAAAAATTCTGAAACAGTTCCAGAAGGTATCGCTGAATGTTTTATTGATGGAATCTTTGAAGAAATTTCTGAATTGGTGTACAAAGAAATTTCTGAAGAAATCTCTGAATGATTTTTTGAAAGAGTCCATGGGAGAAGTTCTGCTCAAATTTATGGATATTTTTTGAAAAAAAAAATGGATGAATTTCAGAAGAAAATCACGCAAGATGCTTTGAATGAATTCTTTGTAACATTTGATAATAGGAATTTCTGAACAAATCTTTGAAGAAATTTTCCGAATAAATCCATAGAAAATCTTTTGGAAGAATCCGCCAGGAAATTTTTGGATTAGTACTCGAACAAATTTCCAAAAGATTTATTTTTGGAAAAAAATTATAAAGGAATTTCTGAAGAAATTTTTGGAAGGTTTTCTTTTTTTTTTGCATGTATTAACGAGATTTTTAACCCTAGGCTAGCTTATCTCGGAGGTTTTCTATAGGAATCTCCAATAGATTCTCCAAACAAATGCCTAGAGAAATATTTGAATAAATATCCTGAGGATTTTCTAAAGTAATTTCTTAAAAAAATGTTAAGTGATTTGTAAAATTCATGGAGGAATTGGTTAAGCAATTAATGCTAGATAGAATGTAATCTGTTACATGATGATTCGATTTGGGAAGTTTCCTACGGAAACCGTCGTAATAAAGTTGACAATTCGCTTACTGTTGTTTGAAACCGCAAAATTACACAAAAGGCGACCGAGCAGATTCTGCTATCTCAGGTATCTCAAAATTCTTAGGGATTCTGAAAAAGTACTTTTCCAGGTATTGGTGAGTCCTTCTCAGGAGTTTTGGGGAATTTCCCTCAGGGCTCTAGCAGAACATCTCTTAGGATTCTGGGTGAGTCTCTTGTAGGGTTCTTCCACCAATTCCTGCAGACTCCCTTCGACTTGGATTTAAGAGGAACCATTTCTGGAGCATTGGAAAGTTTATCTCAGGATTCTTGAAAAATCCCTCTCAGGGTTCAGAGAGTTCATCTAAGAATCTGGAGTAAAACCTCTAATAATGTGAAGGAATCCCTCAAGGGTTAATAGGATTGCAGATACCTCTATATCACCTTATAGGAGTTCCAATGATGTAAGTGGGTGACCACGGGTCAACGTTTAGCCAGCAATGCTCAAAAATATATACAGGAATACTATAAGATTCAGCCTGTTAATCCCAAAAATGGATATGGAAATCGAGAAAAACGAAGGTTTCCCACTGAAAAAGATTTAAGAAATTGAGCAGACGGTACGGGAGCTGATTATTACCAGTAGCTGGACGAGCGAAAAAAAGAGATCATCGAGAGTTATTATCTCATCATTCTTTGGAGGTTTGTTCACGGAGCGTCCGGCAGAGTGGGAGGTGATTGGCGCACCCAAGTAACATTTTTTAGTCAAAAGGCTTGGAAAGATTCTTAGAACTAAATCCAAAATGGAAGAAATCAGGGTTTATGACGGTTCTCAAAACCTCTACAAGACCAATTGGTGATCAAAATGTTACATGGGTGCTCGAAAACGACTTGGGAACGGATAGTTCAACGAGTAGTGCGAGAGGGTAACGGACTATAAGAATGCAGCCAGAGCAGGGAACAAAAGTTTTCCAATAACTAATCCAATGCAAAGAAATCGGAAGCACGAGGACAATGTTGTTCCTCAGGCTCAACAGAGTATGGAACAGGATGATATGCGGATGTTTTATGAAACTGTCATTGGCGTGCGGAAAAAAACAGCGCATTCCACCATCATGTACAACGACGCTGACAGACGAAACAATGGTGGCTCCCAAGAGAAGCCTGTTACAGGGATTTCTTCGGAAATTCTTCCAATAACTGCTGTAGGAAATCGTCCAGAGATTCATTTCACAATTCGTTCAACAATCCTTTAGTAAAGTTTAGTGAAGATTCAATATTTTTCTCCAAGGATTTTTTTTCAAGCCACGTTACAAAGATTCCTTCAGGGATTTCTCACAGCATTCCTTCATATAACACATTCATGCCTAAATTTCCCTGGGGGGGTTGGAATCCTACAGGCCTCCCAAGAGGAGAGAGAACTGCGAGGCACTGTTGAAATGTGGGAATGGAAGAACGCTTAACAGAGTTCCCATCAATGCCGATGGGAAGGCTGTGGAACATCAAACGCTAGGCAGCCATTGGAGAACTGAAGTACAACAAGGCTTCTGGGAGGGACAAACTCCTGGCCGAGCTTCTAAAGCATGGTAGTGAGCAGCTGTATTAACTCTAATGTCGTATAATATGGAAGATATGGGAAGAGGCAGAACTGCCTGCTGGGTTAACGCTTAGGCAATAAAGTTTATAAAAGATATACTGGAACGAACTCACCAAATCAGACTAAAAGCGTGACAGACGACTTTAAAATTCAGCCTCATACGTGTGCAGGCTGCCACGATCAAGATTGCTGTACAATCAAAACAAAGCTTAACGAAAAACGGAAATGGAAAAGTTCCTTACCACAAATGCAACTTAAGGAGCTGTGGCTGACAGACAAAGTTAATGTGCGCTCCAAATGTACCTATCAGTGTGCACATAAAAATTCAACGGGGAATTGTGCGAATTTCATTCAACGAGACCCGTTTCTACAAAGTGTCGCCATTTAACTTGAATGCTTGGGAGACCTTTCTGCTCATCAAAAGTACATACCTGGGAACGTGTGTAGCACTCAAGGAAGCTGATCCTGGCAGTTGCTGCTTCTTAAGAGTTGAGCAAATTAATTCTCTGCCAAAACCACAATTCCCCCAAAAGCCATCCTTTGCAACTCTTTCCCGCATCCCGCTTGCTAGGAGGGGGGCGAAGAGATGACTTCCTACTAAGTAGGTACCAATGCCAAATGCTTTCAAAAGTTGAGAAGACACACCGAAAAAGGGGTTCCCGACTCCTGTCCCTGGACGGTTGTTAAGGGATTTCCCAAATTTGCCTAAGCATTAATAAGCAACTTTTTGGCGGAGTTGGTGCTACCTTTGTCGACGTCGTCCCATCATCGTTAAACACGGCGAATCTGTGTTGACAAATCCCGTACCGGGGGATACCCGCGCGACGCGAGCCGGTTCGTGGGGATGTGTGCGTTTGTGTGCCGTCAGCCGGCGAGGGAGAGTACGCTGCCGTTTGCTTCAATTAAATAATTAGGAAAATAATTTATTCACGTTCCCATAATTGCAGTAATTGCTTACGCGAGTACGGCGGCCCAGGCTTTGAGTAGCAAAGTGAGCGCGAGCATGGTAAATTTGTGTAGTACATTGTAATGAGTGTGTGTGAGAGTCAGCACACGATGGGAGCTTTGAATTCCGACAGTCAACAGAACAGCGCGGTGGTGTGTGTTTGAACCTCGTTCATTATGAATGTCTGTTTGATGAGAGGAAAGATCCACCTCCCATCGACCGCCCGCCTTACCAGTTCGGGAGCTCCCTTTTTTCTGCCCATGGCTTGGTAATGAAATGTATGGAATTCATAATTAGTTGGATATATTCATGGTAAAGTTGTACGATTTGTGAAATTGCTCCACATGTGAACGGTGCGCAAAGCGTGTAATGGAGCTGTCTGTCGGTGACTTCGTTTGATGAGCGGGAGATCGCTAGTTGGCGTGGCTATTATGGCAGTTGCTAGTTACGAAGTGAAATGATTGATTCATGTCCGAATGCCTAGTTAGCTATAATGGACAATAGGTAATGTAACCTGGGGTAAAACGCAGCCTATGAGCAAAATGGCTTAACGCTATTCCGAAATTTTCTCCAGATACAAGCAAATCATATCTAAGATTCAACCTTTTAATGTCAAGAATGGAGATGAAAAACGAAAAAACAGAGGTTTCCAATATTTGGAAAGATAATTTAAGAAGAATTAAGAATCTGAGCGTGTTTCAGCAGACGGTACGGTAGCTGATTATCACCAGTAGCTGAACGAACAAATAAGATAAATTTTCGAGAAGGATAATCTCAACACTCTGTGGGAGTTTATCAACGGAGCGATGGGAATAGCAGCGTGGGAGATAATAGTTACTGCTCAAGTAACATGCTGGTGTCGGGAATCCTGCAGAACAGAGGGGGAAGCAAAAGTAGCTGAAAACGAATCCAATGCAAAAAAGAGGGCATGAGAAAGTATTATTGCTTAGGTTCAACAGAATATGGAACAGAATGATATGCGGAGGTTTTACGAAACTGTCAATGGTTTGCGGAAAAACAGCCAGTGTGCTAACAGAAAAAAAAAACAATGGTGGCCACCAGGAGGAGAGAGCGCTTCGAGGCGGTGGGAATAAAAGAGCAACACACAGAATTCGAATCAACAGCGACTGGCAAGCTGTGGAACCTCCAACGCAAGACGATATCAAGGCAGCTAATAGAGGACTGAAGTACAACAACGCTTCTGGGTGGAGCACACTCCCGGCCGAGCTGTATCAACTCTAACGCCGTATGTTATCGATGATACGGGAAGATGCTGAACTGCCTGCTAGTTGGTTGGATGGTCTCATTTAGCCTCTTTACAAGAAACGGCATCGACTGTAGTGCGCGAATCACAGAGGAATACTTCTTAATTAAGCATGCACAATTTTGTACGGAATCCTGTTTAACAGGCTGAGGGCAATTGAGGAGTCCTTCGTAGACAAATATCATGCGGGTTTTTGTAAGGGCCGATCAACGTTGGATCTGATGTTCTCCCTGTGGCAGATTTTCGATAATTATCGGGAAGATTATGATTGAACATGGTTTTTCAACGAATCTGATTAGACTGTTTCATGCGACATTTGACAGATTGGAATCAAGTGTATAGGTTTCGGATTACACTTCAGATAGAAGCATGGCGATGTTCTTTCAAACTTACTGTTCAACGCAGGCGGTGCTATATATTTAAGCTACATTCTTTACCTTCATGACAATAATGTCAAATCGATAATTGAAACAAAAGTTACAGATTAAAATTAAAAGTCAGGACCTACCGATAGTCAAATCCAGACTTCAGTGGGTAAAATCTGATATGAAGCCCTTTTATGAAGGTATCTCTAAACCTGAAACTGGAAGCAAAATCTGCATTTTCCCAACCATGAAAACTTTGTATACATTTCATTATAAACCGTTGAATTACTTTCAGAACAGCAAAAAAAGCAAATTCATTTCCTGGCCTCCATTCAACTAGGTTAAAAGCAATTTCAAAACAATTTCCTACCATTTACCTCCCAAACGCCTCGCGAATGTCACTTCTATTCAACAGAGCCACCGCCGCCCGCAGAAGTTCAAAATCCTCGCTGCACCGAATAAAACTAAATTGAATTTAGAATTTTACTTGATCCACCACCATACCCGGCGAGGAAGTGTCAGAAAAAAGAGCTCTGTAACCAAAAAACGATGTAAACTTGCACCGTGACGAGACCGCCACCACTTCGACACAGGAAAAAAAGAAATCACCCAAAATTCCAAACACATTCGAGTCTGTGCAGCGAAACTTTCCGTTTTTCCGGATTTAAGCCGCACACTGAATGGAGAGCTTTCCAGCTAGAACCCGTTGTTACTTTGCGTGGTGGATTGCACACGATTGCGACGAGAGAGAGAGAGAGAGAGAGAGGGAGAGAATGCATACATTTGACCCCCACTCCGAAGGACCCGCGCTGAATAGTTTCGAACCTCAAGCGAGTATTGCATTGCTTTGCTCCGTTGCATTCTACGGCGGGTGGCAGAGATTTGAACCGACCGACACGAATGCTGGAATCTGTTGTTCGTTAGCGGAATCCGGCGATGTGGATTGAAGGAGGGGGAAGTGGCACACAGTGGTAGTCCGTTTCCTGTTGGATCCCATTACCACCACCACTGACTGGCCATCATGTGACCTGACTGACGGAACAGGACGGTGGCGATGGCAACCAGCAAGCGAAGCGCGACACGGCAAGCAGCCAGCGATACCTCCCGGCAAAACGTTCATTTGCATAAAAATACGTGTGTGTTACAGTGAATATCAAATTTTAAGCTTTTTTTCGCCAAGCGGAGAATTGAAATCCTGCTTCACACTGTTTAACGGATGCTGCATGCCTTGTGCTTGTCGGGGGCCTGGAGCTACCATGGCTAGCCATGGAAAACATTTGCCCTCTGGGTGGATCTAGACAACACGGTGACGACGACGATGAGGACGAGAAACGCTGATTTGATTCAGCTGCAGAACATTGTTTTGCCAGCCAGCCATTTCCAACTCTCCGTGGGGCTCATGTTGTCCGTTGCCGTCGTCGTCGTTGGTTGTGACGCTTTTATGACTCTGTTACGAAACGTTAATGAAAATCTCGTATTAAAAACGCAATCTCGTCGGAACGATCGTCTCCGTTTGACACCGTCAGGGGCTGGCCAGATTGCGCTGAATGGCGACGTTTTTCCGGATGTGCGGAGCAAGTCATGTTAAAGTTCGAGGTCTTTGGACCGGAATCGATACGGCATGCAGTACATTTTATCAAAAGTTAAAGTTTTCATACCAGTTTGATTGGCTCCCACAAAAAACAACACAGATGTTTACGTGAAAAAAGGCATCCACAATGTATAAGTACTGGTAGCCTCTGTTTTTAGCACCTGCTATTTAGATTGCCAGTACTAGCAGCTAAGGAATTGGAATTGATGATACATTCTCTCGTCCACTCTTTACTAAGGAATTCACAAAGGATGCACCATGTGCATATTGTACAAGTAACTGGCGTTCTCGGTCGGTCCAGGATGTTTTCGTAACGGAAATTGCCATAACTTCCTTGGGCATAGAGCATCTTCGTAAATAAATAAATAAATAAAATACCCATGCAAAATAATCATTGGCCGTGGAAGCTCGCAGTTGAAAACTGCGGAAGTGTTCATAAAACATTAAACTGAGAAACAAGCTTTGTCCAGTGGGGACGTTACGCCAAGCACAAGAACTCTGAACCATGAGTGAAAATTGATCAAGAAACCTCAGATCTCCGCCACATAAAAAATGATAGTGTCAACATCGCCATTAAAACTGGCAGGGCTGAACCATGGGAAGCATCCCGATGCAACTAGTTTTGCTCTGCCCGAAACTCCATTACCCACGAACACAAGACGGCAATAAACTCATTCACATAAAACAACAGTCACTGACAGAGTTTTCAACTCGCAAAAAAAGCCCTCCAACCACGGATGGAACGGAAAACCGCTGACAAAAGTGTAATTTCCTTCCGCTTTTCAACTTTTTCATAATTACAATAATTAAAAATTATTCAAATTTACCGCGAATCCTTCGCCTCCCCAAGCCCAGCTTTGCTGGCCCGGATATAGTGCCGTCACACCCAGCGAAATAAAACCACACCCATCATCCTCCCTCAGGTGGTGGTGCCTCTCACGATGATGCCGTCGTAGTGGCAATCATCGTGGCCAACGTTTATGATCATCAGTAGTAGCAGTAGTGGTAGCAGCAGAAAGCATCAACCGCCGAGGAAAGGTTGAAAGCACTTTTTAATTCCATCTCTCGGCGGGCACAACGACCACAGCGAATCCGTGCTAGTGGTGCGGTGGTGAAGGCAGTTAGTATTAAGTAGTTGCGGGGGAATTTTTGGTACCATGGCGGTATGATTGGAGTAAATTAAAAACTTTGTCTACTGCTGCTGGCTGGCGGTGATGACGAGGTTGAGGTGAGTCGAAAGGTGGATGGAAATTACTTAGCAGAAGCACCTTTCTGCGGGAGTTTGTACGTTTTCAAGAAGAGACCGGAGGGTGCAATCAATGAAAATGTATGCAGTTTTCTGCTACGGTGTGATGAAATTTCAGTCACAAATTAAAAAGAAAATGCATTAGAAGGCCAAAAAGGACAAGCACTTATACTTGAATGGAGCCTAGGCTATTACGATGTTATTTATAGTAACCTTTCAAGTAACCTTGGTTCTGTAAAATTGTGAGTCAACTATCTACAGAAGCAACGTTCCAGCCATGTCAATGTGGGGACAGCTGTTGTCTATTAAGAACTGAGTGCTTAGCAGTGCTGTCATGGTAAAATCAGAGCTCAAGGTTTCAGCACCCCATATATTGAAATGCTTGCAAAGCATAACTTCAATGATGCGTCTAATTATAGGAAATATTCCAGAGAATGCTATCCATGCATTATTATTTCATGTTTTTTTTTCTGTGTAATTTTCGCGGAAGGGAAATTTTTGCTGTGATAATTATTAAGAAAATTGTCGCAGGATTTCCAAAAATGATTTAGGGCAAGAATACATCTAAGGATTCTTTCAGGTATCCCGCTTGTCGACATTCATATCCATGATTTTTTTGGAGTTTTTTGGAACCTCTCAGAGATTCTTTTGAGAGTTCCTGGGTCTTCTTCAGAAATTCCTCAAGATATTTCTAAAAAAATCATCTTGAAACTAGTCCGCTTATTTCATCAGAAATTCCTCCTGGGATTTCTTTGTGATTTTATTAGGAAATCCCTTCAGAAACGTCTACAGAAGTTTGTGCATGTATTCTTTCATGTACACTTTTAACATTGCAGAAGGAATTCATCCAGGAGTATTTTTTCCAGCAATTTTTCTTTAAACTTTCTCCAGGAATTCATCTAAAAATTTCTAAAGATAATTTTCTTGGAATTTATCCAGGACTTACTTCAGAAGATACACCGAAGATTGATTTAAAAAAATCAGAAGATTCTACTCAAAGATCACGTAGAGATCTTTCCAGAAGATAACGATCTTAGCGATAGAGATCTTTCCAGAAGAAGAAGCTGATTGGGGGATTGCTCAGGATTTCATTAAATCTAAGATCTCTTCAGGGATTTTTTTTTCTGTGACGCTACAGGATTTTTTCCCACAGGTTTTCGCAGCAATTTCAGCAGAAATTATTCCAAGAAATTCTTCTATGAGTACCTGCAAAGGATTCTATTATTCTATTCGGCAAAGTAGTGTTACAAAGATTCCCAAAATAAATTCCTGAAGGATTTTTCTTTTGTTCTCACATGATTTCCTTCAAAAAATGCCTCCTTCTTTGTGTTCTAGTCCCTTCACGAGTTTTATAATAAATTCTTATCTAAGAATCCCTCCTGAAGTATCTCCAGGATATCCTGGAGTTTTTTTTTTTGCAAAAAAATCCTTGAGAAAATCCTGCTGGGATCCCTCAGAAATTGTCGAGAGATTTCTTCAAGAATTCCAAAAGTAAATTTGTCTGCTATTTCTGCAGGCATTTTTAAGAGTTTCCTTCTGAAGTTCCTCTATGGATTTCTCCTAGAATTTCTTCTGGAGTCAGAACTTTTTTTTTCCTTGGTATAATTTTCAGAGATCCTCCAGAAGTTTCTTATGATTTGTTTCTGTGAGATATATTTTAAGGAGTTTCTTTAAATATTCTCCCTGGCATTCCTTCAGGAATTTTTCTGGAGCTAACAGATATTGCTTCAGGAGTTTTTCTTCAGAAATCCTTCCAGAAAATTATCAAGATTTTTTTTCTAGAAATCTGTTATAGACAATCCTTTAGGGATTTGTTTAGAAATTCCTTCAGGGTTTCTTTAAATATTTTTTTCCTTATATTTGTGTTCTATTTCTAGAAGAAATTCTGAAAAAACCCCAGGAATAATAACTGAAATTTATCCGGCAGGAATCTGTGCAGGAATTCCAGGAGATATATCTGACAGAACCGTAGGATCCATTCTAAAAAAACGTTTAGGAAATTTTAGCAAGAGACACCGAACAAATTTCTCAAGGAATTGTTGGAGGAACCCTTGGAAAATTTTCCGTATAAATCTCTGTAGGATTTTTGAAAAAAAAAACTTTCAAATAAAGTTTTGAAAAACTCCATGGCAGAAATTTCTAATAAATTCCTTAAGAAAGTTCTCTGATGAGATTATGAAGAAGTTTCTAGAGATATTTTTGAAAGAATCTCTGAAGAAATTTCAGAAGGCATCCAAGCAGAACTTTCTAAAAGAATTACCGAAGAAAATTTGTATAATCAGTGAAAAATTATCAGAAAGTACTGATTATCAGGAAGTGATTGAATCTCAGGAAAAATATCTCAACTTCCTGGAAACCACAGTAAGTATTTGGTGGAATTGCCAGAAAATTTATTAATATTTTTTTAGGAAAATTCCTGGATAATTTCTCTAATACAGTCAGGTCTTTTTTTAAGCTGTTTTCATTTACGCGGCCGCGCAAATGAAAACTCCATACAAAAAAAAATTTCATCGTCTTATTTTTGCATGATTTGTCGAGAAATGGTGAGACTTTTTTTACGCGATTTTTTTGAATTTTGAACTGAGTTTTATTTTTACGCTGTACGTATCCCCCGCGTAAAAAAAAACCTGACTGTAATGCTCTTGCAGGATTTTCTGAAAGTATTTGTTGTGCAATCTGTAGAAGTAATTCTGAAGGAATTCATGGAGAAACCGCCTAGATACGACTTCTAGATCTAAATATCCCTAAAAATAACGGCAGACAATTAAACTTCCATAATCAAGGATGGGATCATTCATTTGCAATCAGTCAACTCGCTTCAGAAACATCGTAGCAAAAATCAATGTATGGAACACATTTTCATTTTTGTTTTTCCTAAAACTTTGTAGAACAATGTACTAGCGTAGCATCAATAACTAAGTCAACAGAAACCAGCAAACGCAACTCTCCACGGTGTGAATGTATTTTACATTCACGGCATGGAGAGTTGCTTTCACAGCTCGCTCATGACTTTGGTATGCGTGTACGACGCTAATGTCATTCGGTAATCTTTCAGATAAAACTACAAGGTTAAATTCATCCATACATTGTTTTTTGATAGCATGCTTCTGAACTGCAGTATCTCATGAGATTATTTTTTTATTATTATTATTTTTTATTTTTTATTCCGTGTTGGGTATTAGCATCACTGCGACCATTGTTTTGATCTATTGTGACATATTCCCCATTTTTGTTTAGCTTTGTCTGGATAACGTACCACTATTGGGAGTGGTCGTCATCACTTGACATAAAGCATTTCCCCAGCACGGTACTACACATCGGATGAAGTGCAATACCGTACTATCGTACTATCTCATGAGATAGTAGCAAGTGAATGTATTTCTTTGCAAATAAATGATCCCATCCTTGTCCATAATAATTACAAAATTTTCCATAAATAAGTTAATTCGTGTGATGCCTGATATACACGAACACCTAGTATAGTGAAAGCACCCAGTCAACACACGATCGCATATGATGTTGAATAGGATGCTAAAGTGGAGGCGATATACGCACACTTAACACGCGGTTAAATGGAAGCATGTGCGCATATCGCCTAATCTTTAGCATCCTATTCAACATCATTTATGATGATGATTAACCTGGGCTTGTTAGGGGAATATCTGTAAATAAAAAAGAAAATCGGGTTAAGTACGGTTCCTTTGAATTCCACTAAGAATTTGCATCCTTTGACAGATACGTATTTCGACCTCAACTGTAAGGTCGTCTTCAGTGTCTTGTACTTGACTCGACTCATTTATGACTTTGTGTTTACTGGGCAGCCATAAACGATGCAGCCTTTAGACCTGTCGGGTATGTTGAATTGAATCGACTGAACGAATGGGTTAGTGAGGGATCGCTGAGCGGTTCTAATGGTTGAGTGAGGACGCAACACTGGCGGAATGCTGCAGCATCGCTCTCGGCAAAGCGTAGAACGATGCAAACAGCAGATTCACCTCTTTTCAATGAAAAGCGCAGGTTATTGTTGCTAGAAGTCACTGTGACTTACTTCTAGCAAATGAGCACTTGTTTATTATGCGCAAGTCACAGTGACTTCTGTGCAACAAAAACCAGCGCTACCGTTACTCTTCGGTGACAAGTATGTCACTTGGGTTTTCTGATGGAGGTTTTTTTTTACAAATCCCACCTACAGAGTAAGACAGTTGAAGAGTCCATTCATCTGCCAGGCACGTGATTCAACAACTTCCATACATTTCTTAGTCCACTAAAAACCGAAAACAGAAGCTCCATCCTTCATCAATTCTACGAAAACCATTTTTGATAGTTATGTCGTTTTACCAATCATTAAGCCTAGTTATAATAAACCCATTTTGATTGTTCATGAAGCCATCATCAGAGCAAATCCGTACATTCCGATCGGCCTTGCATTTGATGGCTTCACATTCGAAAGGTCACCCACCAAGTCGTTATCGAACCGAGTCTAATCAATATCTCATCATCATTTGGGAAATGCCTCAGTTAGCCCGCACTTTTGCACTGTCATCATTATACGCCCAAGTACATTTCAACACGTAAACGATAAAACTGCCTTCCACTTGCGTCCCATCCATCGTCGTCTTCGTCGCCGTCGTCGTCATGCCTCGTTCCACAATCCGGATTAAGTACGGTGACGACGACGACGCTCGGGACGTAATTAGATTTACTAGGTCATCGGCTATCCGGGTCAACTTTTATGTCCACCCGAGTGCTGAAAATAAGTTGTAAAACTCCCCTATCTTCGTAAGCATCATCCTTCACCATCATGACACATGGCTTTCGTTTTTGTTGTCGTCGGTTCTTGCAGCAAGAAGTACGAGGAACTATGCCAGGCCGGTGATGTTGGTCCCCACATAGCCGCGTCACCTCGACTCCGTAGAAAATTGATTTTACTCCTTTAACTGGGGGTGCTCTCACCGGAACCCGGCGCCGGATGGCTTTCCGCTGCCGGGCTGACATGTTGGGTTGCCGGTTGTTTAGCAACGACGACGACGACGACGACGACGACACTCGCCAGTAGAAAATAGTGGAAATCTCATTACACACTTTTACACGCATCCTTTCATTCGTAGTCTAATTTTCCCGGTCCGTGAGTTTACCGGCCGGCTCTTCGTGTGCCCGAAGGGAAACGGGAAACGGCTTGGAGGGCACTTCTATTTCGGGTAAGTGGACTCTCGGAATCAGAATCTCTCACTCCGAGCTCGCGCCAGAGCCAACGAGAACGACGAAACGAGCTAGTAAATCTAATTATCCGAATAATTATCGCAAATTGCCAAACTCAATTACGAGCGGCGGTGAGTGGATCCTGTCGGCAGGAAAATCTGCTCTCTGCTCTCGGGTGGGCGGCCGGCCGGACGGTCAACAAGCCGACCAACGCAGTGCAGCGGAATGATTTCTGCTACAGAGCCCTAGGAAAACAGCTCGCTTACCGGCAACCAGTTGACAGTACGGTACTTACCCTCCCCCTCGGGGCCCATCCAGAAAATCATTTTAGAGGCAGCCATTTCTCGCACTTAATATGTGTGTATGAATAAATGAGCAGCACTTGAAGGCCGATTTTTTCTTCCACTTTTTTCCGCACCCAAGAGAGTCCGAGAGGAAAATACACATTTTTCTCCTATTTATAATTTATGGCAAGGAAAATGGCTTTCAGCCCATCCCCATTGGGTGGCGAGTGAGAGCCGAGTACCAACGATAGGACGACGACTGCTGCTGCTGCTGCAGTTGATGTGTAAGCAGCTCTTCAGCATCAGACTGTGGAAAAATTTCCCAAAGCTGATGGATGCTCGTTATCCCTCGTCTCGTCGTCGTTGGCATCCTTGGCTAAAGAGACAGCCGGAGCCGGTTGTTTGCTGGAGTGTGCCTTGGACACTTGCGCTTTTCAGCTTTTCAGACGAGAATAGGAATTTTAAAGTGCTTCACTGAACGGTTCTATTTGATCAGAACGGCTTCTTCTCTGCCAGAAGGGCTTCGTTCTCCTTTGGTGAATGGATGCTTTCTTGGCCGGCAGCTGGGATGGACACACGGGACACGGGGTTTTCTTTGCTTCGAGAGTTGAGACTCTTCAGTGCGAGTGGTGTTATTTGCCGAGATTTTGAGGAACTGGAACATGGAGTGGAACTTGAGAGTTCGGCCGGAACGGTTTCCATACTATTTTTACTTGTTTTGAGGTAATGTTATAGAAAAATTTATACGTGATACATAGGAAGTTGAAAGAAAATAACATAAAATGTGTGAAGTATTTGAATTTCTATTTGAAACTAGTAATCAAAAGAAATAACCTGTTGATTAATTGATAAAATAATACACGAATTTCTGGATCTGGATTCATACAAAAGATCCGAAAAATGCCCACTACATGCCTAATAAGCAGCTTGCAACAGTTTTTTAAGATGCTCCTCGAACCATTCCTAAAATTCATTTCATTTGAAGTCTAAATTTTCACCCCTTTCCTAATGATTGCACCTTTTGCCCACTCAAAACTTTACTGATAAAACACACCACAAGTAAGCTTCTCACATAACGTCGGAGTTGAATTGAACAGGGCATTAAATCCCTCACATTCTTCGGCAGCTTTACCCTCTCCTGACTCTCAAACCCCTTCAATTCGAACCTATTCCACAGAGTTTGCCCTCAAAACATAATGTAATGACCATTTCATAGACTGCCACTACAGTCCACAAGCTCAGAAGCAATCCCCGCCAACTACATGTGGGTGCAACTACAGGGTAGTTGCATATGATGTAAGGTGCTATCTCTCGCTCCACAGTTGGAGTTGGACATGGTTTCTACACGCCAGTGGTTGTGTTGAATGCTGCTGGTATTCCGGTCCGGCAGCTGCTGGAAGCCTTTCCATCCACTGCACTGACAATGGAACTACAGCCGCCTGAATGCTGGCAGAGGCGATACCTACATATTCGTCAGACTATTATGCACATGACTGCATTATTCAAATTTTATTCCGCACACACACACCAGCTAGGACCAACTAGGGCTCTCGGTGCAGCTCGATGCAAACTGTGTGCAAGTTGGAAGTTGTTGGGCACGCAGCCACCACCGAGTACACACTTGCTCAGCTTCCGTAATTTGTCGCCAGCCAGCCAGCCAGCGCTACACGTGGGCGTTGCAGCGATCGGTATCACCACGCAGTCCCAGCAGCTTCTAGCTACCGATGCGATGGATGGCCTGGCCATTCCGGTACATGGGTGGCGAAAGAAAAATGACAATAATTAAATTGTGCATAATGGTATTAAAATGTAATAATGATTCTCTCTTTTAAAATTTAATCATCGTTTAATGTATTTTTAATTAGCTTTATTTGCGTGCAAAACAATCTAGATGTCGCTAGCTGAGTGTGTAGGGAGCTGGCTGGCGAGCTTCGGTTGAGCGATGCATGATTACGGCTTAGGGTGGTCGAGATACGTGCTCGAGATGGTAGAACTATTTCAATTATATTTTTTAAAGGTTGTAGGAGATCTTACCCTCAACAAATATTATTGCGCTATTAGGCTTGATTTTGAAAATTTTAGCTGAATAAGCTGTTATTCAGCTATAATTCTTACTTGGGATTTTCAAGAACGTTATAAGACTCTAAGAATGCTGAAGAATGAAACTATACACGGTGCTCCCCAGACCGTTATTATAAAATAAAAATCTCCATCCAATCGGTGCCCACCGTTCGTTTTCTATGGCTATCCTGCATGTCTGGACAAAATTTGAAAAAAATCGTAGGGCCCATTTTTGAGTTACGTAAACATGTGAAAAGGGCCTGAGTGCTTTTTGTAGGGCCCATTTTAAAGTTACGTAAACATGTGAAAAGGGCCTGAGTGCTTTTTGTAAACAAACATGTTTCAGAAAGTGTAATCTTCGGGCTATCGGTAAAGGGTGCAGATATTCGTGAGTACAGTTGGGCCATACAGCGATTGAAACGTGTAAACAAACAAAAGCACTTAGGCCCTTTTCACATGTTATGCTAAATTTCTCTTTTTAAGAGCTTTCCTTTCATTTACTTTATTTTTTTGTTTATATACATTCACGTTTTCTTACCGTATTTGAACCTGAGAAGTTACAAATATTATTGAAATATTTTCATATAAATACACTTTAATTTATGTCAACTCACAAAAACATCATATTTACTTCAATTATTTCAACAAAAACTATGCTAAATAAATCTAACACTCAATGCAATACAATTCTTCAAGAAAATATTTCATCAAAATCGTTAAAAATGGTTAAGTACTAAATATTTCGATTTTTTCTTTGAATATTGGGCTTTACGCCCTTTTAAAAGGGCGTAACTCAAAAATGGGCCCTACGATTTTTTTTTCAAATTTTGTGCAGACATGCAGGATAGCCATAGAAAACGAATGATGGGCACCGATTGGATGGAGATTTTTATTTTATAATAACGGTCTGGGGAGCACCGTGTATAACAATCAATGTTATTCAATAAAAACCCAAATTAATCCACCTGGTGGTGATAGTGCCTTTCTCATTGAAAATGTTCTCGCGATCTTTCCGTCGACGTAAGCCAAAGACTTCTGAATCCTGATACTCCATAAGAAAAGCAAGCATTTTATCAAAACCATCATTGAATTGGCACAAACGGGGAACGGCTGAACCGATCCGAACCATTTTCAATGAACCATTGGTCATTGAAATCGGATGAGGTTTACTGCCAAAAAGTGCTGTGAGTTCATTTGTACACACATATACACACAAACACACACACATACACGCACAGCTACACACACACATACACACACAGACATCACTTCAATTCGTCGGGCTGTGTTGATTGGTATATGTGACTCGACCCTCCGGGCATTCTATCAAAAAGTCATTTTTGTAGTGGACATATAGCCTTTCCAGTACACTTAGTGTAAGAGAAAGGCAAACATATGTTTTTTCATGGCTTTTCCATTAAATAAAATATATTTGAAAGCATGCCGGATGATTTGAAATTGGTCAAGCAGATGAAAAGCTGCGGCGCCCCCCTAAACTAAAATGCTAGATGAAAAATATGGAATAACATGTTAAACCCATAAACAAAACACAAAAATTGAAAAAGTTAAGAGAGTTAATGTGAAATTAACATTTAACAACCCAAGAATTCAGCTTTCAGGCGCTCATGACACTTCAAAATTTCAATATTTCTAGCCCAAGCTTGGATATTTTATTTTTTTTACGATCCTGATCTATAAAAGCACATGCTTTCAATTATTTTTTATACTCATAACAAGATGCACCTCAGAGCCTATACAACAGAAATGGTAGAGGTACAGATTTTCATCAAGAACATGCTGAGAGTGTTCTCTAAGCTGCAGCTTACTTTTCAAAAGTAAATGAAAACTGGAGTTCGTAAGCTCTTTTGAATTAGTGGCGCGTAGTTGAATTTTCGAGTAATACAAAGGTAGTTTCACTTTAAGTAGCATAACTTTTTCAATTGTCTACCGGTTTTTAATAGTTTTTATGAATCATTCACAAATTGATTTTTGAGTAAGCTTGTAGAACATTTAATCTTTCGAATGTCAAGCAAAATATGTTTTTTTAAAGATTGTATTTATTTATTTTTTCTTTTTTTAACAACACAAAATATCTTTAGAGCCCGATAACTTTTTAACCACTTCACAAATTTAAAATCTTATGTCGTGCTTTTTTAGATATTTCTGTTGTTTAAATGTGTCTTGAACGAACTATTCGTTAAAGTATTCATTTTCATAATACTTTTTACCGAAAAAAATATATGAATTGAACTTGTTTTTTTTTCATGTAAAAATGTGGTTTTTCTTCTTCTTTATGGCTCTACGTCCCCACTGGGACTTGGCCTGCCTCGCTTCAACTTAGTGTTCTTTGAGCACTTCCACAGTTTTTAATTGAAGGGCTTTCTTTGCCTGCCATTGCATGAATTTGTATATTGTGAGGCAAGGACAATGATACACTATGCCCAGGGAATTGAGAAAATTTTCTCGACTGGGACGGGAATCGAACCCGCCGTCTCCGGATTGGCGATCCATAGCCTTAACCACTAGGCTAACTGGAGACCCCAAAAAAAAATGGGGTTGTGGAAGATTTTTTAGCATTAATATTTAGGGATTTCGCACACAGTGAAGGTTTTTTTTTTTAATTTTTTCCTCTCATTTAAAACGTAAACATATTTTAAATTCAGAACACTACAAACATTAAAATTTGAGGCGTCCATATGGTTATTTTGAATACATTTTTCATCTTAAGTCCGGAACTAAGGATGAAAGAATCAAAATTGTACCATAATTCTATTTTTTCTTGTAAAATACGTGCTTTGAGTGGTTTTTGATATTTAGTCATCTTAAAACCATGTTTAGAGGTACAGTTTCTGCGCAGCACTCTTAAGCAACTAAAATATCTACAAAAGAACGTTTAAAAATTTAAAACTAGTTAAGCGTTAAAAATTTATCGGGCCCAAAACTTATTTTTTTTTTTTTTTGTAAAAAGATGAAAAAAACGTTTTGCGTGACTTTGGGAAAATTTAATGTTTCACAAGTTTATTCAAAAATTAATTTGTGAGAGTTTCATAAAAAATATTGAAATCGGTTTAAAATTGAAAAAAATGTGGCCCTTAATGTAAAAGCACCTTTTTATTACTCGAAAATTCAGCTTTGAGGCGTTTGCGCCACCTCCAAATCTCAATATTTTGGCTAAAACTCAGAGGTTTATGTTTTTATATCATTTGAATCCAAAAGAGTTGACGAATTCCAGGCAGAGATAGCATTTCGCACAGAAAATGTGCACATTTCAGCTCATTTTCATATTAAAACCGTGCACACTTGCACACACACTGAGGAGCTTGCCATCCCTGATTCCAGATTCCAATAACTTTTGAAAAATAACCGGCAGCCTTGTTCCTGCATTCATGAAAAATATAGAAAATTTAAAGAGTTATGCGAAGTATAACAACTCAAAAATTTTTGAAAACTACCAGCACTCCGAGAATTCCAAAAACTCGGAACACTCCAATCGTTCCAAGTTCTCTGGAATCTCTAAAAAAATCTCATAGCTCTAATATTCAAAATAGAAATCTCATATATCTGATAACCAACATTCCAAAATTAATCCTAATGACTTCGACATTTTTCGAAGCCCTAATAATTCTAAGATATTTAAGAACTCAATCATTTTAGCAGTCCTTAAAACTATAAAAAATCAAAATCTCTAAAAATTTACAACATTCTCGAAAATATCGAAAAATTATTGTTCCAGCATCAATGAGAAAAAAAATCTGAAATATAAAATCTTGGAAATGTTAAGCACGCCCAAGCACGCCTAAACGTTATGTACATTCAGCATTTTCATAATCTTTTTCAATACTTGGAAATACTTTTTCAACAATGATCCTTCATTTTTCTAATGTGTTTTTTTTTTTATTTTTTATCTTATTCCTGAATATCCCTTCCCACCCTTCTCGTACCATACGTGGCATCTCGTATGTAACAGAAAAAAAATATTCACTAGGCTGACCCCAAGCAACCAAAAGTTCGGATTCCACTTGAAGAACGAACTCAGAAGTTCAAGTTTGGTTCAATTCCGGCTTCGTTGAACTTAATTCTCCAAAAAGTTACTCATGAATTGTTTATGAACTTGGAAGTACATGTGCAAGCTTTAGACTTCTCTTCAAAGCGACATTAAAGTAGAAAAGATGTCCAGAAAGAACTTTTTTTGAACTTTTGAGCAGAGTTCAATTAAAATTTAACCGAACTCATGTTGAACTTTTGCGTGGCTCTAAAGCACAAATAAAGTTCAGTTGGACATATACCAACATCTTGAAAAGTTTCGTTTCGAACTTGTTTCGTACTTGTTTTGAACTTACTACTAAAAGTTCAGATAAATATTAACCGTACCAAAAGTGAACTTCAATTGAACTTCGGCGGCAGCGGAGCTCGGGGGAAATTCTCAATTAAATCACTCGGAAATCGAGCTCAGCAGCCACAGCTTGTGTTAATTTCACAAGTACACTTTGTTTCACTATAATATTTCAACGTACTTACTTGTAATCAACGCAAACGCAAAGCAACGAATGCTATTGTGTGGCTCAAGGGCTGCCCCCGCAGCGGAAAACTGTTCCACATCGGATTCCACCGGAGTTTTTTTGGCTCTGCATATTTTTTTTCCAGCTATGCTGGATGTTTCCTACCCCGTCTCACTTGTCGCTGCAGCGCGCCGGTAATCGACGCGATCGTAGTCACTGTAAACCAAGCTGGAAACTTATAATCTTTTCTGGAAATCGATACACTGGGCCTAATTTCTTGCTTTGCACTGCGAACCACAACAAACTGAAAATGTCAAACTATGCAAGTTCACAAGAAGTTCCACGTGAACTTATTTCGAACTTTCGACTTCGAACAGTGTTCCAAGTTCAGAAAAAGTTCACACGCGAACCTGATTGAGCTATACTAAATGATATCAGCACATTGAGTAAAATCCCACAGTGCCTAAAAACACATACATGGAGTAGTGGTTAGGCACCGGCTTTCAACGAGGAGAACCCGAGTTCAAATCTCAGTAAGTAAAAAACATCAAAAAATATTTCAAGGTATTAGTCAATTTGGATTCCACAGACATTAGTTCATCTCTTAATAATAAATTACTTTTGAGGACTAAACACATTTTTTTTCATTTTTTTGAAGCTTATTTTTAAGCTGAATAGCGTTCCTTTCAGCGACACAAGTGTACTTTTTGTGAACTCAAGTTCGGTTAATTACTTAAAATGTGGGCTGAATAGAATGCTATTCATCTTCCTTAGAATAGCTGATTAAGCCCAAACATGCTATTTTAACCGAACTTTTGGTTGCTTGGGACGTGCTCTAATTCTTGTACAAGTTCTAAAATCTTTCAAATATTCAGAGTGATTTATTATTTTGAAAAATGTAGAAATTTAGAATTTTATGACCGATTTAGATCATTCCGAATTCAAAAGATTCAAGAACTAGTTTTCTTAAAACTTTAAGAATTACAGAATGTTTGAAAGAACTCAGACATTGTTCTAAACTTGAATTTTTCCAAAAAACTTTGCGAAATTATAACTCTGGGAACAATGGGAGCTCAAAGGAAAATGGGCACCAAAAAATCAGAGATCAAAAAGAACTTCGATTTTGCACACCTTAGAGCTCAGCATTCACAAAGTTTTCTAGAAATTATAAAATTTATTTTTCTTATTAACTCTTTATCATGGGTTCATCCCCGAGTTCTAATATATCTGGATATTCTATCAAAGTTTGAAAAAAAAAATTCTAAGAGTTTCAAGAACTCTTAGAATCCATTAAGAAGAATAGATACTGTAAAAATCCTTATTTTCAAATGAATTCTGAGTGCTATAGGAATTCTGAAAATTTATCATCATTTCAAAGTATTGAAAATTCTACGAGCTATGAAAAATTAGAAATCTTCATATTCTTAACCACCTCCGGTTATTCTCAAATATATAGTAAAATTTGGAATTTCATCAAGTTTTGAGAAAAAAATAATAAATTTTGAAGTTATCTACAATTTGCGATCTCCAAATAGGTATAACACAAAAGAGCTATTGAAACTTCCGAAAAATTGGGAATTGAAAGCATTTTGAGTAACAAATTTGAGAAGTGAAACTACTTAGTACCACACATAATTCCAGAATTTTCAAAACATAAAAAAACATAAATTCGTAGATATGTAGAAATTGTATGAATTTTTTTAAAACTCAATTTATTCATAAAGCTATGAAATTTGAAAGTTGCTCAGAGCTTGTATATGTCCTATATAGGATCTTGTACCATTTGGGCAGGTGTACCTATTTTGGGCACTTGGCGCTATAACTAAGCCAATTTCAAACCGATTGATTTTATTTTTTGTATAGAGTTAGGCACGTACAGTATCTAACTCTGTACAAAAATTCAAATCAAACGGTTTGAAATTAACTTAGTTATAGCGGCAAGTGCCCAAAATAGGTACACCTGCCCAAATGGTACAAAACTCTATCACAAAACCCACAAAAAAAACAATAATTTCTGATTGATTTGTCTTTATTAAAGAGACTTTCAGCCCTATTAAAGAACTCAAAAATTAAAAGATTGCTAAGAGTTGTGATAATTAAGTTTATTTTGAGAAAAAAATGAACATGAATTGTCTAAAAGCCTGAGTACTCTTAGAGTTCTAAAAATCTCCGATATCCTAGCAGCTCTATGAAGTTGAGTAGCCACAAAACCTAAGAAACTATAACATTTCCGAGAACCTAAGAAATATTGGAGTTTTATTAACTCAATTGAACTTCAAAATCTCAACTCTGATTTTTCTAAAATAAACTTTATAAACGTTCACAGATAAAAGAAACGTGTAAATTTCTCTGACATATGATGAACATAAACAGGGTGTGACAAAGATGTTGAAATGACATGTAAAATAAACTTTATGAAATATATTGTAACCTTGTGTTATCTGTCATGTAATTCAGTATGACACAGATCGAGTTGGAAGTTAACGCTATTTATATAAAGTTGATATTACGTGTAAATCTCATTATTTTTGTTTGTCTTGTATTTTCATCAAATTTAGAGAAAAATCAACCAGCTTTATTCTTCTAATGAGAGACCCTCATCCTTCACACAACAAAAACTGTTGAAACTATTGTAAATCTGAGACTTGAATACATTTTGAATAATCCAAGAATTTAGTCCAACAGTATTTTTCGCAAATATGCATCACCCTATCAGCAACCTCGAATCATCTAACTAGATCAAAAACGAAATTCGGGAAGTCCGACTGCTGCCCACCCGAAAACCGGCACACATCCCTATTGTTATTTGTGCGACTGTTGTCGCCGCTGCTGTCGTCGTCGACACCACCGTAATCCACGGGATTGTCTGGTGGCTTTAATTATGCGCTAAAAATTGACCTGCCCCGTCCAGATCGGGTGGAGCGTGGAAAGGGTGATTGCGATGGTGCCATCACCGTACGTTGTCGCCGGCCAGACTGGAGCCTCCCGCTACGACTACCCGGGTTGGCGGATCACGTGCTGCGCATTAGGCGCGCGCGCGAGGGCACGGCGGATTAGAAGGGAATTAAATTGAATTAAAGTTCGATGAAATTTAAATAAGCTGGCATTGTTTCGGAACGGGTTTCGATTAAAATGCGAACCTGATTAGACCAGCAGCCACGCTTTTGAAATCGGAGTGGATTCAGGAGACGGTGGGGGTGTGACCTCGGGAGGCGGCTGGAAAGCAGAAATTAGGCGCTCGGAAGGCATTGATTCGAGTTTTGCGGTTCTGCCACTCAAATATTAAGGGATGCTCATTATCGATGTCAGTGGCAGATAGGGAAGGCGCTGTTTGGCGCTCGACAAACAATAATCGATCTTCATTAAATTGGAAGTTTTATGTATTTTTGCAGTGGCGAATCCGGCTGTTGAAAAACCTTCGCTCAACGTGGCGACGGTAAGTTAATAAATGAATAACCATTCGTGTGAATGACTTAATCAATCATCTTCCATCGCCAGAGTTTTCAATCATTCTGTTCCTTGTGAGCAGCTCGGAAGCTGTTTTGCCACATCGCCAGGTAGCTAAAATTTAAACTGCTCCTTATCAGCGAACTTCAATCAAGCATTAAATATGCAAAAATTACGTTCCTTTTGCGCTTGACTGCCTTCAACGTTATCGATTTTCCATCCACTACAACAACGGGACGGCGTCTAGTCTGATTCGCCCCATTCATTGTCGACCTGAATACGTCGTTACCCATTTCAAAGACCCCACATCTCAGCGAGAGCTAATATTTATGAGATGTCTCAGCAAAACACGCCACCAAGATCAGACAACGACACCGTCGTCGGTCGTCTTGAACGGTACCAGTCGAATCAATATGAATAAACGTCAATAAAAATTCTTCACGTTTATAAAGGCGTCTTCAATTTACGAAAAAGGACGACAAGAAATATAGCACAAACGACTCATTTTTCATGATTTCTGCACCACCATTAGGCACCCACCTCATTCCACTCAGCCTCCAAACGTCACCCGAACCAAGCCGGGTGGGCAACCTTACAGAAAAATTGAAAATCATGTTCCTCTCCTTCCAAGCCTCAACAATAGAAGTCATCATCCCCGGAGAAGATGACGACGACGACGACGACGACGATGGCACAGACGAAGAAGCCATGTGAGTCCGTTTTCCCTTTATTAAGATGAATGTTTGTTTAGTTCAAGCGAATCTGCATCACCTTGGATACCCATCCCCTTTCGAAAGCAGTCCGTACTACGGCATCTCCGCCTCAGTGTAGGTTGACTTGACAACCAGCAGTGACATGGCCCAGGCATTGGCGCTATCATTGGCGTAATCAGCCGAAATTTTGGTGATGGCTGTTTCGTTTTCGTTTATGTTTGAGCTTCAACAAATTTGAACTTATATCTTCTTTCACATAAATCTCACTCCGTACATAAATATTCAGAACAAGCTATCAACAACTGCGCTTGGAACGTTGTCTAAAGCATTCAACGGGGGGGAAATGTTGATGGTAGGGGATAGTAGATACATTTTGTAGGAGAACAAGACACATACCAAGGTATGAACTACAATAATAATACAAAAAAAAAAACAACAGTATGTGAGATGGAAACAACTAAAACAGATAATTGAAAGGTGGAAACAGTACTACAGTGAACGTCTGAATGCTGTAAGAAACACTGGTTTAGATTCTGGACTGAACAACGGAGAAGTACCCTTAACAATCTCCGAAGGAGTTCCTGACTAAATCTCTAGAGAAGAAGAGACTTGAAGAGACGAATGCCGAGAACGGCGAAGTCTCTCTAAACAAAAAAAATCTCCAGAGAAGTTTTTGAAGGAATCCCCTGAGGAATGTCTGAAGGAATCTATTATAAGGAACAGTAGGAGAAGTTCTCGAAGGAATCCCTAATGAAGTTCTGAAGGAGCATTTTATGAAGGAATTACAGGAGAAGTTCCAAAAGGAATTCAAGGAGGAGTATCCAAAGCAAACTCCGAAGGAACTCCTGAAAAAACTTTCAGAGCCATTCTTGAAGGAATCTCTGGAGGAGTTGAAAAAACAAAATAATCCAAAATGAGGAATATTCGAAGCAAATTCTAGAGGTGTTCATGAATGAATCCCCGGAAGAGTTCCAGAAGAAATAGCTGGAGGAATTGCTGTAGGAATCCCAGAAATTAGAGAAATTTCCTGAAGGAATCCAAGGATGAATTTCTGAAAGAATCTCTAGAAAGACCTGAAGAATCATACATAGGACTATTCCTGGAGAAATTCCAGGACATATTTTTTTAAAGAATATCCGAACGAGTTCCTTTAGGAACTCTTCGCGGAATTTCTGAGATGTCTTCAGGAATTCCTTCAAGTAGGAAGGACTTGTTTCTAACGGAATATCCGGAGGAATCTCTGAAGGAAACCCAGGAATTTCTGAAGGTATTATCGGAGGAATTCCATATTGAGTCTATGGAGGCATTTCCGAAAAAATCCCCGAAAAACTACTAAAGAAATCCCCAGAAGGATTCCTCCGGAAGAATTCTCGAAAGAATTCCAAGGAAACAGTTTATAGGAACTTTTTTTTTTTTTGGTACATCCGAAGGAATTCTTTATGGAATCTCCGGAAGAACTTTTGAACGAATCCGGTGAAGAAATATTGATAGAATTCCAGAAATTATTCCTGAAGAAATCTCAGGAGAATTTTATTTAAAGAATATCCATAAAGTGGAGAGGATTGATTCCTGCTGAAATAGTCTCAGGATGATCTCATGAAGGGATTTCACACAGGAAAGAAATTTTGATAAGAATTTCTGAAGAAAGCCTTAGAGGATGCCCTGATGACATGAAATGACTACATTTCATTGCAACATATTTCGAAGTACCCTTCAACCTGCTACGCCCATGAGTATGGCACACCTCTTTTGCACTGGACCAAAACAAACAGCACAACAAGATGAGGCTCGGCTGGCGAAGACCAATGCAAAGAAATCATGAGCCTTTGATGATAAGAAGTAAGCAGAAATTGGGATGGGAGTCGTCGTCGTCGTCTTGGTGATGCAAGAAGCCCCACATCCGGCTCTCGACTTTGCGGGTGAGATATGATTTTCACCGAAAATGAAGATGAATTGTGTGCTTCCACAAAATGTAGGAAGGCATTTGTTTCCATGGTGTCACCCTGTTTCCTTTTAAACCTGGCTAAGGATTCATTTCGAGAGTGGTCGGAGGTGCTGCTGCTGTTACTGTTGAAGCTTGAAGCAAATAACTTTATGAAATTGGAAACCACGGTGGTGAGTTTCGCTGAGGATATACTGTTCAAAGGATTCCGTAGAATTTCAAACAGATGAAGCAGCTCCGTAGATTCCGTTTCCTTGGTGTTTGTATGGTTTATCGAAGCGAAAATTTCTAACTTTGATGAGTTAGATAATTCAAAGAAATTATTACTCATTTCTGGTTTGGGAACTACGCATGACTATAGTTGTTGCTGATTATGAATACGTGTCAAACTTTCCATGCCACTTCTAAAGTTACGTATAGCAATTTTCCTAGATTACACAAAAAACTAAACTTATTCTCGGAACAAAGAACTTCATCTTCATATCCTCGCGCACAAATCCCAGCGAGAACCTCCCCAAACCCAGTCAGTCTGCCGAAATGAGCAGGTGTAATGAAGAATGACAGTTGTAAAGCGAAGAAACTGCTGCTCAACTTTCCGGCACAGGGCATTAGGGGTAGAACGAGGATGAGTCTCATAAAAATGCAAAGCTGTGCAGAAGTAGACAACCCCTTACACCACACCACATCGCTCAACCTAAATGAAAGAAATTAATTTTGCCAAATTAAGAAAAGTGGGAAGAAAAATCAACGCTCAAACAATTATGAAACTTGCAAATTTCTGTTGGTGTTTTTGCCTTTCTCGTACACCAAGGTGTACCGAAAGGCTATATGTTCACTCCAAAAACGAAAATTTGATAGAGCCCCCGGAGGGGCCAAGTGTTATATACCAATCGACTCAGCTCGACGAGTTGAGATGATGTCTGTGTGTATGTATGTGTGTGTGTGTATGTATGTGTGTGTGTGTATGTGTACAAAAAGGTCACCTCATTTTTAGATAGTAAATATGAACCGATTTCAACGACCAATGGTTCATTCGACAGGGTACATTGTCCCATTGTTTCCTATTGAAAATGGTTCAGATCGGTCCAGCCGTTCCGGAGTTATGGCCATTTAGGTGTTCCGGACCGGTACCCCAGGAAGGGGCCAGATATGAAAATGCAACAAACCCATGCATGCGACCCATCAAACCACGGCATTTTCGATTATCTGATGAACGGGAATTAGGAAAATAGTCTTTGACCATAACTGAACCGGTAGTGTTCCGGAACCGGTTCCGGGTGTCCCGCCGGAAGTGGCCAAATAAGAAAGTGAACATAACCCATGCATGCGACACGTCAAATAGCGGCTTTTCCGATAACCAATTGAATGGTAAGCAGGAAAATAGTTTCAAACCTCGTTTGAACCGGTAGTGTTCCGGAACCGGTTCCGGATGTCCTGCCGGAAGTGGCCAATTAAAAAAGCGAACCAAACCCAGGCATACGTCAAAGAGCGGCTTTTTCGATAACCAGATGAACGGTAAGCAGGAAAATAGTTTCAAACCTTCTTTGAACCGGTAGTGTTCCAGAACCGGTTCCGGATGTCCTGCCGGAAGTGGCCAATTAAAAAAGCGAACCAAACCCAGGCATGCGACACATCAAAGAGCGGCTTTTTCGATAACCAGATGAACGGTAAGCAGGAAAACAGTTTCAGACCATATTTGAACCGGTAGTGTTCCGGAACCGGTTCCGGATGTCCTGCCGGAAGTGGCCAATTAAAAAAGCGTACCAAACCTAGGCATGCGACACATCAAAGAGCGGCTTTTTTGATAATCAGGTGAACGGTAAGCAGGAAAATAGTTTCAGACTATATCTGAACCGGTTGGGTTCCGGAACCGGTTCCAGCTGTTCCACTGGAAGTGGTCAATTAAGAAAAGTGAACCAAACCCATGCATGCGAAACATCATATCATCAAAAAAGTTCGTTAATCAGATAAACGGGCAGCAAGAAAATAGTCTCTGACCACACTTAACCAGATGAACGGTAAGCAAGAAAATAGTTTCAGAATATATCTGAACTAATTGTATCCCGGAACCGGTTCCGGATATCCTGCCGGAAGTGGCTTATTTAAAAGGTGAATTAAACCCATGCATGTGACACATCGAAGAACAGCTTTTTCGATATCCAGATGAACGGTAAGCAGGAAAATAGTTTCATACCGTATCTAAACCGGTTGTGTTCCGGAACCGGTTCCAGGTTTCCTGTTGGAAGTGACCAATTAAAAAACTAAACCAAACCCATGCATGCGAAACATCATATCATCAAAAAAGTTTGTTAATCAGATAAACGGGCAGCAAGAAAATAGTCTCTGACCACACTTAAGATTACCGGCAGTGTTGCAGAATCAGGATTGGATCCATTGCGGAAATTACGCAGGTGAACAAAATCGATGCAAGCGATTAATATGTGTAAAAGAACAAAATCTTGTTAAAAATTTAAGCTTGGTAAAATTACACCATTTAGATTCCTGAGGCGTCATTATACAGTAGGATGGATCAACGTTGTATGGAAAAATTTAAATTTTATAGCACCAATCCCCTTTTGCGTCTAAAATTACTGCGAACAATTTTGATGCAACTGGTTGAGCCCTCGCACTCTGTAACACGGTTGAAATTTGAATGGGCTTTAATATGGGAAATTTCGCTTGCTTGAACTTTTTTTTGTCAAATTTTACATGAATCTTATAATTAATGATAATAAAATATAGGCTAAAGTGCGCAGAAAAAAATTGCCGAAATGTCTTGATAATGATCGGCATCCAGTGTTAGCGAAGGTGGTCAAGCAGTCAACTGAGAGATTTGATATTTTTCAGCTCGGCCTATACGTTTAACATAGCGTCGGAATATGAGCCATCAATAAGTTTCCAAATTCAATTATGGCTTTGATAAAATTCTTGCATTTCTGAATAAGGCTGACATAAATTTCGATTTTCTTTCAAGTCCAGAGGGGTCCCCGCTTGGAAATTTTGGTCGGAATTCAACATATTGAAATAAACCAATAAAATTTTAAATTTTAATGTTAAATTAGAGTCTTCCAGTTTATCAAAACCGAAGCGGTTTTGGTTAAATTTCTAAGAATTTTTTCATCAAATACATTTATTATTTATCAACTCCACCCCCCATTGACGAGTCAACGAGCACTGTGACAAAAGAAGAAAATGAGATTTATTCCGTTCTAGAGTATTCTCAGGATTCAGGAACACTTCGGCTTATGGCCGGAAAAAATGTTGAGTACATATTCGACGAGAAAGGCACTATCACCGCTAGGTGGATTAATCTGGGTTTTTTTTATTTTATTTAATATTTTTTGCTTCAACGAAGCTTAACTCTGGCGTGCCAACCCCGACCACACTGGGAAGGCACGGAACGTTTTTTTTCTCTCGAGCCGAGCTTCAGTTCCGGTCCGTTTTAGTGGGCAATTTCAACGGTGGCATTCACGCCCTCTTCCTGCTTTCATGACTGGCATTCATGGAAATTAACACTAAACCCAGATAGCGCGATTCTTTTGTCCGGAACTGGCCGACGTTGGGCGCCAAATCCATAAAAGGGACTCCATTTGGGCTGCCTGCGCGACAATAGGTTTGTCCCGCACGGATTTCAAATGTGTATTACATTGGCCATTGACGCGAACGATAGTGGTGGTACGACGAGGGTAACAAAAACATAAAACCATAAAATTTATTGCAATTCTCACATGCAAACTCAATAAACATTCATAAAGTGTAAACTTAATAAAAATGTCAATTATTCACTTTTTCCGGTGCGGTCCTTTGGAGACGGAGGACTCCCTGGCATATGCCGACAAAGACGCGCCTTTGTTGTGCAGCTCTGGCGGTTGACTGAATTCAGGAGGTGCAAGGACCATGAGCTGAGGTGATGGTGAGTGGCTTTCCGGAAATGAAACCGAATAAGAACTGGACGGTGAGACAAGCCGGCAGACTACAAGCACGAAATTTGTGATACACTTTACCACCGTCGTCGTCGTAGTCGTTCGACACTGTTTTATGGAATGCTTTTAGCGATGGATGACCGGAACGTGTTTGGAGGGATGTTTTCCTTGCTTCGAAATCAAGGGCCCGGAAAGTAAGAAATACCATGTGTCTCCACCGATATATCAAGGAAAAGGCGAACAGATTACTGCCTTAAATATCAAAACAGAATAATGTTCTATTTTTTCTTTCTGTCCCACAATGATCTTTGAGTTGGGGCTCGTGGTGCAGTGGTCACTTGTTTGCTTTATAAGCGGATGGTCATGGGTTCGATCTCAGCCCCGGTATTTGTAATTTTTGGAGGAATTTCTGAAAGGCAGGCTTGGATGAATTCCTGAAGAGAATTCTTGGAAACATTCTTGAAGGGAATCCCTGGAGGAATTCCCGAAGGGAATCTCTGGAGGAATTCTTGAAGAGATTCCCTGGAGGAATTCCTCCAGGGAGTCTCTGGAGGAATTCTTGAAGGGATTCACTGGAGGAATTCCTGAAGGGAACCCTGGAAGACTTCCTGAAGGGAATCCTTGAAGGAGTCTCTGAAGCAATTCCCTGAAAGAATTCCCCAGGGAATCCCTGGAGGAATTTATGAAGGAAATTCCTGGGTGAGTTCTTAAAGGGAGTCCGTAAAGCAATTCCTGAAGGGAATCTTTTTTTTTTTAGTTTTTATTTTTGTGTATTTCAACTTAGATGCTAATTCTACACTCTCTGAAGGGAATCCCTGCTGGAATTCCTGATGGAAATCCTGGAGAAAATCCTGGAGGTATTCCTGAAGGAAATCTCTGGAGGAATTCCTAAAAAGAATCCCTGGAGGGATTCCTGAACGGAATCCCTGGACGAATTCCTGAAGGGAATCCCTGGATGAATTCCTGTAGGGAATCCTTGGAGGAATTCCTGAAGAGACTCCCAGGAGAAATTCCTGAAGGGAATCTCGGGAAGAACTCCTGCAGGAAAATAATGGAGGAATTCCTGAGGAAAATCCATAGGGGAATTTCTGAAGGGAATTCTTGGAGGAATTCCTGAAGGGAATCCCTGGAGGAATTCCTGAAGGGAATCCCTGGAGGAATTCCTGAAGGGAATCCCTGGAGGAATTCCTGAAGGAAATCCTTGGAGGAATTCTTGAAAGGAATCTCTGGAGGAATTCCTGAAAGAAATCTCTGGAGGAATTCCTGAAAGGAATCCCTGGAAGAATTCCTGACGCATATCCCTGGAGGAATATCTGAAGGAAATCCCTGGAAAAATTCCTGACGATAAGTCTTAGAGATATTCCTAAAAAGAATTCCTGGAGAGTTCCTGAAGCGAATCTCAGGAAGAACGCATAATGGGAATCCCTGGAGGAATTGTAATCCCGTGCTAAAATGCTGATATGTCAATTCGTACCGAAAACTTCCTTTTATGTAAATCTTCAATCTCCTATCTTTCTTTATACATAAAGTAACGAACCTCAAGATGATGCACTGTCTCTTCCACTGCCGGCAGCAAAACCAAGTGTATTAATCAACTGCAGTAGTGGTACAATTTATGCTCCCCACTCGTATGATTAATTATCGTGGCAATATATTTCGTTCACTCTGTAGCCAAAAGCAAATAGCTCAAGAGACTCTCAACCGGGAGACTCTCAACCGGCGTCAGAGTCGTCGTTCACGGTGGCGGCATCGTTGTCGTCATCCATCTAACGGAACCGAGCGATGCAAATCGCCACCGCACCGCCACCATACGTCCAACTGTCCTGTTGTGCATTGGTCCCCGGACCCCAAGTGGAAAGTCCTCACACAAACAGCACCGAAAACCAACAGCAGAGAACGAGACAAATCACTCGTAATTACAGCAGCTTAGTTGACAAAAGCTCTGTGAGTTTCCGAGTTTGCCGGGTAGTTGATCCATTGCAAGGTCGGATTTTTTCTTCTGTCTGCACACAGCGCCATGTTTCAACACTCTTGCGCTGCGTTGGGAGGATCACGGGCCAACACACGAACGGGGTTTCCTCCGGACATTGACGATGGACACGATGCTACCTACAGCTTTCAGCGATAAAAATCAACGGAATACCACGGTTGGGCGCAACGAAACAACCGATGGCCGCCCCAACGTCGATGGATTAAAAAATCGGTTGAAGGACGCACTTCTGTCCGGCAGCCGGCCGACCGTTTGTTGAAAACCGAGAAGCCTTTCAAAGTTGGCATAACAACAATCAATAAAAATGCGGAACGGCTGGTTTTAGTGACGATGGAGTGCAGGGAGGGTGGCCGAAAGTCCAAATGGGGGTTTTTAATCCACCCACTGTTACTGCAAAGTAACGTGATGGTCAGAGTTGGACTCAATGGTGAGGGTTGAGAACTTGTGCAATGGCATTTGTGATTGTAACCGGTTTGCGAAGACTTAAAAGTATCAGTATGATCTTTCGTTGGATTCTATGGAGAGACGAACCAGCCAAGGGCTGAAAGTCCCAATAAAGACAAATCAATCAATCAATTGGATTCTATCTACACATATTCATTTCAGCTACTGGACTTCTTAAACGCCCATTAAATATAAAACAATCACCCCTGTCTACTTCTTCCAAAACCGTAGAAAGCTTAAAACATCTCTCCCTACATAGCCTCACTCTGACTTCTGCCATAAATTCCCACAAGCCGGCTCTGGCATCATACCGTCCAACCCCGTTGTGTCACTGTCAGTTCGTCAATCTCCCGCCCATCACAGTCAAGGTTTTTTTTTATCTATCCCTTCCCAACACTGACTGCCCTGGATATCGTTTGGACCAGCGCAAGGACCAGCAGCAATTGAAAAATTTTCGTATCTCTTCCTTTTACAATGACGTCTGGGAATCGACCGAACCAAACCAGATCGATTCACCGTAGGTAGATAGGTGCTGGATCTAGCTGTGTTTGCCAAACGACAGAACAACATGAAGTTTGAACTCGTCAGTCGGTCGGTCGCTCGGTACTTCGTCTGCCGGTTTCTGTAAAATATCGTGTACGACATCAGATACATTTAATCTTGATAGCAGTGAGTAGTGCACCGTATTTTCCAGTGCAAACTCCCCGGGATCTACCGGGGGGAAGGTGAACCGAAGCCGGAAGGTTCTAATTTATTACCAACTACCAGAACGAGTCACCGAAGCAAGGAGCTTAAAAAGAAGAAACGGCCAAAGCCCCGAAAGCTGCAGGACTTTTAGCTTCAAGCCCGAAACATGCAATTTTCTAATTAATTTAAATTCCCTGCCGGTGGGAGCCGTCGTAGAAAGGAATTGGCTTACTGGAGACGTCAAAGGGTTTTGACTGGTGCTGTCATGTTTATTGCTACCGCTGGACTCAGTCTCTCTCTTGATGGCCCCAGTCAATGGAAGTGAGTGGCACCGTGGCTACGTCGTATCGGTTGGTGTTGTAGAACCGATGAAAGCGAATGAACCTGAGGTACCCTTCCGATCCTGCCCAGCACACATAGCACACTCACCCACTTTGGACGCGTTTTTATGGCTAAATGCACTCAGGTGATTGGACCGATTTAAACAGGAGGTTAAAAGGGATTCAAGCTACGGGAAAAGTAATCAACTGCAAAGGGAAATTAGAGCATGACAGTGACCGATTTGTGTCATAAAGGGGAGCCCCCTATCGGGACTCTTTGTAATGTTCAAAGCAAACGATATAGCAAATGTATGGAAAGTTGTTTAGTAATGTAGCAATTTATATTGTTCGTTCTCATTTCCTACATTCTGGAGATAGATACGATAGGGACAGAGCCTCTCTTAAAACTTCCCAAAGTGTTTCTTTAGCATTTTCATGAAAAGTTCTAAAAGATTGATCCAAGATACTCTCTGGGAGTTTTTCAGCGAGAATAACCAGATGTAGCCTACGACTACAATAAGCTTTTTTGGTTGCACGTTAACAACGAAACATTCATGGGCTGATCATCCACAGTACAACTATCTCAACCGAAACTGAACCATAGTAACGCAACTTGGAAGCTGCTGTGTCAATTTGCATTCCTCTGTTACTACCGACATCGCTATATTAGCGAACTCAAACTGCGTTTCATCCGGTTGAAGGCTTTTGCAAACCGCTTCCAAGTGTCAGCAATGTCACAATAATCGTGACTTAAATTCGGTACATAATATTGAACAAGGGCCCATATAGCCGAGGCGGTAAACGCACGGGTATTCAGCATGACCATGCTGAGGGTGACGGGTTCGATTCCCGGTCGGTCCAGGATCTTTTCGTAAAAGAAATTTCCTTGACTTCCTTGGGCATAGAGTATCTTCGTGCCTGCCACACGATATACACATGCAAAATGGTCATTGGCAGAGGAAGCTCTCAGTTAAAAACTGTGGAAGTGCTCATAGAACCTAATCCGAGAAGCAGGCTTTGTCCCAGTGAGGACGTTACGCCAAGAAGAAGAAGAGAAGAATATTGAACAACCGGTTGTCTCTCTCAAATAATATCGTATGGTGGCTCCATGGAGGATGAGGAAAGGAAATGATTTCCCTACATCTTGCGTTAAATAAAAAAATATCTTCCGGAAAACCCCTTCATGTATTGTTATTATTCCACTTTTTTTCTGTTAATATCGTGCAAAGTGCATTCTTGCTGAATTTTTTTTATGAGCTTGGCAAGAATTTTTCTTAAAACTTCTAGAAAATTCGCCAGGATTACTTCTAGGTATTCCGACTGAAATTTCTTTAGGGATACTTTTAGGATTTACCAAACATTTTTAGGAATGTTAAAAAAATGAAGATTTTCGCAGGATTTCATAGAACGGTTTTAGCAAAAGAAATCCTCTAAGTATTCCTTCAAAAAGCATAATTTCTTTTGGAGTTCCTGCTGGGAAATTAAGAATTTGTTTTATGTATTTTTTCCAGAAATTATTGCTTTCATACCTCCAGAGGTTCAGGTTTAACTCCATTTATTCTGGGATTTTCTCGACCATGTTTTTGGAACTTCATTTAGAAAAAACCTCAAGAAATTCTTTTGAAAGTCTCTCCAGGAGTTTCATCAATAGTTCCTTCAGGTATTCCTCCAGACATTCCAGACATAAATGATAAATAAATGATGAACATTTTTTCTTAGTATTTTTAAGGATTTTTTCAAGAAATTTTGCAATTAATACTTGCCAATGATTTTCCAGTTCTTCCAGCTATTATTTTAAAGATGCCGCCAAGCAAATATTGTATCCATATTCTTCAGGATTTTATTCAGAAACCTCTGCAGGTAATAGTTTAGGACTTCTTGTGTGCAAATCCCTCCAGAAATTGTGCAAGACATTTTTATGAGAATTCTTTCAGAGGTATCTGCAGGAATTCGTCCGAGGATTCTTTTCTTGGAATTACTTCCAGAGACCTCCATAAGTCACCAATGATTTTTTTGCAGTGATTTAAGAGGGTTCTTCAAGATGAATCCTCATTTGTTTTCCTAGGAATTATCCTAGGCATTCATCTAGCAATTGTTCTCGAGATAATTGCTTCAGGAATTGTATTTCCACGAATTCCCTGAAAAAAAACAAGAATTTCTTCTAGAAATTCAGCTGGAATTTCTGAAAGAAACCCTGAGGGGTTTCGTGATCAGGAAGGCGTCAGCTTGAACCTATTATTCCATGAACATTCAACGTTTAAGGGGTTTTGGTAGTGCATAAATCATCAGTAAACCCCTTGCAGAAATCTTGAGAAGTACTTTTGAATGAATCTCTTGAGTATCGGAAAAAAAACCCTGAAAAACTCTTGAAGGAGTCCACGGTGGAATTTCTTCAGAACTTCCTGTAAAAATTTCTAGGTAAATCCTTGGTGGAGTTGTCAGAAAAAATAAGTACTTATAAGAAAATTCCCTAATAAATCCTTCAAAAGAATTCTTGGCGGATTTTATGAAAGTTTTCCTGAAAAAAAAAATGTGGACGTATTTCCGAAAAAAACCAGGTGATACGCATGGATAAGCGTCTGCAAAGATCTCTAGAAAAAAAAACTCATGAGATATTTTTGAAGGTATTTCTGTGGAGGAATTACTGAAAGCAAATGTTCCAGAATGCCTAGAGGAATTTCTTCAGGATTGTTCGGATGAATCTCTGCAGAAATTTCTAGACACATCAATGTGGGAACTATCAATGGAGTTTCCAGAACAATTCCTGGACAAATCTCTGTTGAAATTCCTGAAGAAATGTCTGAAAAAATTTCTATAGAAACCAATAGAATAATTAATAACCGAATCTTTGAAATAATTTCTTAAGAAATCCCTGTAGGAACTCTAAAAGAATTTTTGGAGAAATTTTTGAGGAGTTTATTAAACGAATCCCCAGAAAAATTTGTAAAGTAATTTCTTTTGGTCCTTCTTAAAGAATTTCTAAAAAAAGATGGAGAAGTTTATTTAGCCTTCCAAATTTTTGATTTTGATCTAAATATCATTTTTTGTCATGTAAAATCGATTGAAAAAATTAATTCTGAAAAGATGATTCTTTTTAATTCTCGATTTCGTGTGTTTCAGTTTTTGATTTTTCTAATTTATATATACGTCTTGTATCTAGAGCTTCAATTTGAATGTTTTGTAGTAATTAACTCGGTATTGTAAATCCGCTT